>NC_079315.1:10867038-11224538 GCF_029931775.1 Euleptes europaea
AAGCACTGTTCCAGTTGGTGGTCATTTCATTAGCAACCAGCAATCTTCAAAATCCTTTTCAACAAAGTTGAGCAGTTCCCTCCTAGGTGGCTCACTTTCATGCTCTTGCCAGCTGCGCATTCCAGTTTAGAACTATAGAAACATAGAGTTGGAAGGGACCACCAGGGTCATCTAGTCCAACCCCCTGCACAATGCAGGAAATTCACAACTACCTCCTCCCACCTCAGGGTTACACTGAAGAGGAACAACCCAAGGGCCTGCCTCCTCCTTCTGCCTTCTTCCCCCTCCTGTCAGAGGCCTTCTCCCAATTCCCCTTCCTTCCTTTTCATAGCTTCCAAGCTTCACACCTTGAGTCAAGCCCCACCTTCTTCTCCTCTGTTCCTTGTCCTGCCTCAAAAACACCTGGGCCCAGAGTAGGCTTGCCAACCTCCAGGCGGTTGCTGGAGATCTCCTGCTGTTACAACTGATCTCCAGCCGATAGAGATCAGTTCCCCTGCGGAAAATGGCCGCTTTGGCCATTGGACTCTATGGCATTGAAGTCCCTCCCCTCTCCAAGCCCCGCCCTCCTCAGGCTCCGCCCATAAAATATCCAGGTATTTCCCAACCCGGAGCTGGCAACCCTAGCCAAGAGAGCCCCTGCTCTTTCGGGCAGGATTGCTTTCTGCTGCCACCCGCCCTGAGCTTCCCTGGGGTTGCCAACTTAGGGTTGCCAGGTCCCTCCTTACCACAGGCGGGAGGTTTTGGGGGCAGAGCCTGAGGAAGGCAGGGTTTGGGGAGGGGAAGGGCTTCGAAGCCCTAGAGTCCAATTGCCAAAGTGGCCATTGTCTCCAGGGGAACTGATCTCTGTCACCTGGAGATCAGTTGTAATAGCAGGAGATCTCCAGCTAGTACCTGGAGGTTGGCAACCCTAGCCACACTACAACGGCGGCCCTTGATCCCCACCTGCTCCACTCATGTGAGTCTTGCTGCTGTGCCCAAAGGCCTGTCCAGCCCTGCCAGGCAGTTTGTTCCTGGGTAAAGTGCCCCCCCATAAAGCCCCACAAGTCTAATATAAGAAGCCAGCATATAAGAAAAAGAAGAAGAGTTGGTTTTTACATGCCGACTTTCTCTACCACTTAAGGAAGAATCAAACCGGCTTAAAGTCACCTTCCTGCCCCCTCCCCCCAACAGACACCCTGTGAGGTAGGTGGGGCTGAGAGAACCGTGACTAGCCCAAAGTCGCCCAGCTGGCTTCATGCGTAGGAGAGGGGAATCAAACCCAGTTCTCCAGATTAGAGTCTGCTGCTCGTGTGGAGGAGTGGGGGAATCAAACCCGGTTTTCCAGATCAGAGTTCACCGCTCCAAACCACCGCTCTTGACCACTACACCACGCTGGCTTTCTGCCACCCCCACCCCCCATAAAGTCCCACAAGGCTAATATAATAAGCCAGCATATTGTTTTAGCAGGAAACGTTCAGAGGATGGATTGTCTAGCAAAGCCATTATCTTCTCAGCTCACACGACGGCCCTTCAAAATCACCTTGCCAATGGGAAGAAGCTCAATTCGACTAATCACTGCTTAAACACTGGCATGGGCAATGTCCTGGCGCGCTTCTGAACGGGCATGTCAAAGGGACTTAAGCCTTATGAAGACATGTGTGCCAGCGTCTGTCCTGCGGCCCATATCCTCTGCGCCGATCTCCATTGTCTATATGGACAATGGAGTAGCCTTTGCAAAGAAGAAGAGTTGTTTTTTATATGCCAACTTTCTCTACCGTTTAAGGAAGAACCAAACCAGCTTACAACCACTTTCCCTTCCCCTCCCCACAACAGACACCCTGTGAGGTAGGTGGGGCTGAGACAGCTCTTAATAGAACTGTAACTTGCTCAAGGTCACCCAGCTGGCTTCATGTGTAACAGCGGGGAAACAAATTCAGTTCACCAGATTAGCCTCCGCCGCTCATGTGGAGGAGTGGGGGAATCAAACCCGATTCTCCAGATCAGAATCCACCGCTCCAAACCACCGCTCTTAACCACTACACCACAATGGCAAAGAAGGGCTGTCATGTAGAGGATGGTGCCGAGTTGTTTTCTGTTGCCCCAGAAGGTTGGACCAAAACCAACGGGTTGAAATTAAATCAAAAAAGTTTCCGTCTAGGTATCAGGAAGAATTTCCTAACAGTTAGAGCGGTTCCTCAGTGGAACAGGCTTCCTCGGGAGGTGGTGAGCTCTCCTTCCCTGGAGGTTTTTAAGCAGAGGCTAGATGGCCATCTGTCAGCAATGCTGATTCTATGACCTTAAGCAGATGATGAGCAGGAGGGCATCTTGGCCATCTTCTGGGCATGGAGTAGGGGTCACTGGGTGTGTGTGTGGGGGTGAGGTAGTTGTGAATTTCCTGCATTGTGCAGGGGGTTGGACTAGATGACCCTGGTGGTCCCTTTGAACTCTATGATTCTATCACAAGACCTTTCAAAAATGTCGACTCGTTTACCATTTGGGTCTCTGCTTGTGCCAACAACAGCGGGTAGTGGTTGCACTGCTGGTATAATGTTTATGTTAGGCAGGTATCGCTACTGGTGCCTCCCCTTTTGATTGTGGCATTGCAACCTTTAGGATTGCGAGGATTCCTTATCTCAAGGCTTTGGGCTTGGGTCCATGAGACCTGAGTGCGTACTCCAACATTTTGTGTTCCCTTCCTTCGCTACAAATGCATCGGAGCTTTTTCATTAAGAAGAAGAGTTGGTTTTTACATGCCAACTTTCTCTACCACTTAAGGGAGACTCAAACCGGCTTACAATCACCTTCCCTTCCCCTCCCCACAACAGACACCCTGTGAGCTAGGTGGGGCTGAGAGATCTGTGACTAGCCCAAGGTCACCCAGCTGGCTTCATGCGTAGGAGTGGGGAAACAAATCCAGTTCGCCAGATTAGCGTCCTCCGCTCATGTGGAGGAGTGGGGGATCAAGCCCCGTTCTCCAGTTCAGTCCACTGCTCCAAACCACCGCTCTTAACCACGACACCACGCTGGTGTAGTGAGAAAAAAAAGATGTCTGCAGTGGGTAACCTCTGTATCTGATAGCAAACTAACAGCAAAAGATGGACATCTCACAATGGGGCCAGCCAAAGAGAAGGCAGGGACCTCTATATAAACTCAGGGAACTGCCCAGATATGCAGAAAAAAACATGACTTTATTCCCCTCCCCAAACCCCACCAACCAGTCTGATGAGGACTAAACATGCCCCAGGAGGAAGGGATGTTGAGACCGCCTGTGAGTCAATCAAAGGGGGGGAGGGGAAACCAGCCCCTGCAAAAGAGCATCTTGGAAGAGGAGATGTTGAGGATGGGGAGGTGGGATTTTCCAGTTGTTTCCCCCTTCCTGTGTTAGCTTTTAGGTCCTCAAACTGCTATTATATCTAATGGTAGAACAGTGATGGGCCCCTGGTTTGATAATGAAAACAGCAAAAGCTGGGACACCCACAGACAAGGGAGAGACTTCTGCATACTTGGGCGAATTACCAAGTATACGGAAAAATATATAAATTAACCAAAAGAAAAAAAAGTCCCCCAAATCTTGATGAGGACTGAATGTGCTCCCAAAGCGCAGAATATTGAGAGTAGTTGACAGTCGGTTAAAGGGGAAAAACAAGGGGAAATTACTCTGCTAGAGCTCATGAGAGTTTAGGGGATCCTGGAGCAGAAATGGGGGTGATTTCCACCCTGTCCCCTCCGCAGATTCGCTGCGGACCTCCAGGCTGTGTTTGTGTAATTCTCAATGCGGAGATAATAGACAGAGATAATTGTTTTTTCCTCTCTCTTAATAATGGCGTTTAGGATCACCCAATTAAATGGATTGATGGTAGATCCAGGATAGAGAAAAGTAAGTACTTCGCACTGCCTTTAGTTAATTTATGAGGCTCACTGCCACAGCGCACAGTGACGGCTCTAAGTTAAATGGTTTCAAAGTGGATGAGACAAATTCAGGAAGGAGAGCCCTGTCAATGGCGATTCGTCATTATACCTCAGTGAACCTCCATGATACGAAGCAGTATACCCCTGGGGGCCCTATACTGGACACAGGCGGCAGGAGAGGTTCCGTCCTGATGTTCAGCTTCCAGAAGCGTCTGTTTGCTGCTGTTAAAAATATAACAAATTGGAGACCTGCGAGGCTTGTAGGTGGGATCCCATTTTTTTAACCACCTGCTTTCTACCCCGCCTTTTTATCTGCCTCTTTGGTGAGGGAGGGGCTCCTGAAGGACTCAAGAAACAATACTTTTGCCTCTGTGGTATAGAGTTGACAGGTCTCTCTTTGCCACCGGCAGGAGGTTTTTGGGGTGGAGGATAAGAACATAAGAAAGGCCATGCTAGATCAGACCGAGGCCCATCAAGTCCAGCGGTCTGTTCACACAGGGGCCAACCAGGTGGCTCTAGGAAGCCCACAAGCAAGACGACTGCAGCAGCACCATCCTGCCTGTGATCCGAAGCACCTAATATAATCGTATATAATATAATTAAGAGCGGTGGTTTGGAGCGTTGGACTCGAATCTGGAGAACCGGGTCTGATTCCCCACTCCTCCACATGAGTGGCGGAGGCTAATCTGGTCAACCGGGTTGGTTTCCCCACTCCTCCACATGAAGCCAGCTGAGAAACCTTGAGCTAGTCACAGTTCTCTTAGAGCTCTCCCAGTCCCACCTACCTCTCAGGGTTGCCTGTTGTGGGGAGGGGAAGGGAAGGTGATTGCAAGCAGGTTTGATTCTTCCTTAAGTGGTTGAGAAAGTGAGCATATAAAAACCAACTCTTCTTCTTCTATGGCTATTAGCCATTGATGGACCTCTCCTCTATGAATCTGTCTAATCCCCTTTTAAAACCATCTATGCTTGTGGCCATCACCACATCCACTGGCGGTGAGTTCCACACCTGAACGACTCCTTTAGTAATGACGTGCTAGATTCGAGTTCAGTAGCACCTTAGAGGCCAACAAGATTTTGGGGATATAAGCTTTCGAGAGTCAAAGCTCCCTGGCATTTTGACTCTCGAAAGCTTATACCGCCCAAAATCTTGTTGCTCTCTCTGGCGCTACCGGACTCCAATCTAGCTCTTCTGCTTCAGACCAACACGGCTACTCTCCTGAAACTATCTTGAGTAAATAAGCATTTACTTCTGTCTGTCCTGATCTCTCTTGTCTGTCCTAATCGCCAGTCATCACGTCTAATCAAACAGGTTTTGCAGGTTTTGGTATTGCTAAAACTTGCATTGTGCCAAACCTGTTCGACCACAGGAAGACAACGAAACACAAAAGAGATCCGTGTAAACCTCCTGGGAAGAGAAGCGGCTCTCCAACTGCTCTCTTCTCAGCTCCCAGCTTGCTCTGCCTGCTAGAACCTCCACTGAAGAAGAAGAGGAGTTGGTTTTTATATGCCGACTTTCTCTACCACTTAAGGGAGAATCAAACCGGCTTGCAATCACCTTCCCCTCCCCACAACAGACACCCTGTGAGGTAGGTGAGGCTGAGAGAGCTGTGACTAGCCCAAGGTCACCCAGCTGGCTTCGTGCAGAGGAGTGGGGCAACCAACCCGGTTCACCAGATCAGCCTCCGCCGCTCATGTGGAGGAGCGGGGAACCCGGTTCTCCAGATCAGGATCCACCGCTCCAAACCACCCCTCTCAACCACGACACCACGCTGCGTGCAGAACCGATCGCGGAATTGCAGCCTGCTTTCAAAAAGAAAAGGAAAAAAAATGTTAAGGCGACAGCAAAGAGAAAACATTTCCCGGCAACATCACGCAAACCTCAGCTACCGAAGCTCACCCATAGCTCAAGCTGTCTCGGCCGGACTTCCACCCGTCTGCTGATGCTCTTCTGGCTTTGGCCCGCAGGCCCACCGATGCTAGGAATCCCATCTAGGACCACATCCTTCTGCTTCGCCCCCCTAGGTTTGCAAAATGCAAAGCAAGCCCTTTATTAACTGTTGCACCTTTTATTTTGGTGGTTAATTGTGTCAAGTTGGGACCTGGTCCTTGGCCCGCTTCCGCCCTCTAGTGGCAGGCACGCGTCCAAGCGCCCGCGAGGCTCCCTCCCTGTTCCCCTTACCTGTTGCAAAGGATCACATTTTGCAGAGAGGAAAAGTGAGGCAGGGAATAAAATGGAGTTTTGGGCGACGGTCCCTGGACTACACTTCCCAGAATGCTCCTCGGCAGGGGTTGCTTTTGTTTTTTAATTTTTTAAATCCTTTTGAGAAGCTCAGCAGTGAACAAAAACAGGCTCTCTGGCACGAATGAGCCTGTTGTGACCCGCAGGAAGCAGGGCGAAGCTGCGTGCCTCTGGGCATGTAAAGAGTATGGAGCAGGCAGGCAACAGGGTTGCAGCCTTAACGCTGCAAATATCACCCTACCCCAGTGGGATCGGCACCCGGGCCTTAAAATCCAATTTTTAAACAGCAGGAAAGCCAGCTTATTTCATCTTTACGTCTCATAAATGAAAAACAGGGACTTTGTAACTCTCCTGTTCTAGTAGGGTTGCCAACCTCCAGGTAATAAAAGGCAGCAGGTGGCTTCAAAGATAATATAATGTGAAATATACCAACCGGAAAAGAAAACAATATTATGGAATATAATAATTCTGTTTTTTGGAAAAGCCAAAACACAACTTATATTCATAAACACTGTGTTGAAAGCCACACAGAAACGTCATTGGGTCTGAAATAACAAAAAATGTATATATACAGATTGCTTTTGACAACAAAACATGAACAACATAAATTCAAGAATTATTTCTGTGGCCTTAACAAAGGCAGGCCACAGATATAATTCTTGCATTTATGTTGTTCATGTTTTATGTTGTTCATGTTTTGTTGTCAAAAGCAATCTGTATATATACATTTTTTGTTATTTCAGACCCAATGACGTTTCTGTGTGGCTTTCAACACAGTGTTTATGAATATATGTTGTGTTTTGGCTTTTCCAAAAAATAGAATTATTATATTCTATCATATTGTTTTCTTTTCAGGTTGGTATATTTCACATTATATTATCTTTGAAGCCACGTGCTGCCATTTATTATAGTTTCTACTATTTCCAGCATAGGTATTTTCTTCTCCCATCAACCTCCAGGTAATAGCAGAAGATCTGCTATTACAACTGATCTCCAGCCCAATAGAGAGCAGTTCACCTGGAGAAAAACGGCCGCTTTGGCCATTGGACTCTGTGGCATTTAAGTCCCTCCCCTCCCAAACCCCACCCTCCTCAAGCTTCGCCCCAAAAATCTCCCACCGATAGCGAAGAGGGACCTGGCAACCCTAGGGTTGCCAGTTCCGGGTTGGGAAATACCTGAAGATTTTGGGGGGTGCACCCCGCAGAGGGCGGGGTTTGGGGAAGGGGGGTTTCAATGGGGTATAATGTAGGGTTGCCAACCTCCAGGTACTAGCTGGAGATCTCATGCTATTACAACTGATTTCCAGCCGATAGAGATCAGTTCCCCTGGAGGAAATGGTTGCTTTGGCCATTGGACTCTATGGCATTGAAGTCCCCCCCAAACCCTACCTTCCTCATGCTCTGCCCCAACACCTCCTGCCCATGGTGAAGAGGGGCCTGACCTGGCGACTCTATAATGCCATGCCACTTTGGAACTTGGTTGCCAAC
The DNA here is from genome assembly GCF_029931775.1 of Euleptes europaea. Classification (NCBI taxonomy): domain Eukaryota; kingdom Metazoa; phylum Chordata; class Lepidosauria; order Squamata; family Sphaerodactylidae; genus Euleptes; species Euleptes europaea. Next base: position 10,874,653 of record NC_079315.1, read on the forward strand.
TCCAGGTTTGGAAATACCTGGAGATTTTTGGGGCGGATTTAGTTACGTTGTTCATGGGGATTTAGTTATGGCACATGCCGCACCCTTTGGATACGCAAATTCATCCAGGGATCTGCTTCTGCACTGAGATTTCTGTTGCTCGATCAGGATGAATATATATTGAGAGGGGAGGCGATCCAAATTGCACAATTGCAGACAATTCCTTCGAAGTACAAGAAGTTCAAGGAGTTAGACTATTGTTAGTCCAAATTAAATTTATCATAATTGTTCGCGTAGAACTTGGCACCAAAACTGTGGAAGGAGGACACAGATTTTTGTACACAGTAGAAATAAGGGAGGAGGATTTTATACTCGGTTGCCTTTGTATTTTTTTTTACTTTATATGATTCATCATGAGTTTGTTGTTAGGGTATCGACTGCGGCTAGAACAGGCTAAAAACGGGAAAAGAAAGCCTTTTCGTCCGCGCTCGACTCAAAAACAAAACAGGCACTCTTGATTCCTTACAGAAAAAGAATAAATTGACTTTTCAATAACAACTCTGGAAAGGGAAGAAAGCGATGATGGAAATGTCAGGTTCGGTCGAACTCTTCACTGGAGGATTCAAGGAGGACGAACCAGAATTTTTTCTTTTGGCCGTCAAGTCAAGGTCAATGTATGGCAACCCCTGTAGTTTTCAAGACAAGAGAGGAAGTGTTTTGCCATTGCCTGCTTCTGCATAGCAATCCTGGACTTCCTTGGTGATTTCTAGTGATGCCAGGTCCCTCTTCGCCACCGACAGGAGGTTTTGGGGGTGGAGCCTGAGGAGGGTGGGGTTTGGGGAGGGACTTCAGTGGCATAGAGTCCAATGGCCAAAGCGGCCATTTTCTCCAGGGGAACTGATCTCTGTCGGCTGGAGATCAGTTGTAATAGCAGGAGATTGCTGGCTAATACCTGGAGGTTGGCGACCCCAGTGGTTCCCCATCCTAGTATTAACCAGGAGCCACCCGGCTTAGCTTCCAAGAGCGGAGGAGATTGGGCTCGCTTGGGCCATCCAGAATCCTCCTCAGCTCTGTTCAATAGGGCTTACTCCCAGGAAATTGTCCTTAGGATTGTAGCCTCAGCCTCTTCGTCCACATGCTGGTGTCCTTGGTTGACGACTCTCTCCAGGATGGAGGGATCACAAGGGAGTGTCAGTCTTCCAGATTGTCAATATGGCTCCAACTACACACCCCAGGCAAGGCAGCACACCAGCTCTTTCTGACAAATTCTGGGTATAAATATGTTCAGATCCATTTTTAGCTTTTCCCTGAGTAGAGGGACCAACCTCATGGGGCATCCTGGAGCTTCCCCAGAAGGACAACAGGTCTCTAGACTACAGTTCCCAGGGAGGAAATGGCAGATTTGGAGAAAGGACTCGATGGTATACCATAGAGCCTAGGGGAGAGAAAAGTCCTTGAGTGGCATCACATCCCCACTGAGCTTCCTCCCAAAACTCCATCCTCCCTATCTGCAAATCTCCAGGGATTTCCTAAAACGGATTGGGCAACTGTCTCTGAGTAAATGCCCACCTAACCTCGAACTCAGGCTCCCCCTCTGTGTTCCCTGCTCCCCATTTCTCACTGTTCCTTGGATACACTGCCTCACATTGGCTCTCCTTCAGGCAGCTTTTATTCTCCTCCGTGCCGGTTGCTCTTGGGGGACTGATTCTTCTTCTGCTGTTCTCCCTGGCCCTTGTCATCCTAGTCGGTCGGCTTTCCCGATTCCAGATCTTGGCTTGCAATTTATTTATTTGTTTTATTGTGTTATTGCATTTTTTATTTTATTGCATTTTATTGCATTTCACAGAGGAAAGGGGTATTCATGGCTATTAGTTAAAATGGACACTAGTCATGCTGCATACCTATTCTCTCCAGTATCAGAGGAGCATGCCTATTATCTTAGGTGCTGTGGAACACAATGGTGCTGCTGCAGTCGTCTTGTTTGGGGGTTTCCTAGAGGCCCCTGGTTGGCCACTGTGTGAACAGACTGCTGGACTTGATGGGCCTGGGTCTGATCCAGCAGGGCCTTTCTTATGTTCTTACCCTGCCCTGCCCAACCCGAAGGCGGGGCTGCCCTCCCCCAGATCCATCCACCCCAGAGGTCCCGCGCAACTCCGATGTGTATTCTTAGGGTCGCCAGGTCCCTCCTTGTCACTGGCGGGAGCTTTTTGGGGAGGAGGGCGGGGGTTTGGGGAGGGACTTCAATGCCATGGAGTCCGATTGCCAGAGCGGCCATTTTCTCCAGGTGAACGGATCCCTATCAGCTGGAGATCAGTTGTAATAGCAGGAGATCTCCAGCTAGTACCAGGAGGTTGGCAACCCTATGTGTTCTGGTAGGCCTCCTATTTCAATGCTGTGGAACAGTCAGTTCTGGGTTTCAAGTCCACTGGGAATAGGGGGACGCCCAACTTGATTCAGTCTTACCAAGGTTGACTACAGCCTCCCCCCCAACTCATCTCCATCCTGGGTCTGACAGATCGAATCAAGAGGATTTGCCAGGAGGGCTCTTCCACATCCCATAATACTGTAATGTGACATTTTTGGAAAGTGGTCGCTTTGGCCAGAGAAGCTGCAGGCTTTCCCTCATATACAGTCAAGGTCACTCTTTTGCTGGGCTCTGAGCTATAAAATATTGAGGGTTGATTGCTTTTCATTGCTGGGGTTATTTCCCCCCTTTGATACATGTTAAAAACCCATAACAATATTAAACATTTGGTAGCAACTCCCATTGGTTTCAGTAGGAAAAACATTCCCTCTTTGCTGATGTAATTTCCAGCGACTGTACCCCTTTACCCAAGGGACCCTCCCTCTTAAATTCCAGATAGAAAGATCTCCCTTCTAGAAGCAACGAGAATCACAGTATGTTTCTGGTTCTACCATCCCCACCATTTCCACATTACTGGAATTAAACCTGCAGTATTTGTAGCCCCTCACCCCATGGGATCATCCCCAGACAGGAAAACCCGTTTTGTAGGCTATTCGTATTCTCCTTTGAAGAGTGGGCACATGGAAAGTTGGTGAATTAAAAACAAAACAAAACATTTCCCACCACAGGGATCCTATTCATCTGTTACATGTGACCCCCATCCTTCCTCCAAGGAGCTCAGAGCTGTATACCGTTTCTCCCTCCTCCATCTTGACCTCACAACATCCTTGTGAGGTAGGCTAGGTTGAGAATGAATGATCCAATGACATCCAGCAATGGTCATGTTGGCATTTTTCTTTCATGCCCTGCCTAACTCACACCTACTTCCTGTTATTCACATGAACACACGAAGCTGCCTTATGTTGAGTCAGACCCTTGGTCCATCCAAGTCAGTATTGTCTACTCAATACTGTCCAGTCTACTCTGTACTGTCTACTCAATACTGTCTACTCTGGCTGTCCAGGGTCTCAGGCAGAGGTCTTTCACATCGCCTACATGCCTGGTCCCTTTAACTGGAGATGCCGGGGATTGAACCTGGGACCTTCTGCATGCCAAGCAGATGCTCTACCACTGAGCCACGGCCCCTCTCCTAGACCCTCGGTCCATCAAAGTCAGTACTGTGTCCTCAGACTGGCAGCGGCTCTCCGGTAGAGGTCTTTCACATCACCTACTTGCCTATTCCCTTGAACTGGAGATGCTGGGGATTGAACTTGGGACCTTCCACATGCCAAGCAGATGCTCTACCACTGAGCCACAGCCCCTCTCCTAGACCCTTAGTCCATCAAAGTCAGTACTGTGTCCTCAGACTGGCAGCGGCTCTCCGGTAGAGGTCTTTCACATCACCTACTTGCCTATTCCCTTGAACTGGAGATGCTGGGGATTGAACTTGGGACCTTCTGCATGCCAAGCAGATGCTCTACCACTGAGCCACAGCCCCTCTCCTAGACCCTTGGTCCATCAAAGTCAGTACTGTGTCCTCAGACTGGCAGCGGCTCTCCGGTAGAGGTCTTTCACATCACCTACTTGCCTATTCTTTTGAACTGGAGATGCTGGGGATTGAACTTGGGACCTTCCACATGCCAAGCAGATGCTCTACCACTGAGCCACAGCCCCTCCCCTGAGGAGCAAGTGGGCTTGTTTGGACATAATGCTTCACACAGTAAGAAAAGGTGCGTGAAGGCAAGGGCTTTCTCTCTCATGGCTTGCATTCTGTTTTTATGTAAACTGTTTTACTTGTGACTTGGCAGATTCAAGCTTAACCCCCAGGAGTCCTTTTACATGAGGGAGATCCAGTCATTTTCTCTCCTTGCCCTGCTCTTGTGTGTATGCATCTCTCTTTCTCTCGACTTGTTAAAATTGGCGTGGAAGCAGAGTTAGGAATAATGCTGTTTGGTGGGAACGTGGGCTAAGTGTGCTGGTGGGATAACGTGCCTGTCAGACACCTACCCACTAACTCATTCGCCCCTGAACGAAAATAGATACTCAAGGCTCTGAAGCCGGGGCCCGATATAACAAACCCCTATGGGTAATAAGTACTTACAGTCCTCTGGAGACAGACATCAGCCCCTCTTGGTTGGCAGGCAATATGAAGCTTCTGGATTTTCCAGGAGCAAATACCACTAACATAATGGTATTCTTTCTGTATTATCGGACCTCCCAGGGCGATCCAGAGCCTTTCGTCTTTTTAACATGCTCTCAGACAAAGATATGGAGATAACTTTTAAAGTGGCCAGATTTGGGTGGCAAGCAATGAGGACCAGGCGTGCATGGGTCGAACTTAACGGTGGAGCGATTTTATATTTATACTAATCCCAAACATGTAATATTTTTAATTAAGCGCTTAACGGCTTTTATGAGTGAGAGATTGTAAGATGTTATAGGGGCTCACACTTGATGCACTTTTATATGTGTTATGTTATGTATGTATATCTAGTATGTTTTTATGCTGGTCTTGGACCGTATTAAACTCTCTTTGTACTTTGATATAAATACAAAGAGCCTGGCCTCCTGCATTTGCCTGGTCAACAAAGAAACACTTGCCCTCAGGCTGAAGCTGCCGGACTCCAGGGAAATTAAGCTACGAATATCTATTCCAGGTCTGGATTTGGAAGTAGCCACTCATGTGAGCTCGGCCCTGGTAAGCAGAATAGAAGGAGGGATGGTTTTTATATGCCGACTTTCTCTACCACTTAAGGCAGAATCAAACCAGCTTACAATCACCTTCCCTTCCCCTCCCCACAACAGACACCATGTGAGGTAGGTGGGGCTGAGAGAGTGTGACTAGCCCAAGGTCTCCCAGCTGGCTTCATGTGGAGGAGTGGGGAATCAAACCCGGCTCTCCAGATCAGAGTCCAACGCTCTTAACCACTACACCACTCTGGGTGTAGGTTAAAATGCCCTCTGATTCCAGCGTCATTCTAACATGGGGAGAGAAAAGCAGCACAGGCGGGCAATATCTGGATGCATTCACAACTGGACACATTTCAGAATTTGAATCTTAACTTTACAGTCCTTCCGTTCAACAGTATGTATATTTAAAAAAAACACCTGGAATTAGGAAAGCATACTATTGAATTTTAGAAGCTAAATTCAAGCATGGAGAATTTGATAAGAATTCTCACGGTCAAACTAATTTCAGTCCTGCAAATAATCGTTCCTAAGTAAGCCGCAACTGGTTGACCACTGTGAGAAACCAGATGCTGGACCAGATGGACCCCTGGCCTGATCCAGTAGGACTCTTCTGAGCTTCTGAAACGGGTCCTTTCCTTTTAGCGATCCAAGCCCACTCTGCTTTCTGTGGCTGTATTTCTCCTTTGAGGATTCCCAGCTCGCAAGTTCAGACCTGCAGGCTCAGGAGTTCAGCTCAGGATCGCTAGGCAAACCACCGGTAATCTCAACATGAGGAGCCAGATTCATGGGGCAGGATGTTCCCCACTCGGTTGGAGAGATCTCGCTCTCATCCTGCCTCCCCATTTCCATCAGGCCCTGTCCTGAGCCTCAGTTGGTCACCAGATGCCACTCTTTGCCTACCAGTGGTCGGCAAACCACGGATCCCGAGCCGCATGCGGCTCTTTGGCCCCTTGAGTGAGGCTCCCCGCCTCCCCATCCGTCGGCTGAGCGGCTCCTCCGCATCCCCGCGCCCAGCCAGGCAGAGGCGCCGCGCTCCCGCCAGGCTCCAGCGTGCCCCAGGTGGGAGGAGCCAGCAGGTGAGCAGGAGGCGGCGCCCCCCTCCCCTGGCCTCCCCTCCTCTCTCTCTCTCTCTCTGGCGGGGAGGGATCAGAGGCGGCGGGGAGAGGCGGTGGCTGGCCGCCCAGGCTGCTGCTGCAAGGGGGGGGAGAGAGGCAGGCTCCGTCTCGCGCTGGGCAGGAGTGGGCTGCGCGCCCCGTGCAATCCCGCCGCCGCCTCGCCCAGCCGGCCCAGGAAGGAAGGGAGGGCGGCGGCAGTGGGGCGCGGGGGGAATCCCTCCCGGAGTGCAGAGCAGGGCACCCATTGGGTGGGGTTGGGGGGAGATAGCGGCGGCGACGGGGCGCAATTTGCACGAGATCACTCCGGAGGCATAGAGTCAGTGGCTGCTGTGTAGGGGCTGAATGGGAGATACAGCATTTGTTGAGGGCAGGCAGACACTGGGGCTCCTTCCACCCCCCCCTCCCATTGCTAACCTAGTAGCAAAATCTCAGTTGCAGGAGTTGGGCGACCCTAATGGTGTTATTTATGTTGATGGGACTTAATAAAAGCGAGCTGAAGGCTCCATAAATAACTGCAGGGTGGGGGAAATGATGGGGAAAGCAAGCTGATTTCCTGCCCCCTCTTTCTTCTCCCTTTATTTGTTTAGGTGGCTCTCAAAAGAAATCTCAATCGTTGTACTGTTGATATTTGGCTCTGTTGACTAATGAGTTTGCCGACCACTGGCCTACACCGGGTACCACTAGGCCCAACCCTTATTCTTTCAGGCTCCACCCACTGATCTGCTGGGCATCATTCCCAGGGGCTTTAGGGTACAAGGCTCTGAGGATCTGGCAAACCCCCTCCCCTTCCCTCCCCAGGGTTATCCTATTTCCATTTCTGAAAATAAAGAAACCAAAGATATGTTTCATGCAGAGGTAGGAAGCTCAGGTGTGAAACAGAATTTAATCCAGTGGAGGGTTTGTCTGTTGGTTGAGATTCTGTGGGTGTGTTTTTTTTCTTTTTTCCATTGCTTGTCACTGTTTGCTTGGTCGAGGGCGAAAGGGAGGTCGAAGCAGGCGAAATAGTGGGGCAAGATGGGCATGGGGGTGATGAGGGAGAGAGAGGGCGAGCGGCGTAAGTGAACATCCAGAGGGCAACGGGAAGGAGAGCCGTCTGAGCTTGGCGCTGACCGCAACGACATCAGCTTTCAGGTCAAACGCAGCCGAACCTTCAAGCAACGGTGCGGGCAAACATGCGCACTTGAAACGGAAACAAAGGACAGGGACGGGCAAGGAGATGCACACACACACACACACACACAACAGCCGACTGTCGACATTGCGCAGCACACAGATTTCGACACAAACGCCTACCGAGGCACAAAGCACTGATCCACACGTTCCCAAGGGGCAGCAAATACGGAAATGCACGCTCTCGCTTGAACGGGCACGCTCAACCCGCGCTCCGGTCTAAGGGCGGCCTCCCAAGCATGCGCGAGCTCGCCGCACGGCAAACACGCTGCCTTTACGCGTGGGTGTGACGATGACTCAAGCGGGCCCACGGGGCAGACACGGCACGACACACGCGAAAGCCGGCTCGCACAACGGCACTGTGACGGGCGGAGGGAAGCTGCGTTCTCGACGTTTCTCGGGAGGGATTCCACTGGGTGGGGGGGCCCTGAACTTACAGGGGCCGAGCAGGAGGGACCGGCTTGCTAGAGAAGGAACCAGGGAGAGAGGAGCAGGGAGGAGGGAGGGTGTGGGCTAAGGGGCACTCAAGAGTCTGTGCAGTGGGGGGGATTAGCAGGCGAGCCAGCATGGGCCGAGGGCAGTGTTTATAAGACGCTCGGGTTACGGAAGTTGTGCCCGGCGAAACGAGCTTCATCACCCAGCTCTTCCTCGATCCTGCAGAAGAGAGACAGACAGACAAGAAGGTTAGTGGAACTCACCCCAGTCTTACAGTGAACACGATCCAGAGAAACTTAAGTCCCGCTGAACCTTAAATGTAAAAGGTAAAGTACGTAGGAGCCATTCACTCACAAGTGTGGTGCCCATGGGTACCACAGTGCTTGCCAACACCTTTCCTGGTGCCCGCCACATTAGACCACACTATCTATTGCAATGGCAAATCGAGTTCACTTTGGCCATTTATGCAGGGTCAATTCTGATGCTCGCTCAAAGCTCTTTTTTTAAACGCAACCTTTAAAATGCCTATTCACGGTCCCGACGCAAAAGGAGAAATTCCACCCCCCCACTCGCCTGCTTCTTCGTTCCTTCCATTAGCCAACCACCATTTCCATAGCTAACGTGGGACTGTCATTTTGCATGCTTCCTTGAGGAGATTCTTCAAGGAAGGGACGGAACAAACACACAAAGTCGCGTTAAAGGGGCTCTTAAGAAACGCAAAGCAGGTATGCACCGGCTTCACAGTCACTTCCTGAGTGACGGTTCAGCATGAAAAACTAAAAAAAATAAATACGCGGGGCACTTCACCCTGGGACACGCTGCTAATTACCAAGCATAAATGGCCTATATCTCCAGAAGCAAGACACCCCCCACCCGTAGTAAGCCTTGGCCCTTTCCAGTAAGGAAGAAAAAAGAGAGGGGGCCGCACCGAGACAAAATGGAGACAAAAAGCAACACACGGTGCAAGGGAATAAAATGTAATAACTAAAGTACCCCCGTGCATTTCGCACAAGCTTCTTCAGGGGGATCCTTCTCAAGGGTCCCATGCAAGCAATGAATTGCTTGCATGGGACGCTTGAACAGAGACAGATCCCCCGGAAGAAGTCCGTGCAAAACGCGTAGGGTTACTTTATTTATTAAATTGCATTCCTTTGCACCATCCATTGCTTTTTGTCTCCATTTCCAGTAAGGATCACGCCTGCTGGCGGGGTGAACAGACGTGAATTTCTCTCTCTGACCCGTACATCCTTACCTCATTAGCTGGTTATATTTTGCCAGGCGCTCTGACCTGCATGGAGCTCCGGTCTTGATCTGCAAAAGTCAATGGCTTCCTTTAGATGGCAACGACGCAAGGGGGGAAAACCTTAACCCTAAAAACTCCAGAATTAAGTACCCTAAGGCGAAGAACAACCATACACAAGGGCCAAAATTAATACTAAGTGCAAATGATCAGCTGTAATAGCAGATCTCCTGCTAGTACCTGGAGGTTGTCAACAAAACTAACATTCAGCTGCTAATGTAGTTATTAAAAAATACAGCATGTGGCAAATTAAATAATACATTTAACAACTTTGTGTAAAGCAAGGTATATTTTTCTTAATTTTGGTTTTAATGAATTAGTGTTGAAATAATATAATTGAACATTTACTTGTCTATTTCATTCAAATCAAGAGCATTAAATTTTAGCAAGTCAAAATTATGCAAGTCAAAGATTTATCAATTCAGCTCCTTAACAAAGTGTCATTTGAATTCTCTCTGCCCCAGCATGGTGTAGTGGTTAAGAGCGGTAGTTTGGAGTGGTGGACTCTGATCTGGAGACCCGGGTTTGATTCCCCACCCCTCCCCATGAGCGGCGGAGGCTAATCTGGTGAACTGGATTTGTTTCCCCACTCCTACACATGGAGCCAGCTGGGTGACCTTGGGCTAGTCACAGCCCTTAGAGCTCTCTCAGCTCCACCTACCTCACAGGGTGTCTGTTGTGGGGAGAGGAAGGTGATTGTAAGCCGGTTTGAGTCTTCCTTAAGTGGTAGAGAAAGTCAGCATATAAAAACCAATTATTCTCCTTCTCAGCTAAGCTAATCACAAGCCCTTTCCCCTTTCTGCCTAGCTGCTTCACTGTGTTCTCTAAACCTTTTTTCTTTTTTCACTCTGAAACAACTTGCTTCTGGGAAATAAAGGTTTTGAAGGGGTGTTTGTTTTATAGGGAGGAACATTTGGTGGTAGATGAGTTGTGATCTGCTTTTGACCCTAGCAGTATGTTGTGTGGAGTAATTTAATTTTTTGCATTTTGGCAAACGGGGAAAAATGTCTCATTAAGGAAGGTCTTTCTTACACTGCCTTTCAAATTTCCCCACAAGATGTGCTGGAGTTGCATAGTCTTTCTTGGCGCATCATTACTAGCAGGGAAAAGGGGTATGGGAAGAAGGCAGAGGAAGAGACGGAGGGCGGACCCTAAAAAAACCAACAACCGTAGTTAAATGCCCCGGGAACAGTTAAGTTCGCTGCTCTGTGTAGCTGACTCTGTATCCAGGAGGCTAGGAGGGGCAGCGCTACTGAACAAACAGGGATTTCTGGATTCAGAACAAGAAACCACGGTTAGTTCCAATCCTCACTTAACAGGGCAGGTACAAGCTGTGGTTTAGAATCCTGGTTTAATTTACATGGTAAAGACATGGAGGAATTTAAAATTATATGGTTAAAGGCCGCTGTATATTGGGATAAATTGGCAAAAACGGATTTTAAAAATATAGTTAACGAATTATAGTACAATGTGATTTTAATCAATTTATAATAATGTGATTTTTTCTTTTAGTCACTACACTCCATCGGAAGTCCATGGTGATGGGCACTGTGGTGGGGGGTGGGATTTTGAACTAGGGCGTAATATATATCCTTATATGTATAATAATGTAACAACAGAAACTTACGCTCTATATATGTATGTATTATTATTTTTATTATTATTTCTTTTCTTTTATCATGTATATTTTTTATTTTTCTTTTCTTTTCTTTTTTTTTGATTTATTATAAAAAAACTAATAATAATAAAAAAAGAATCCTGGTTTAGGAGTCTCACGCAAACCTCTGTTCATTGGTCAGCCTGCATTCAGTCTTCGCAATAAACCAGAGCTGAATGAGATCATGAGAGGGAGGGCATCTTGGCCATCTTCTGGGCATGGAGTAGGGGTCATTGGGGGTGTGGGGGAGAGGTAGTTGTGAATCTCCTGCATTGGGCAGGGGGTTGGACTAGATTACTCTGATGGGCCCTTCCAACTCCATTATTATATGATTCTATTCTATTCTGTGAAACCATGCTTCACATGAACACATGAAGCTGCCTTATACTGAATCAGACCCTTGGAGATGCCGGGGATTGAACCTGGGACCCTTCTGCATGCCAAGAAGAGGCTCTACCACTGAGCCACAGCCCCTCCCCAGAACATCAGTAAAGCCATGAACACCCGAAGCTGCCTTCTACTGAAACAGATCCTTGGTCCATCAAAGTCAGTACTGTCTACTCAGACCAGCGGCGGCTCTCCAGAGTCTTTCACATCACCTGCTTGCCTGATCCCTTTAACTGGTCCCATAAACTGCAGTAGTTTTATCATGACATCTGAATGCAAACAATCTCAATTCAGTATTGTTTTATTGAGGGCAAGTCGTCAAAGGGCATGTATCTATCAACCCATCCAGGATGAACAAATGGTTCACCATTCATTAATCCATTCCTTCATGGCTTCATATCCCTAGATGCATCAGCAGCTCATGCCAGATGTTCTAGCTCTCAAAATTTACCGGAAGTCGCTGGCCTGAAAGCAGTCCGATCGTCCTCAACCAGGGCCAGGGCCTTTTCGGCCGTGGCCCCTGCCTGGTGGGATCTTCTCTGAGTGAGGAGACCAGGGCACTGCACCACACCCTTATCTCAGCATGGCTCTACCACCACATCTCCAAGGCAGCTCGTTAATTCGTCCTCACCGGGCATGACTATAAAGACATTCAGGCAAGGCCCGAGCTGTGCCTACAGGGCTAACATTTCTGCTCCCATAAACATTCTGCTGCCTACAGCCTACCCGACAGTCTGAGAGCTTGCGTGGGAGAGACCCAAGAACAACCTCGAGGCATCTACATGGAACTCTCCAGAAGGAGGAGAAGGAGATGGTTTGTATATGCCGACTCCGTCTAGACATTAGGAAGAATTTTCTAACAGTTCGAGCGGTTCCTCAGCGGAACAAGCTTCCTCGGGAGGTGGTGAGCTCTCCTTCCCTGGAGTTTTAAACCAGAGGCTAGATGGCCATCTGTCAGTAATGCTGATTCTATGACCTTAGGTGGATGATGAGAGGGAGGGCATCTTGGCCATCTTCTGGGCAAGGAGTAGGGGTCACTGGGGGTGGCCTGGGGGGAGGTAGTTGTGAATTTCTTGCATTGTGTGTTGGGGGGCTGGACTAGATGACCCTGGTGGTCCCTTCTAACTCTATGATTCTATTACTTTCTCTACCTCTTAAAGAAGAATCAAACCAGCTTACAATCACCTTCCTTTCCCCTCCCCACAACAGACACTCTGTGAGGTAGGTGTGCTGGAGCTGCAAAGTCTTTCGTGGCGCATCATTACTAGCAGGGAAAAGGGGTATGGGAAGAAGGCAGAGGAAGAGGTAGGTGGGGCTGAGATAGCTCTAAAAGAGCTGTGACTAGCCCAAGGTCACCCATGTGGAGGAGGCGGGGAATAAAACCCGCTTCTCCAGATTAGAGTCCACCACTCCAAACCACCGCTCTTAACCACTACACCATGCTGTGAAAGAAAGGCAGTCTTGCCCAGCTCAGACTCAAAGGATTGTTATTTCTGCAGGGAGCCAGACAGATTTCTCTCTGCACTGAAGTTACGGGGTGCAGATGAAAAGGCTCATCAGGAAAGGCATGGATCTTCGCCCTTGTGGTTTGATCCCTTCCATCTGTTGCCTGCTTCAAATCTGGCAGCCGGTCGCAGCCAGCTACAGAATTGTCTCTGCCGACTCTCTTTCTACTGCGAACCAAATGTCCCTCCCAAAAATGTTGCCCGCTATCCGATGGCGAAGAAGAGGAAGAGAAAGAGGAGAATCAAACCGGCTTACAATCACCTTCTCTTCAGGTGGGGCTGAGAGAGTGGGACTAACCCAAGGTCACCCATCTGGCTTCATGTGTAGGAGTGGGGAAACAGATCCAGTTCACCAGATTAGCCTCCGCCGCTCATGTGGAGGAGCGGGGAATCCAACCCGGTTTTCCAGATCAGACTCCACCGCTCCAAACCACCGTTCTTAACCACGACACCATGCTGGGGCTGAGAGAATTCAGAGAGAACTGTGACTAACCCAAGGTCACCCAGCAGGCTGCGTGTGTAGAAATGGGGAAACCAACCTGGTTCATCAGATTAGGGTCTGCCGCTCATGTGGAGGAGTGGGGGAATCAAACCCAGTTCTCCAGATCAGAGTCCACCGCTCCAAACCATTGCTCTTAACCATTACACCACGCTGGCTTTTACACACTGCTGGTTTTTCCCTTATCAGGGAATATTGCAGCGCGGGCAGTGGACGATTCCGTGGCCATTGCGACACTATCGTGGCTTTTGCAGCGGTTCCTTCCCGTGGGATGTCCCACAACACAGACCTGCCACCCAGGCGGAACCTACCTGTCCAGTACAAAGTCCCACCACCAGGTCAGCAATAAAGGTGTCTTCAGTCTCCCCTGATCGGTGACTCACCATCACCCCCCAGCCGTTCTCCTGGGCCAGTTTGCAGCTGCGGGGACACAGAAAAATGAAGTCAGTGGTTTTGCTTTCAAGTCAGTCTAGAGCAGGGGTCCCCAGTGTGCTGCCTGTGGGTGCCGGCCGCCACCTTTTCTGGTTCCCGTCAAGAGTTTTTATGAAGTGGGTGGGGCCGGGTAAGAAGAAGAAGAGTTTCTCTACCACTTAAGGGAGAATCAAACCAGCTTACAATAGCCTTCCCTCCCCCTCCCCGCAGCAGACACCCTGTGAGGCAGGTGGGGCTGAGAGAGCTCTAAGAGAACTGTGACTAGCCCAAAGTCACCCAACTGGCTTCATGTGGAGGAGTGGGGAATCAAACCGGTTCTCCAGATTAGAGTTCACCGCTCCAAACCACCACTCTTAACCACTACACCATGCTGGTTTTTGCCCAGCAAGGCTTCTGACTATTGAAAATTTGATTGGCTGGGTAGATTTTTATTTAAAAAATGTTGCTTTGGAAGCAGCTGCCAGCACAGCACAAGGATCTACACTTTGTTTTTTGTTTTTTTGTTTTTTTGCAATTTACTTTTTTGGCTAGACTTGTATCCTGCCCTCAGTCCATGGCCAAGGCCAGGCTCAGGACAGGTAACAACAAATCAACAAACAGTAACTGAAGTTAATGTGAGGCAACCGTTTTGTGGCTTGCTCCGCCTCCGGAGACAGCCATTTTTTGGCTGCGCTCACCATGCTCCGTCAGAATTCCAGATGTGCCCGGAGCCTCAAAAAGGTTGGGGATCCCTGGTCTAGAGTCGTGTGACTGAGCAGCCCAAGGACTCTCGGGGAAAGGAGTCATTTGGGCGAGGCTAGGGTTGCCAGGTCCCTCTTTGCCACCGGCAGGAGATTTTTGGGGTGGAGCCTAAGGAGGGCAGGGTTTGGGGAGGGACTTCAACGCCATAGAGTCCGATTGCCAAAGCGGCCATTTTCTCCAGGGGAACTGGTCTCTAACGGCTGGAGATCAGCTGTAATAGCAGGAGATCTCCTGCTAGTACCTGGAGGTTGTCAACAAAACTAACATTCAGCTGCTAATGTAGTTATTCAAAAAATACAGCATGTGGCAAATTAAATAATACGTTTAACAACTTTGTGTAAAGCAAGGTATATTCTTCTTAATTTTGTTTCCAATGAATTAGTGTTGAAATAATGTAATTGTACATTTACTTGTATATTTCATTCAAATCAAGTGTATTAAATTTTAGAAAGTTAAAATTATGCAAGTCAAAAATTAATCAATTCAGCTCCTTAACAATAAGGAGGGCAGGGTTTGGGGAGGGGAGGGACTTCAAATGCCATAGAGTCCAATGGCCAAAGCAGCCATTTTCTCCAGGTGAACTGATCTCTATCAGCTGGAGGTCAGTTGTAATACTAGGAGATGTCCAGCCACTACCTGGAGGATGAAGGAAAAATCAGACACCTCTGTACAATTACCAAAGGATGAGAAATTCAGTACAGGAATCCAGCCATAAATGATGCCAAATATATTCTGGCTAAATCTTTACAGTATGTGGTAATATAACCACCAACACCATATATTGCCAACAACAAGTGTATTTTTTCTTATTTACAGGATGTTTCAACAGGTAAGTACACAATTAATTCCTTTAACTAGTAAGTATTGAAGCAAAGTTCACTAAAAAATGTCCTTTTAAGGTGTATTTCTTTCTTTGCAGCACAGCAGGCTATTGAAGGAGAAAACGATCGTTTCGGAGCATAAAGCCCAATTCTTCCTCAGTTCTTCCTATACAACACAATAAATAAATCTTTTCCATAGTCTCAAGCTTCTTATCATCCATTCTATGTTAAGTAATAATTTACTACAATTAAAAATCAGTTAATAATTAAAGTATATGAAGTAATTTTGTATGTATTTAATTATTAACTGATTTATTTATTGTGTTGTATAGGAAGAACTGAGGAAGAATTGGGCTTCATGCTCCGAAACGATCGTTTTCTCCTTCAATAGCCTGCTGTGCTGCAAAGAAAGAGATACACCATAACAGGGCATTTTCTAGTGAACTTTTTCTCCTTCAATAGCCTGCTGTGCTGCAAAGAAAGAAATACACCTTAAAAGGACATTTTTTAGTGAACTTTGCTTCAATACTTACTAGTTAAAGGAATTAATTGTGTACTTACCTGTTGAAACATCCTGTAAATAAGAAAAAATACACTTGTTGTTGGCAATATATGGTGTTGGTGGTTATATTACCACATACTGTAAAGATTTAGCCAGAATATATTTGGCATCATTTATGGCTGGATTCCTGTACTGAATTTCACTACCTGGAGGATGGCAACCCTAGGCGAGACTCACGCTTGGATGGCTTCAGTGACCGATCCGATCTGGTTGACTTTCAGCAGGAGACAATTGCAGGCCTTCTCCTCCACGGCCCGCTCTATGCGCTTGGGGTTGGTCACCGTCAGGTCATCCCCCACAATCTGAATCCCTACGTTTGCCGTGAACTTGGTCCAGGCCTCCCAGTCGTCCTGGTCAAAGGGGTCCTCGATTGAAACCACTGAAAGGCAAAAAGGGGAAGGAAAGATTTACCAGCGGTCCTTAATCATTAATAACAATAAGGCTGAAACAGGACTCACTTTCTCCTTATCTTCTAGTATTAATTGAAACTGAAGAAGGTGGAAAATGGTCAACGTTGGAAAAGGGGTCTGAGGAACAAGGTTGCCGGTTCCAGGTTGGGAAATACCTGGAGATTTGGGGGGATTTGGGAGATTTGACCGTGAAAGCCTTCGACAATATTTAGAGAAGAATTGTTTCTAAACTGGAGGCTTTATTATGCTTATGTGAAAACAGCATAAGTTATGAGGAGTTCAATATGGATAATATTAAAAATTTGTTTTTAAAGGTATTTTTGTTTCGTATGACAAATATATAGAAATAGAGAAGTCCACTAAACTCTGTCTGTCTGGGGTGACAGAGTTGCTCTCCTATGAAGAATGAAGAAAGAGGAGAACTTTTAGTGGACTCTTTGATGTGATATTACTCTGTATATAAGACATTTATATTATTTGCAAAGTGCATTGCACATTTTTGGTTTTCTTAAGAACAGATTTGTTAATAGTACACTTTTGTGCCATTCTGTGTCTAGCTTCTCTAGAGTGGTACCTGGAGGCTGGCAACCCTAGTTGCCAGCTCCGGGTTGGGCAATACCTGGAGATTTGGGGGGTGGGGCCTGGAGAGGGCGGGATTTGGGGAGGGGCTTCAATGCCATAGAGTCCAACTGCCAAAGCGGCCATTTTCTCCAGGTAAACTGATCTGTATCAGCTGGAGATCAGTTGTAATAGTGTTGTGCCTGAGTAATCATACCGGCATCACATTAAGACATAAACGCAAGCTACATGCATAAGCTGCTTACAAGCAAAACCACAGAAGCTGCTTCCCAGAGGTCCCCCCCTTTCCTTTACCACCAAGCACGTACGCACACACACATTCCAAGGGCTGGAAAAGTTTCCCCTTTGCACAAGGAGCAACCCAGGAGCTCCTTCCCCCTCCCCTTTACAATAAAGCTTTCGCTTTCAAGGGAACGCTCTGAACTCAATAGAACAGGCACTATTCATGAATTTGCGAAGCATACACGCATGCGCTCTGGCAAAGCTAGAATCGGATGTTAAGAAAATGTATCACTGTTGTATTGGAATGTGAAAAGTCTATATACACCCTTATATCCCTCCAACACTAGATATATGCTGCCCAAGATCAATTGATCAAGGAGCTTCTAAGGGATAAAAGGAAAGTCTATATACAATCTTTTGCTGTTGCCCGGCCTCAGTGTGACAGGATCGCAGAGCTGTTTGTCTGGATCCTGGCTCACCCGGTTATGATTTCTTGGACAATAAAGCAAGCTGTAGTTCAACCAACCTCCTTCCCTCATTGCTCTCATTGGACTCTATGAGAATGGGGGAGCACAACAATAGCGGGAGATCTCCAGCTAGTACCTGGATGTTAGCAATCAAAATTAACACCTCTGTACCTTTACCTGACTGAGGTTAGAAAATAAGTACAGGTTGTATCAAATGGATGAAATAGAGAGAGATATATGGTTGCTTTTTGATCCTTTAAGAGGAGTGATTAAGAATTCCATGAAAGCTATTGAAGCTACAGAAGCTTATATTGTAAAGTACTTATTTTGACACCAATAATTGTAAATATATATTTTTATTAATGGATTTAAAGATATGTTTTTGATAAGATAGTTTATGATATATTAAAATGTTCACATATTTGTACAGAAACGGGACTGAGGAAGAATTGAAACGATCGTATCCCTTTGTATCTTTCTTCAACTGAAGACATCGACCTTGGATTGATTGTTACTGTACCAAGACTATATAATCTTTCATGTATAAATGTTTGGCTGTGCAGCACCTTATTATATTTAATACACCATTGTTATTATGCATAGTTAATAGCTTGCTCCAGTACCTGGAGGTTGGCAACCCTAATGATCTGTCACTCTGGTAAGAAGGCTCGGGAGAAGAGAGCGCTCACCTGGGTAGTCCCGTACAAAGCTCTGGTAGAGGTCGCCCAACTCATCAGCGGAGATGTAGCGGCTGGGATCATCAGGGGATTTAAAGTCCAAGTCATATTTGCCGTCTCGGTAGAACTCCGACGCGGCAACGTCCATGCCGATCACAATCTTGTCTGTGTATCCGGCCTTCTCGATAGCTTCCTTGAGAAGTTCCAAAGCTGGGAAGGAGGGAGAGCAACTGAGATCCTCAAGCAACTACAATATCCGCAAACATCTCCTAACAATTCCCAGCGCCTTTCGGGAGAGGGATTCTGGAAAAGCAGTATGAACAAATACTGCTCCTTCTACCTTGGTTTGGGGTTGAGCGATACGTTAAATATAAAAACATGCAATAAAACACCAAAGGTTGCTCCTTCAAGGCAAATCAGCTTTGGGAAATTTGCAGGAGGACCTGAATTGAAAGCAAGTGTGGTGTAGTGGTTAAGAGCGGCCGACTCTAATCTGGAGAACCGGGTTTGATTCCCCACTCCTCCACATGAGCGGTGGACTCTAATCTGGTTTCATGTGGAGGAGTGGGGAATCAAACCCGGTTCTCCAAATTAGTCTTTGAAGTAGATTAATCTAAAAAAAGGAATGGCTCTATTGGGAAATTGATTTTTTTAAATCAATTTTACTGCATTGAACTCATTTTTTTGAAAAGAAGAAGGTTGATTTTTATATGCTGATTTTCTCTACCTTTTAAGGAGATTCAAACCGGTTTATAATCTCCCACCCTTCCTCTCCCCACAATAGATACCTTGTGAGGTAGGTGAGGCTGAGAGCGTTCAAAGAGAACTGTGACAGGCCCAAGGTCACCCAGCAGGTTTTATGAGTAGGAGTGGGGAAACCAACCCGGTTCACCAGATGAGAGTCCACCACTCATGTGGAGGAGCGGCAAATCAAACCCGGTTTTCCAGATTAGAGTCTGCCACTCATGTGGAGGAGTGGGGAATCAAACTCGGTTCTCCAGATAAGAGTCCACCCCTCTTAACCACTACATCACTCTTAACCACTTCACCACATTGGCTCTCAATAAAACTATTTGATTGTGCTCTCAATAAAACTATTTTATTTTTATATGCTGACTTTCTCTACCACTTAAGGAAGAATCAAACCGGCTTACAATCTCCTTCCCCTCCCCACAACAGACACCCTGTGAGGTAGGTGGGGGCGAGAGAGCTTTAAGAGAGCTGTGACTACCCCAAGGTCACCCAGTTGGCTTCATGTGGAGAAGAGGGGAGACAAATCCAGTTCACCAGATTAGCCTCTGCCGCTCATGTGGAGGAGTGGGGAATCAAACCTGGTTCTCTAGATCAGAGTCCACCGCTCTTAACCACCACACCACACTGAGCTAAATCAAACTTGGGCATTTAGAACCCAAAATGACAGACATGGAGAATAATTTTTCTGAGGGGAAATTTGTGGGAACTGATACCGAGAGGAAGAGAGGTGATTCTTTACTCTGTTCTGTTTCTCTTCCTCACCTTCACTGTTCTCCAGGATGTTCGGGGCAAAGCCTCCTTCATCTCCCACGTTGGTGGCATCTTTGCCGTACTTGTCTTTGATCACGCTCTTCAGGTTGTGATAGACCTCCGCCCCAATGCGCATGGCATCCCGGAAGCTCTCCGCTCCGACCGGCAAGATCATGAACTCTTGCATGGCCAGCTTGTTTCCAGCATGGGACCCCCCGTTGATCACGTTGAACGCCTGGAAGGATGCCCCAAGAAGCAAAGGGTGAAACTCAGTACCACAACTTGGACTACATCCACACCACAAATTTAAAAAGGTTTCCGAACTGATTTAGTTGCCACATCTTCCCCCTCAAATGTCCTGTGAGCCAAAGTTGTGTGATCTCAAATGCTCTACCACTGAGGTTCTGTGGCAGAGCATCTGCTTGGCACGCGGAAGGTCCCAGGTTCAGTCCCCAGCATCTCCAATTAAAATGGCCAGGCAGTAAGAAGAGGAGGAAGAAAAAGAGTTGTTTTTTGTATGCCAACTTTCTCTACCACTTAAGGCAGAATCAAACTGACTTACAATCACCCTCCCTTCCCCTCCTCCCAACAGACACCCTGTGAGGTAGGTGGGGCTGAGAGAGCTGTGACTAGCCCAAACTCACCCAGCTGGCTTCATGTGGAGGAGTGAGGAAACAAATCCAGTTCACCAGATTAGCCTCCGCCGCTCATGTGGAGGAGTGGGGGATCAAACCCGGTTCTCCAATCAGACTCCACCGTTCCAAACCACCATTCTTAACCACTACACCACACTGGCTCTCAAATGTCCTGTGAGCCAAAATTGTGTAATCTCAGATGCTCTACCGTTGAGGTTCTGTGGTAGAGTCTCTGCTTGGCATGCAGAAGATCCCAGGTTCAATGCCCAGCATCTCCTGTTAAAGGGACTAGGAAAGTAAGTGATGTGAAAGACCTCTGCCTGAGACCCTGGAGAGCTGCTGCCAGTTTGAGAAGACAATACTAAGCTTGATGGACTGAATATAAGGCAACGTAATGGGATGGTGCTGTGTATACTATCTTAACAATCCCGAAAACCAAATCTCCCAAGTCTCTTGGTCGGCAGCCATGAGTTTCAGCAGGTTTGAAACTGGTTTAAATTTCAATAAAGGCAGAGGGGGAGGGGATCTGTGGTACGGCATCCTCTCTTCCAGTATTAGAGGAATACAGACCCCTTGTACGTTAATTCGCAGTTTCTTTACTGCCCTTCTCATAGAATCCTAGAGTTGGACCATCAGGGTCATCTAGTCCAACCCCCTGCACAATGCAGGAAATTCACAACGACCTCCCCTGCAAACCCCCAGTGACCCCTACTCCATGCCCAGAAGATGGCCAAGATGCCCTCCCTCTCATGATCTGCCTAAGGTCATAGAATCAGCATTGCTGACAGATGGCCATCTAACCTCTTCTTAAAAACCTCCAGGGAAGGAGAGCTTACCACCTCCCGAGGAAGCGTGTTCCACTGAGGAACCGCTCTAACTGTTAGAAAAAACAGTTCTCTCCTCTCTGCCCCCCACAATGTACTCTGTCGGTGAAATAACAGCGGTAGATTCTTACAGGGACGGGCAGGATGAGGTCTGAATTTCCAGCCAGATCTGCAATGTGTCGGTAGAGAGGGACATCCTTCTCCGCAGCAGCTGCTTTGCACACAGCCAGGGAAACGCCCAGGATGCCATTGGCTCCGAAGTTGGCTGCGGACATCCCAAAAGAAGAAAGAAAAGTCAGCCTCATCAAGAGCCCAAGCAGCTTTGCGCTGGGTCTGACCCTGCAGAGCCATTCCGCTAGCGGTGGTGCCATCCTGAGCCCTCTGCCGATGCAACCAGAGCCTCTTGCATCAGGGCAAGGCTCCTTGCTCCAGAGGAAAGTGCCACTGTTAGTGGAACCAATCCATTGGACCCAGCCCATCAGCCAAAACCACAGGTCCCGTCTTTCTAACCCACAGCATCTGCTACTAGGCTTAGATTCTGGGCACACCTCTGCCAAGATCTTGCCGTCAAAGCTCTTCATTGGACTTTCAATGCAAAAGGACTCCCCACCCCCACCCCAACTCCTCCACTTTCTTACGGAGTAGAGAGAATGGAATTACATTTATTCTCTGTTCCATCCAGTTCCAGCATGAGGTTGTCAATCTTCTCTTGCTCCACAACGGAGAGGCCCTGCAGAAAGAAGTATCTCTTAAACCAGAGAACTACCAGGAAAATACAAGAATTTCCTGTTTCTGAAGATAAGCAAGGCCTGCCTGGCCCTGCCCTCTTCCTAAAAATACTTGGAGGGTGCCAGAAAAGGTGTCGGAGGGCACCAGGGCACCCACGAGTACCATGTTGGGGACCCCTGCACTGGAGCGTTTCCATAGACGGAAAGATTTCCACCCACCGAGCGTGGCTTTCATATCTCCCCCCTCTTGCTGCAGCACCAAATGTCTCCCCAAACTCTGCTCCTAGAGGATAGGGGACCCTCAGGAACAGCATTTGTGTGGGGGGGGGCATTCCGGACTGCAGCAGAAGAGAGGTGGCGAGAAAGTCGCCCTCTGTGGATGAAAATCCTCCTTTTGAGAAACACTCCAGTGGACCTATCCCCATAGCATTACAATTCTAATGATTGCTCTCTTGAAGTCTTTGAAGGGCTGTCACTTAGAGGAGGGCAGGGAGCTGTTCCTGTTGGCAGCAGAGGATAGGACTCGCAATAATGGGTTTAAATTGCACTTGGAAAGTTTCCGGCTGGATATTAGGAAACTTTTTTTTTACAGTAAGAGTTGTTCAACAGTGTAATCGGCTACCTGGGGAGGTGGTGAGCTCCCCCTCTCTGGCAGTCTTTAAGCAGAGGCTGGACAAACACTTGTCGGGGATGCTCTAGGCTGATCCTGCATTGAGCAGGGGGTTGGACCAGATGGCCTGTATGGCCCCTTCCAACTCTATGATTCTATGAATCCCTATGCATGAGAAAGGGCTGTCCTGTCTCATACATTCTTCTGCCTTCTCCCTGGTTCAGTAGACCACTGGCAGGCCTGAGCCCTGTTGTGATTTTGCCAGTGGTCTACTGAACCAGGGAGAAGGCAGAAGCACACGGCAGAAGAAACAAGCAGCGCATGGTCAGGGATGCGCCTGCCATCGCCTCATGCTCCCATCCAGGAGTGCCAAAATCTCCAGCTGCCTGCGCTAGCTTATCAGTGCCATCCTTTGCAGATTCACTCCAGTCGGAGCCAACTGATCTCAAAAGGGACCAGAATGGAGCAACTCTGCTATGGACTGTATAACACCCATGCCCTTAATAGACTGTTTTTCAGTTTTTTGTATTTTAAAAGCAAAGGGCTGACCCTTGGGAAGATCAAAACATAAGAACATAAAGAAAGGCCACGCTGGATCAGACCAAGGTCCATCAAGTCCAGTAGTCTGTTCACACAGCGGCCAACCGGGCACCTCTCAGAAGCCCACAAGCAAGACGACTGCAGCAGCATTATCCTGCCTGCATCCTGCTTGTGTTCCACAACATCTAATATAATTATATGTAATATAATTATAATAAGAACATAAGTAAAGTCATGCTGGATGAGACGAAGGCCCATCAAGTCCAGCAGTCTGTTCACACAGGGGCCAACCAGGTGCCTCCAGGAAGCCCACAAGCAAGACGACTGCAGCAGCGTTATCCTGCCTGTGTTTCACAGCACCTAATACGCTCCTGTGATCCTGGAGAGGATATGCATGCATCATGACTACTATCCATTTTGACTAGTAGCCATGGATAGCCCTCTCCTCCATGAACATGTCCACTTCCCTCTTCAAGCCTTCCAAGTTGGCATCCTGGGGCAGGAAGTTCCACAATTGAACTATGTGCTGTGCAAAGGAATACTTCCTTTTTTCTGTTTTGAATCTCTCCCCCTCCAGCTTCAGCATCCACGCACTACCGGGCCAGCTATGGCTTCAATTCAGGCTTGTAGAAAAATCCAATTTGTTACCAAAAAAGGGGGAGGTTTTTTTAACTGTACGTTTTATAGTTTGTGTGAGCTGCTCTGAGCCCAGCTTGCTGGGGTAGAGTGGGTTAGAAGATTGATTAACTAACTAACTAAATAAATAACACCCCTGCCCCAACGAAGAACAATGTCTGAAATGGAGTTTGGGGACCCTTTGGTTTCAGGTAGCCGGCTCAAGGTTGACTCAGCCTTCCATCCTTCCGAGGTCAGTAAAATGAGTACCCAGCTTGCTGGGGGTAAAGGGAAGATGACTGGGGAAGGCAATGGCAAACCACCCCGTAAACAAAAGTCTGCCTAGAAAACGTCGGGATGTGACGTCACCCCATGGGTCAGGAATGACCCAGTGCTTGCACAGGGGACCTTTACCTTTACCTTCCGGGCGCCAGACATTGAGGCAGCGGGGTCAGCTACCTCAAGTCCCCCCCTTCTTGTTATAATAGACATTGTTCATATCAAGGGCCTTGACACCGCTGTTTGGGGACGCATGCGGGTACATACACGCACATGGCGCGCCCAGACACCCAGAAAAGAAAGGAAAGGAAAGGGGGATAGAGACATAGAAAGAGAGAGAAAGCATGCAAGAAACAGAAGCAGATGAGAAACTGAAGGCCTGAGGGGGGATCCTTACAGAGCTCAGGAGAGCGGGGGCGATAGTGCTGTTGATATGATCCACCGCCTGCAGGACCCCTAGAGAAGGAAAAAGACACGGAGAGTGTCAGAGAAAAGCAGAAAGACACAGAGACGGAGAGCAGCGCGTAGGATCACTGGTTCTTCCCTGGCCCTTCCCTGGCATGCATCTTCTACCATTGCCAGTCCTGGGGCCGGCCGCAGCACACCCGCACAAACACGGACATGCTCGGGAGCTCTTGGGGGGGGCAAGGGTCCGGAGGCGGGATGCTACCTTTCCCGAGGAATCGGGATTTGTCGTTGTCCCGCAGCTCCAGAGCTTCGTAGATGCCGGTGGACGCACCGCTGGGAACAGCTGCCCGGAAGAGTCCTACAGAGGATCGTCAAAAACCAGAGAAGGGAAAGGGCAAAGGGAAGGAAGAAATGAAATTACGTAAGCCCAGGAGCCTTTTCAGGTGTCATTATAAAAACACAAGTCTCTAGCTCGGGGGGGGGGGGCAAACTCAATTGTTACGAGGACTGGATGTGACATAAATCTCACTTGGTCGGGGCGGGCCATGCCTCGCCGGCCCAGATCGGGAGTGGGGGGGGTGGCTGCTAGGGTTGCCAACCTCCAGGTACTTTATATGTTATATTATTCACTTCATATATAACACGTGGTATGAAAGAAAAGATTAACAAAAATTCTAATAAGTGTACATTATCAGCCGCATAATGTGACACATAGGTACAAAACAATAGTTACATACAAAAAGAGGCATGAATATAATGTTTTTTTCTTAGATAAGTATCAGAGGCTATAATCCGTTTGGTAGTGGTACAGGATGCCGGTAAATGCCTGTTTCAAATCTTCATCAGCCACCCCAATGATTCACGGAGCCTTATTCAACAGAATACTAACTGGCGATCTCCTGCTATTACAACCGATCTCCAGCTGTCAGAGATCAATTCACCTGGAGAAAATGGCTGCTTTGGCAATCGGACTCTATGGCATTGAAGTCCCTCCCCTCTCCAAACCTCTCCCTCCTCAGGCTCCACCCCAAAAACCTCCCGCCGGTGGCAAAGAGGGACCTGGCCACCCTAGTGGCTGCCTCAGCTAGTTTGCGGGACGGATAAGAGCTCTCAATGGGTCGGATCCGGCCTCTTATGTTTGACACCCCTGCTGTAGCTCTTTTCCTTACAAAGGGATGCATTTAGGATTCTACCATTTGCCCTTCAAGAAGTAATAATAATTTTTTTAATCCTAGAAAGTTATTCTTATTAAGGACATCTTTGAATTAGCTAAAAGATGGACATTATGTATAGATAAAAGTAGTAGTAATAACCAGGATCAATATAGCATTTAAAATTTGATATTATGATCTTACAATTGGTAACTTACAGGTTAATATTTTATAGCATGAGCATTGGCACACTTTGGAAGGGTGGGATGACCGAATAAATGTGGTGTGTATGTGGAATTTGTTTCGTCTTGTTTGTTTTTGTGAAATAATAAAATTTATTTTTAAAAAAGAAGAAGTAATAATAATTGTGTGCCCTCAAGTCAGAATCTACTGATGGCAATCCCAGGACCATGGGGCTTTCAAGGCAAGAGATGGGCAGAGGTGGTGTGCTCCTGCTTTCTTGGGCATACCAGCCCTGGACTTCCATGGTGGTCTTCCATCCAAGTACTGACTATGGCCCACCCTGCTTAGCCTCAAGCTCTGAAGAGATCAGTCTACACGGGTGAACTGTAAGCTAAATATAAGCAGTCAGTGCGATGCAGTGGCAAAAACAGCCTATGAGGTCTTAGGATGTATCAACAGAGGCATAACATACAAATCGCAAGATGTCATAGTCCCCCTGTACACTGCATTGGTCAGGCCTCACCTGGAGTATTGTGTGCAGTTCTGGAGGCCTCACTTCAAAAAGGATATGGACAGAATCGAGTGGGTGAAGAAAAGCGATGAGGATGATCAGGGGCTTGGAGACCAAGCCCTACAAGGTAAGGCTGAGGGACCTGGGAATGTTCAGTCTGGAGAAGAGGAGGTTGAGGGGGGACCTGATCAGTCTCTTTAAGTATCCGAAAGGCTGTCACTTAGAGGAGGGCAGGGAGCTGTTCCTGTTGGCAGCAGAGGATAGGACTCATAATAATGAATTTAAATTATGGGCTGAAAGGTACCGGCTGAACATCAGGCAAAAACGTTTACAGTAAGGATCTTTCAGCAGTGGAATCGGCTGCCTAGGGAGGTGGTGAGCCCCCCACTGGCAGTCTTCAAGCAGAGGCTGGACAAGCACTTGTCAGGGATGCTCTAGGCTGATCCTGCATTGAGCAGGGGGTTGGACTAGATGGCCTCTATGGCCCCTTCCAACTCTATGATTCTAGCCTGATCTATCAGGCTGCTTCAAGAAGTAAATGTGCTCTTAATTGCCAGTGTTCTGGCCAGCTGGTGCAAAGGATGACTCATGAGCATCTGGCCCGTGCTGAGAGTTGTATTCGAATTTGATTTTACGGTCCTTCACAAATTAAACCATTTCATACGCATGAAATGACCTACATTTGAATGTTTGCTATTTCTCGCCAACTTCAGAACGTCCTTCACAATGTACTTTTGAGTCCCACAACCCCCAAAGTTTCTGGTTTCAGGTCTGTCCGCTACTGCCTAATTTTTGCAATCCGTGCAGGGTATTAATTTGCAATTAAACTGATCGTTCTGGTCCTGCACAGGTCTCTCCCGGCCATACACAAAGGCTAAGGATCAGGATGAAATCTGATTCCGGGGATTGGGTGTGCCGAAATAGCATCACCGTCAGTCAAAGAACTGACTTGCCAATCAAAGGCCCAGCTAGTCCAATATTCCTTTACCAACAGTAGCCGGTCAGATGCCTCTGAGAAGCCTGCAAACAGGATACAGAAGAGGCTTCCTCTTCTAAGGCCGTTTACATTTGTGCTTCCATTTCTTCTCCTACAGCTATGGCTTCAAGTTTACCATCTTTCTCTTTATCTTCTCCCTTTATTGTTTCTCCAGCTATCGTATCTTCTAATCCTGTATTCTCTTTCATTATTCCCACGGCTGGTTCCCGGATGCAGGGCTCCTGGGCAAAACAAACCCTTCTACCACTCCCTTATATACATGTGCTCTTGCGCACACAAGTGTGCATACATCCTCCCACCCCTGCCCCCTAAGGCGGGGTACGTGGTGTAGGTGGTAAGAGTGGTGGATTCTAAGCAGAAGAACCAGGGTTGATTCCCCACTCCGCTACATGGAGGTGCTGGAGACTGAAGCTGGGATCTTCTGCACGCAAAGCAGATCCTTTACCATCGAGCCGTGCTCATGGAAGATGATACCCATGCTGTCGAGCTCAGCGATCTCTTGGAGAAGGGCTCTTTGTGTCTCACGTTTCCCTTCCTTTCCCCCTTTCTCTCCCCTGCTTCAAACTGGGAACGCTTCAGAGGGCACAGCTGAAATCAAAACTGCGCAGGCGTTTTTTCCTCTGTGGCAAACGTGCGAGGGAGACGGAGACAGCTCCACAGGGCGCCCCTTGCCCTTTCAAGCTCACCGCCTTTGGACAGATCCGATTCATTACCACAAAGCCTCGGGCTGCAGGGGAGACTGTCAGCTGCCTGCCTCTCCCACATCCCCGCGTACCTTTGGCTGTGTACATATCCACCTCAACGGTGGGATTCCCGCGGGAGTCCAGTATCTCACGAGCGTGGATCTTCTCCATAGCCATGGCGGCAGTTAGTCGTTCTGGAAGAGAACAGAGATATGAATGAAAGGCAGAGACTAATTCATCGCTTTCCAAATGGCAAGATTTGCTGTCGCCATCGTGAAGGATAAAAAGATGGCAGGGCACGCTGATGTCACTTGTCATCTTTTATTTGTCTCTGGACTGTATGAAGGAGGAGGAGGAGGAGGAGGAGAAGAAAGAAGAAGAGTTGGTTTTTATATGCCGACTTTCTCTACCACTTAAGGGAGACTCAAACTAGCTTACAATCACCTTCCCTTCCCCTCCCCACAACAGACACCCTGTGAGGTAGGTGGGGCTGAGAGAGCTCTAAGGGAGCCGTGACTAGCCCAAGGTCACCCAGCTGGCTTCGTGTGCAGGAGTGGGGAAACAAATTCAGTTCACCAGATCAGCCTCCGCCGCTCCTGTGGAGGAGCGGGGAATTAAACCCGGTTCTCCAGATCAGAGTCCACCGCTCCAAACCACCGCTCCTAACCACTACACCACACTGGTGTATGGTCTTTCTTTCTTTCCTATTACAAGATGCATACATTTTAATGGTGAATTTGTATTTGTATTTTAATACTCCCTGAAAAAATGTTGAATTCTTTAAATTATTTTACTATTTTTAAAAAATTTGGTGGAATTTCCACTTTATTCTGTATTGTTGCTATGGGTTTTTAATTTTTTTTGCTAATGCAATAAAGACTTGATGATAAGAACAGAGATATCAGGTGGGCAGCCCAAGGAGACAAAGGAAATAGATGATTCATTCATTCATTTGATTTCTACACCACCTCTCCAAAGCTCAGGCCGGTTTGCAATGCAATAAATATCACAACAATATAAAATTTAAAAACCAACACTTTTTCCAATATTGTGAGATAGTTGCCGTTGATAAAGGCATTTATAGAAGCCATTAGTCCTAGCTGCCACGCAGATGACTCAGTAGTCCCAAGTATAGCCCAGGGACTGCCTAGTCACATAAGAGTAGACCAGTTATGGTTGCCACCTCTGGCTTGGGTAGTTCCTGGAGATTTGTGGGCGGTACCCAAAGACAGGGGCCCCAGCAATTATGTGATTTCACTCTAGGACTTCAGTTTCTTCTTCTCTCGGTGGTATACCACAGAGTCCGCTCTCTGAAGCTACCATTTCCTCTAGGGGAACTGATCCCCGTAGACTGGAGATAAAGTATAATTCTGGGACAACTCCAGCTCCCACCTAGATGTCGGCAACCCTATGAGATGCCATAGGGAAACCCACACGCAAGGCCTACTAGAATAGCCCTCCCCTGCTGGCCTCTCCCTGGTTATCTGATGGCAAGAGGCCCTATCTGGCTCTCCTGACTGGCGATAGACCCATCGCCCACAAATATGGAATTTTTAATCCATCTAAGCCGGAGTGGTGTAGTGGTTAAGAGCGGTGGTTTGGAGCAGTGGACTCTAATCTGGAGAACCGGGTTTGATTCCCCACTCCTCCGCATGAGTGGCGGAGGCGAATCTGGTGAACTGGATGTGTTTCCCCGCTCCTCCACATGAAGCCAGCTGGGTGACCTTGGGCTAGCCACAGCTCTCTCAGCCCCACCCACCTCCCTGGGTGTGTTGTGGGGAGGGGACAGGAAGGTGATTGTAAGCCGGTTTGATTCTTCCTTAAGTGGGAGAGAAAGTCGGCATATAAAAACCAACTCTTCTTCTAAGCTACTGGCCCTTCCCACATCTTGTAGCAGTGAGTTCCACAAACCCATTGTCTGAAATCATACTTCCTTTAGTTTATCTTTACTTGCTTCACCCCAGGCCATCTCCAGTGGTTTTGTCTCCAGAAAAAGAGATGGCAGGAGGTACACCTGTTTGGAAACAACAGCCTTTTGTCTAGAAGCACGCTTGCCTAATCCTTGATTTGTGGGGACTCTCCCCTTTGATTCCCCATGGATTTGACACCTTCCTGGGCCTCTCCGATCTATCTACGTATCCCAGGGTTTGGAAGGGACTCAGCGGCTATTTCCTGGAGGACTTTGGAACAAATGAAGCCCTAACTGCCCTTAGCCAGAGGTCCAGTCCAGTGGGAGGCAGTGCCCCTTTCTCTCAGGAAGGGCACACATGAACACACAAAGCTGCCTTCTACTGAATCAGGCCCTGGGTCCATCAAAGTCAGTATCATCTACTCAAACCAACAGCGGCTCTCCAGGGTCTCAGGCAGAGGTCTTTCACATCACCCTCTTGCCTAGTCCCTTGAACTGGAGATGGCGGGGATTGAACCTGGGACCTTCTGCATGCCAAGCCGATGCTCTGCCACTGAGCCACAGCCCCTCCCCATGGCTCTCCAGGGTCTCAGGCAAAGGTCTTTCACATCACCTCCTTGCCTAGTCCCTTTAACTGGAGATGCCATGGATTGAACCTGGGACCTTCTGCATGCCAAGCAGATGTCCTGTATCTGAGCCATGGCCTCTCCCCATCTCCAGGGACGACCAGCCTGGGCCAGAAAAGGAACAGGCCACAATTTCCAGCAGCTGCCCTATCTGTGAAGGCGTCTGTTCTTCCACCTTTCCTTTGTATCACAGAGTGGGTGGGCATGAGAAGAAGAAGAGTTGGTTTTTATATGCCGACTTTCTCTCCCACTTAAGGGAGAATCAAACCGGCTTGCAATCACCTTCCCTTCCCCTCCCCACCACAGACACCCTGAGAGGTAGGTGGGGCTGAGAGAGCTCTAAGAGAGCTGTGACTTGCCCAAGGTCACCCAGCTGGCTTCATGTGGAGGAGTGGGGAAAGAAATCCAGCTCACCAGATCAGCCTCCGAGGCTCCCGTGGAGGAGCAGGGAATCAAAACCCGGTTCTCCAGATCAGAGTCCACCGCTCCAAACCACCGCTCTTAACCATGACACCACGCTGGCTCTCACACCACGCTGAACTCCACTTTGGGCTCCAGGGGGACCGGATGGCTATCCACTCTGCCATGGAAGACTGACGGCTACTTTCTACTCCAGTCGCAAACTCGAGGAAACCCAAGAAAGCAAATTCTCCCAAACATTAGCCACCTTGTCTGCTGAAGATCGCCATGAAATTGCTGAGGGATATCCTCTGGGGATTTGGGATACGGTGGCCTCAGCATTACTCTTTTTGTCTTTCCAGATACCAGAGAGGCAGTGGGGTTTCTGAAATAGTATCTGGGCAGTAGATTGGATGAGGGCAAACAAACTGATGCATGCTGCAGATTCAGTGGAAGCCCCATTGACTGGGAACATATTGGATCAGGACTTGGTTGCACGGTTTGTACTAACTACATGAGAGCCAGCTAGGGTTGCCAACCTCCAGGCGCTACCGCTGGAGAGAAAGATTGCGCACTCTCACTCCCTTTTTTCTGGGGGGAATGTCAAGACGCAACTGGCCATAAAGCAATTACCAGCAGCAATTAACGCAGTTCGCCCTTGAATGCTTGACAAAAATATTTCAAAGGAGCTGATGAAGCTTTTGGGAAACGCAATACGACTGGCGTCCCCTGTGTTTATTCCTTTCACCTTGAATTCTCCAAGGCCTTCCTTGCACCCGACAGGTATGCCTCTGTGGACCACGAAAGGTCCCTGTTCGGATGCTTTCACAACTTACTTTGAGGCTTTGTGCCCATGAACAATTGTTGTGCTGTTAATGAATTGCAATTCTACATTCTGTAATTTTGTTGTTATATTGTATGCATGTGTTTTTCTGGACTTTGCCTGAAGTTAATGCCCAGTAAATATTGATTGTTTTCTTAACACATGGCATATGTCTGTTTCTGTACCGTGATTTATATTGAGCCTTCGTGCTGTCTATTTCCTAAAAACCTCCAGGTACTAGCTGGAGGTCTGCTGCTATTACAACTGATCTCCAGCCGATACAGATCAGTTCGCCTGGAGAAAAATGGCTGCTCTGGCAATAGGACTCTATGGCACTCCCCTCCCCAAACCCTGCCCTCCTCAGGCTCCGCCCCAAAAACCTCCCGCCAGTGGTGGATAGGGACCTGGCAACCTTAGAGCCAGCACAGTATAGTGGTTAGAGCAGGGGTATTGAACTGATTGGTTACAGGGGCCGGAAATGACATAAATGTCACTTGGTTGGGCTGGGCCATGCCTTGCCAGCCCGGAGCGGGAGCGGGGTGGGGTGGCTGCCTCGTGGGCCAGATAAGAGCTCTCAAGGGGTCGGATCTGGCCCGTGGGCCGTATGTTTGACACCCTTGGGCTAGAGAATTGGACTGGGATCTGGGAGTCCCGGATTCGAAGGCCCACTCTGCCATGGAAGTTCACTGGGTGACCTTGAACCAGTCGACACTCTCAGTCTAATCTACCTCGCAGGGTTGTTGTTAAGGGTAAAATGAACGAGGGGAGGACGCTGTAAGGCACTTTGGCTCCCCGCTGGGGAGGAACGTGAGATGGGAATGGAGTAAATAAATAAATCCTGAGTTGCACTTCCCAAACGCTCAGGTTAGAAGTTTCATTTTGGCCTCGAAACCATCACAGGTAACTGTAGCGCCCGTGTGGTTGAACACATGAAGCCGCCTTAGACTGAATCAGACCCTTAGTCCATCCAAGTCAGTATCGTCTATCAGTCTGGCATCGGTTCTCCAGGGTCTCAGGCGGAGGTCTTTCACATCACCTACTTGCCCAGTCCCTTGAATTGGAGATGCCGGGGATTGAACCCGGGACCTTCTGAATGCCAAGCAGATGCTCAACCACGGAGCCACAGCCCCTCCCATTTTGCCGGGCTCTTTTCCTGGATACAACTTGACCTTGCCTACGTTGGCTTTTTCACACATGTTGAATAATGCACCTTCAGTCCATTTTCAGCCGCACTTTGGATTTTATTGTGAGAAACGGCAAAAAAAAACCCTCTTGCAGACGATTACCATAAGCGCACGGAAAGTGGATTGGAGGTGTATTATTCAGCCTCTCTAGCTGCCTCATGTAATCAAAATGGGATATAAATATTTTAATACAGGCAACGAAACATACTTGGTTTCCAAACAAAGAAGAAACTGTGCCATACCCTGATATTTACTAGAAATCCGTATCCATCTGTTCATCAATTTTAACAATCACTTCTTCCCGCAAAGAATCCTAGAAATTGCAATTTGGCATGATTATTATTTATTTGTTTGTTTATTTATCACTATCCCCACCTTTCTCCCCAATGGAGACCCAAAGTAGCTTACATGGTTCTCCTGTTTTATCCTCACAGCGACCCAGTGAGGTTGGTCAGGCTGAGAGTGTGCGATCGGCCCAAGGTCACCCAGCAAGCTTTCATGGCTTGGGAGATTCCAATCTGGGTCTCCCAGACCCCTCTTTGCCACCCCTGCTATTACAACTGATCTCCAGCCGATAAGAGATCAGGCAATCGGACTCTATGGCATTGAAGCTCCTCCTCCCCAAACCCCGCCCTCCTCAGGTTCTGCCCCAAAATCCTCCCGCCAGAGGGACCTGGCAGCCCTGTTCCCTAGGGATGAAAGGTAGTTTTCAAGGGCTCAGCTGCCAACTGTTTTGAAGGCAGCAAGGGGGAAGCAAAGAGCATCAATATATATTTATCCCGTCCTGCGCCATCTGAGGACCCACAATGCACCTGCAAAACATCACAAGGGAAGATTAGAGATTGCCCCCTCCTCTGACAGTGATGGAGGTAACTTAGGCTCATTCCCGAATGCCTGCTCCGCAATGTCTCCGTGCAATTGCCCTCTGACGTGAATTTGCCTTTGGCAACGTAAAGACGTCTCGGAGCAGCGATGAGATTGCGAGGGATGCTCTTTGGTTACCGGGAGGAGGGAGGGAAATGCAGACGCCTTCCCTTCAAGTTGCGCACGTCTCCATCTGCAGGGAGCCCGGCATATAAACTGCAGCGGAGCTCGCTGGGCAAATGCTAGAATCAACACGGCCCTGGCTGCACGTCATAACCGGGACAGAAAAGGTGAATCCTGTGACTTGCATAAATTATGCAAACGACGCAAAGAGGCCAAATCTGACCAATTATTCTGCAACGTTTGCTATTTCTCCCACTCGATCTGGGGCTTGCTAATCATTGGAAGAGGTAGCAAACAAAACAAAAAACAATGTTGTAAAATTGCAATATATAACTAAACCAAAACAACACCAGGCTAAAGAATCAAGAAATTTATCAATACATATATATAACAACAGGAATAGATAACCTATAACTTAATGTGAAATATAAAACACCTAGATATATAGATGTATACCTAGGTGATTTATATTTTATAGTAAGTTATAGGTTATCTACGCCCGTTGAGATATATATACATATAACTCAATACATCTATATCTCAATACATCTCTCTCTCTCTCTCTCTCTCTCTCTCTCTCTCAATACATATATATAACTACAGGCATAGATAACCTATAACTTACTATGAAATATAAATCACCTAGATATATAGATGTATAGGTTATCTACGCCCGTTGAGATATATATACATATAACTCAATACATCTATATCTCAATACATCTCTCTCTCTCTCTCTCTCTCTCTCAATACATATATATAACTACAGGCATAGATAACCTATAACTTACTACGAAATATAAATCACTTAGATATATAGATGTATATCTAGGTGATTTATATTTCATAGTAAGTTATAAGTTATCTATGCCTGTTGTTATATATACACTTGCAAGCATAAATGTGCGATGATCTTATAATTCGGCCCTGAGCAGTGTCATACTAAGATCACTAAGATCATCTATCTATCTATCTATCTATCTATCTATCTATCTATCTATCTATCTATCTATCTATCTATCTATCTATGATAGATAGCTGATAGCTAGACAGACAGACAGACAACCTATAAGAAAATTAGTATTTTTGTATCTTAATTGACTGGAGGGGAAACTTGGGAACTGCCAATGTACCGGTAGTATTAAAATCCACCCCTGCTGAAAGAACCCTCAAATTATCCCTTTCACAGATTCCCAGATAAAAGGTTTTATCCGTCTGTCTCTAGCTTCGTTGAGCAGGTCACAGCTAAGCAAGGCATGCTGAAGAATGTCTATTTGGCCAGACCCCCTTCGACATTCTCACAGTACAGTACCCTATTTAAATGACCCATTAGCTCCCCTGGCGGAATGGCGTTCAGTCTAGCAACATAAATCATCGTCTGTGCCGTGGGGTTGTCAGAAAATCAAAATTTTCGGGAGAGATTGCGGCAAATTTAGACCTAGGTATAGAGGTGAGCATGCTCTACGTGCTCTTATCGTAGTGCTTCTGAAATCCAGTTTTTGCAAGCAGCTCAGGGTTGAAGAAAGAGCTGCCGATCCTTTGCAACGATCAGAGCTAGAACTAAGGACTAGAAACTTGCTATTTTTAATGAAGAGAGGATGCTGAATTCCACTCACGTTCATATCCAGTTTGTGTGTGTGTGTGTGTTTGGCTAGAACTAGCAACTCTGTCAATGACATCATCAGAAAAGGAGGGACACCTTTATAAAATTCATAAAATTTTATAAAATGATGCATGGTATGGAGAGAATGGACAGGGAGAAGCTTTTCTCCCTCTCTCATAGTACCAGAACGCGGGGTCATCTGCTGCAGCTGGAGGGTGAGAGATTCAAAACAGATAAAAGGAAGTATTTCTTCGCACAATGCATCAACTGTGGAACTCCCTGCCCCAGGATGGGGTGATGGCTGCTAACTGGGAAGGCTTTAAGAGGCAAGTGGACATGTTCACGGAGGAGAGGGCTATCCATGGCTACTAGTCGAAATGGACACTGGTCATGATGCATACCTATTCTCTCTAGGATCATCGTCTGTGCCGTGGGGTTGTCAGAAAATCAAAATTTTCGGGAGAGATTGCGGCAAATTTAGACCTAGGTATAGAGGTGAGCATGCTCTACGTGCTCTTATCGTAGTGCTTCTGAAATCCAGTTTTTGCAAGCAGCTCAGGGTTGAAGAAAGAGCTGCCGATCCTTTGCAACGATCAGAGCTAGAACTAAGGACTAGAAACTTGCTATTTTTAATGAAGAGAGGATGCTGAATTCCACTCACGTTCATATCCAGTTTGTGTGTGTGTGTGTGTTTGGCTAGAACTAGCAACTCTGTCAATGACATCATCAGAAAAGGAGGGACACCTTTATAAAATTCATAAAATTTTATAAAATGATGCATGGTATGGAGAGAATGGACAGGGAGAAGCTTTTCTCCCTCTCTCATAGTACCAGAACGCGGGGTCATCTGCTGCAGCTGGAGGGTGAGAGATTCAAAACAGATAAAAGGAAGTATTTCTTCGCACAATGCATCAACTGTGGAACTCCCTGCCCCAGGATGGGGTGATGGCTGCTAACTGGGAAGGCTTTAAGAGGCAAGTGGACATGTTCACGGAGGAGAGGGCTATCCATGGCTACTAGTCGAAATGGACACTGGTCATGATGCATACCTATTCTCTCTAGGATCAGAGGAGCATGCCTATTATCTTGGGTGCTGTGGAACACAGGCAGGATGGTGCTGCTGCCGTCGTCTTGTTTGTGGGCTTCCTAGAGGCACCTGGTTGGCCACTGTGAACAGATTGCTGGACCTGATGGACCTTGGTCTGGTCCAGCAGGGCCTTTCTTATGTTCTTACCTTCCCTCTTCCACTGGCCGTGCCGTTTTAAGGAATGGATTCCTTTTAGTCAACCTGCCCCATTGTAAGGATGAGAGCCCGTTTGGCTGTTCCGGAGCGGCAAATGCCCTGGGCTCCCTGGGGGGAGGACAAACGTCGACCAGACCCGGCCTTCCCAAATGACAATGCCCTCCCATGACGGAATCTTTTCAATTTGTTTCAGGCCATGTCAGCACATAGTACCAGCTTTTATGGTTAAAAAACAATCTCTTCTCCGTGCATTGATCCTAACTGCAGGGTTGTCTTGGTGAGAATAAAACGGAGGAGGGGAAAACAATGTTGCACGCTGCTTTGGATCCTCATCAGGGAGAAAACCACGATAAAAGTATCCAAATAAGTTCTAACTGCTTCCTTTTTCTCCAACCAATTTGCCTACTACAAGGACTGGATCAGTAGGGCTGCCAACTTCCAGGTACTAGCTGGAGATCTCCTGCTATTACAACTGATTGCCAGCCAATAGAGATCAGCTGGCCTGGAGAAAACGGCCACTTTGGCAATTGGACTCTATGGCATTGAAGTCCCTCCACTCCCCAAACCCTGCCCTGCTCAGGCTCCGCCCTAAAAACCTCCCACCGGTGGTGAAGAGGGACCTGGCAACCCTACTCCACCCCCAAATTTCCAAGTATTTCCCAAGTGGGGGTCAGCAACCCTACATACACTCCAAGTAGCTTCAGTCCACTCCCACCAATAAGTGTCTGTCCAGTTATCTGGACATGTATATCCCACTTTCCCCAAAGCAGCATGCAACGTTGTTCTCCCATCCTATGTTTGACGTTCACAACAACATCCCTGTGGGGTAGGACAGGCTGGGAGTGATTGGTCCAAGGTAATCCAGCCGGCTTCCTTGGCAGATAGGGTTGCCAACCTCCAGGTACTAGCTGGAGATCTCCTGCTATTACAACTGATCTCCAGCCAATAGAGATCAGCTCCCCTGGAGAAAATGGCCGCTTTGGCAATTGGACTCTATGGCACTGAAGTCCCTCCGCTCCCCAAACCCCGCCCTTTTCAGGCTCCTCCCCAAAAACCTCCCGCCAGTGGGGAAGAGGGACCCGGCGACCTTATGGATCAGCCCTTGGGCAATGGGGCTGGAGGGTGCTTGAAAACCCCGATTCCTAAAAAACATTGTACGTCTCATCCGTTGCTCTTCCTCTAAGGATCTCAGAGCTCAAGTTGGACGGTTTCCCAAATGATCTCAGCCTGGCTAGGCAGTTGTGGGTTCTTCTGCACACTGTAGTTTCAATATGGACAGCTGGCCCTGAGTGCAGAGAGACAGGAGTCTTCTGGAATGGAGAAGGGTCCGCATATAAATGGTTTCACCCTATTTCTCGTCACCCAAGAGCCCCTGTGGTGTAGTGGTTAGAGCGTCAAGCTGGGATCTGAGAGGGTGTGCGTGTTAAGCGCCATCAAGTGGCTTCCGACTCCTTGCGACCCCCCCAAAACATGCTATCTTTAACAGCCTTGCTCAGATCTTGCAAATTGAGGGCCGTGGCTTCCTTTATTGAGTCGATCCATCTCTCGTTGGGGCTTCCTCTTTTCCTGCTGCCTCCCACTTTTCCTAGCATGGCTGTCCTTTCCGGTGACTCTCGCCTTCTCATAACGTGACCGAAATACGACAGCCTCGGTTGATTCGTTTTAGCTTCTAAGGTCAGTTCAGGCTTGCACCGATGGGATCCGCGAGACCCAAGTTCAAATCCCGACTCTCCCGCGAGAGCTCGCGGGGTGACCTTGGGCCAGTCCCACGCCTCCAGCCCAACCCGCCTCCCGGAGTTGTTGTGAGGATACAACGGAGGAGGGAAGGACAACGTAAGCCGCACCGGGGAGAAAGGCGATGAATGAATAAATGAAATGAATGAATGAATAATCCCTGATTTGTATCCACTTATAGCTCCGTGGAAGGATGGCCCACATCGGCCGACGCACCGAGGGCCCTTGGGGACAAGGGATGGCGGAAGAGCCTTTGGCCGCCCTCCCTTCTCAGCCGCCGGACTCGCCTCCTCGCCCAGCGGGCCCCCTCCTTAACGGCTGCTAAGCCCTTCGGCTAGCGACAGCTCTAATCGGGAAGGAAGAATTAATGTTAAGAGTGTCAGCGCTGGGCTGACCTTACGGGGTGCCAAGAAGAGATTTACGGGCACCCTTGCCACCTGCATTGTGCGTGACGCAGAGGACGGGCGATGGAAGGGAGGGGGAGGAGGAGGGGGGAATGGGCTGCAGCGATCCCAAAAGGAGGGGAGGAAAGCAGAGGCCTGAACACAGCCAGGTTTCGAGCCTCCCTCGCCTCGCCCGAATCCGACAGAACAGGCCTGCCAGGAGAAGCCCGCGGCGTCTGGGAGTTTCAGGCTGGGATTTTCTGGAGCCCACGCGGGTCTGCCTTCCCCTCCCACCGTCTTCTGCGGCGCCTCCTGGACCGGCATTCCCCGGCAGATGCTCCGCTCAGGAAAACGGGCTGGCAGCCTGTCCAACGCCACAGACGCTCGCTGCGGGGAGGCACCGGGTCCCGGAAACGTGCGCACATCCCTGGGTCAGGGGGCAGCACTGCCGGGCCCTGGTGCGTGCGTGCATCAACCACCCTGTCAGTGTCAACACTTCTGCCACGCAATCTAGATCGAACGATTGCTAGCCGCTCCTCAGCGTCTTGCGGCCGTCCTTCCAGTCCTGAAGGAGAAGCAGCCCAGGTCCGGTTTCCCTCAGCTGTGGGGCCGTGGCTCAGTGGCAGAGCATCTGCTTGGCTTGCAGAAGGTCCCAGGTTCAAATCCCCGGCATCTCCAGTTAAAGGGACTAGGCAAGTAGGCGATGTGAAAGACCTCAGCCTGAGACCCTGGAGAGCCGCTGCCGGTCTGAGTAGACGACACTGACTTGGACGGACTGAGGGTCTGATTCATAGAATCATAGAGCTGGAAGGAACCACCAGGGTCATCTAGTCCAACCCCCTGCATAATGCAGGAAATTCACAACTACCTCCCCACACCCCAGTGACCCCCTACTCCATGTCCAGATGGCAAAGATGCCCTCCCTCTTATGAACTGCCTAAGGTCGTAGAATCAGCATTGCTGACAGATGGCCATCTTGCCTCTGCTTAAAAACCTCCAGGGAAGGAGAGCTCACCACCTCCCGAGGAAGCCTGTTCCACTGAGGAACCGCTCTAACTGCTAGAAAATTCTTCCTAATGTCTAGACGGAAACTCTTTTGATTTAATTTCAACCCGTTGGTTCTGGTCCAACCTTCTGGGGCAGCAGAAAACAACTCGGCACCCTCCTCTATAGGACAGCCCTTCAAGTACTTGAATGTGGTTCTCATATCCCCTCTCAGTCTTCTCCTCTTCAGGCTAAACATACCCAGCTCCTGCAACCTTTCCTCATAGGACCTGGTCTCCAGATTCAGTATAAGGCAGCTTCATGTGTTCATGTGGCTCAGGGGGAACACTGCAGGGCCCTGGTGTGCGCGTGTGTCTGGGCGTCAACAACCCTGTTAAGTGACAACGCTTCTGCAACGCAATCTCGATTGCAGGACGAGTCAGACGGGCCACCCCGCACAGCCTCCCTCCCTCCTTCCCTTCCAGACGCATCTCTCCTCCACCTTCGCCCCCTCCTTCCCAAAGCATCCCCGAAGAAAACAGCACGGTGGCGGAAGGGAGGCAACGGCGCTGTCCTGAGAGAGGAGGCCAGGGCCAGATAAGCCGGGATCAGGGATTGAGGGGGCAAAGGGCGCTGCTGGGAAGCCCCCGGGGGCCGCTGGGCTGAAGGCCACGCACGGAAGGCCGGCTTAGCCACATCCCAGCCTCGGGCTGCACATCCTCGGCTTGGTCTCCGCGCCAGCCGTTGCAGGGCACCCGTCTGGGCAGCGCACCACCGTCCTACGAGCCTGTTCAATCCGGCAAGGCTTGGTGGGAGTTTTCCTTACGCCGCCCCCCTCCCCAGGCCACCGGGTACTGGCTTGCCACCCTTTGGGTAGCAATCGTCTGCAATCCGTCTGTGTGGAGAAACTGGACGCTCAGGGTGCCCAAATCCTGCCTCTGGCCTCCCCGAAGAGAGGCTGGCTTCCCTCGGGAGGTGGTGAGCTCTCCTTCCCTGGAGGTTTTTAAGCAGAGGCTAGATGGCCATCTGTCAGCAATGCTGATTTTATGACCTTAGGCAGATCATGAGAGGGAGGGCATCTTGGCCATCTTCTGGGCGTGGAGTAGGGGTCCCTGGGGGTGTGTGGGGGGGAGGCAGTTGTGAATTTCCTGCATTGTGCAGGGGGTTGGACTAGATGACCCTGGTGGTCCCTTTCCAACTCTATGATTCTATTCCCATCGGGGGCTCTGCTCCCCCAAAGCAGACATCTCTGCCAAAGTACCCCACGGGAAGGATACGGTTGCCCCACGAGAAGAAGCGGGGGGAGGCAGGGAGGACAGGATGCCAGTCAACTTTGGCATGAGAAAAGCCGGGAGACGACACACAAACCGAACAGCAACTTCAAGACGGACGAACCGATTTCCCAGTCGCCAAATCTTTCCCATGTTACAAAGGAAAAGAACAAGAGTCCAGCAGCACCTTAAAGGCTAACAAAATTATTGGCAGGGGTATGAGCTTTTCTGGTATCCAAAGAAGTGAGCTGCGGTTCCCAAAAGCCCACCCCCCACCAGAAATGTTTGTCAGCCTTTAAGGTGCCACTGGACTCTTGAGCTTTTTTAGTTGTCTCCAGTAGCGTGCAAATAACATGCTAGCAGAGAGACCACGACGAGTAGCCGCAATTGTCTGCAGCAGCAGAAAAGCGCGAGAGTCCAGCAGCGCCTGAAAGGCTAACGAAGAAGGGAGCCATGGCTCCCGAAAGCTCACCCCCTGCCAGAAATTTTTTTAGCCTTTAAGGTGCCACTGGACTCTCGCTCTTTTCTAGTTGTTACCAGCAACGTGCAAATAACATGCTAGCAGAGAGACCACGACAGGTAGCCGCGTTGGTCTGTCTGCAGCAGCAAAAAAGAGCAAGAGTCCAGTAGCACCTTAAGGGCTCACGAAGAAGGGAGCAGTGGCTCCTGAAAGCTCACCCCCTGCCAGAGATTTTGTTAGCCTTTAAGGTCCTACTGGCCGCTTGCTCTTTTCTAGTTGTTTCCAGTAACATGCAAATAACATGCTAGCAGAGAGACTACGACGGGTAGACAGTTGCCTGTCTGCAGCAGTAGAAAAGAGCAAGAGTCCAGTAACGCCTGAAAGGCTACCGAAGAAGGGATCTGTGGCTCCCGAAAGCTGACACCCTGCCAGAAATTCTGCTAGCCTTTAAGGCCCCACTTGACGCTTGCTCTTTTCTATTGCCAAAAACAGACTAACACAGCTACCCGCGGTGATCTTCCCCACGTTGTCAGTCTCGCAAAAGCATCATCAG
The DNA here is from genome assembly GCF_029931775.1 of Euleptes europaea. Taxonomy (NCBI): domain Eukaryota; kingdom Metazoa; phylum Chordata; class Lepidosauria; order Squamata; family Sphaerodactylidae; genus Euleptes; species Euleptes europaea. The sequence continues at coordinate 10,916,532 of NC_079315.1, forward strand.
ATGTTTGTTTTCATTTTGCTACGCCAGCCAGACTGACGGAGGTCGTTCCTCTGCATGCATCGAGGAGGGGGGGGAGGCATTATTTGGGGAGGGGGTTAGAGGAGGGCGTCATCTGGTGGTAAGCGCTCCTTCCCTGGAGGTTTTGAAGCAGAGGCTAGATGGCCATCTGTCAGCAATGCTGATTCTATGACCTTAGGCAGTTCATGAGAGGGAGGAGGGCACCTTGGCCATCTTCTGGGCATGGAGTGGGGGGGGTCACTGGGGGTGTGGGGGGGGGAGGTCATTGCGAACATCCTGCATTGTGCAGGGGGGTTGGACTAGATGACCCTGGTGGTCCCTTCCAACTCTGTGATTCCAACAGAGCGGTTCTTCAGTGGAAGAGGCTTCCTCGGGAGGTGGTGAGCTCTCCTTCCCTGGAGGTTTTCCAGCAGAGGCTAGATGGCCATCTGTCAGCAAGGCTGATTCTATGACCTTAGGCAGATCATGAGAGGGAGGAGGGCACCTTGGCCATCTTCTGGGCATGGAGTGGGGGGGGGTCACCGGGGGTGTGAATTCCCTACATTGTGCAGGGGGGCTGGACTAGATGACCCTGGCGGTCCCTTCCAACTCTAGGATTGTATGGCCCCCCCTCCCCGCCCTTAAGCCGCCCCCCCGGGGGGGCTGGGGTCCAGGGGCAGGAGGGCACCTACCTGCCCCCGGGGGGCTGGGGTCCAGGGGCAGGAGGGCACCTACCTGCCCAGGGCAGCGGCGAGAGGCAGGGGGTGGGGGCTGGCGCGGCGGAGCTGGCAGGCTGCGGGACCTCGGAGCCAGCGGCGGGCGGCAAGTGGCGAGCCGGGCGAGCCGCGGCAGCCAGCAGCAGCCGTCGGGCGGGGAGGGGGCCGCCCCTGATAGGGCCATGACGGCAGCATGTGACCCTGCGCGGAGATGAGTCAGGGTTTCGAGGGAGCTTTGCAAACGGCACGTACAGGATGGGGGGGAGACGGTGGTGCAAAGAGGGGGGGGGCGCTGCAGACTCAGCCCTCGGCTCCCTCGAGCCTTCTTTTATTCAGATGCATCAAAATCACAACTCGGGCAAAAGGGGGGGGGGAGCCCCGTACCCCCCACACAGATCAGCACAGCTTCCCCCCCCCCCACGGCTTGCAGCCCCCTCCGGGCCGGAGCTCTTGCAAGATGCATCGAAATCACAACTCTTGCAAGATGCATCAAAATCACAACTCTTGCAAGATGCATCGAAATCACAACTCTTGCAAGATGCATCGATCATCACAAAGTGGGGGGGGGGAGCCCCGTCCCGCCGTCACCGCCCCCCAGATCAGAACAGCCTCCCCCCGGCTTGCAGCCCCCTCCGGGCCGGAGCTCTTGCAAGATGCATCAAAATTACAACTCGAGGAAAGTGGGGAGGGGGGAGCCCCGCCCCGCCGTCACCCCCCCGATAAGCCCCCCCCCGGCTTGCAGACTCCTCTTGCAAGACGACTCCGGACAGCCCCCCCCCCATGGGCTCCGGAGAGCCCCCTCCGAGCCGCCCCCCCGGGCGAAGCAGAGTCTGGGGATGTGAGCCCCCCCAAGTGGACGGCAGGGGGGGGGTGTCACTCGACGGGCTCCGGGGTCTCCTCCGCTTCCTGAAACAGAGAAGGAGAGGAAGCGTCAGGCGGGGTGAGTCTGCGGGGTGGGGGTGAGGGGTAGGTTTTTATATATATATATATATATATAATAAAATTTTTTATTTTTCTTCATTTAATATATCAACAGAAACAATATAATAGTAATAATAAAAAACAAGTAATATCTCTACTTTAACAATAAAATGACTTCCTCTCCCTCTTCCATCTAAAAATAAAGTGCATAAACTTTTGCTAACGGAACGAATCCCAATATTATTTTAATTAGCCTGTTCTTGTCGTATCCAACATTATTAAATCAGTACCTAATATAAAAAAAATTAATACAAAGTGTAAATAAGGGATTGGATCAAAGAGTATCCTTTAAATGGTCCCGTTAAAAAATGATTTTCACAGTACGTTCTCCAAGCCTCCCATTCCCCCCCCCCCAAAAAAAATTGTACATTATCATTGTGGTTTATCAAAGCTGTAAGCTTCGCCATCTCGGTCAGTTCCAGCATCTTTTTGATCCCCCCACCCCCCATGATCCCCGCACTAGTTTATGCAACAGATCGGCCCCTCTGGAAGTTCTCCCCCTGCAAGCCCCGCTGCAATTAAAGGCCCACGGGGCACTAGCAATGCGGCTTGAGCAGGGTTGCCAACCTCCAGGTGGTGTCTGGAGATGCGCTTTTACAACTGATCTCCAGCCAATAGAGAGCAGTCGGAGAACATGGCCGCTTTGGCCATTGGGCTCTATGGCATTGAAGTCCCTCCCCACTCCAAACCCTGCCCTCCTCAGGCTCCGCCCCAAAACCTCCCGCTGGTGGCAAAGAGGGACCTGGCAACCCTGGGCTGGAGCCAGGAGAGCTTTCGCCCCACAGGCTGGAAAGTCCAAAGATATTTCATTTGCTGATTCTGTGACCTTAGGCAGTTCATGGGAGGGAGGGCATCTTGGCCATCTTCTGGGCATGGAGTAGGGGTCGCTGGGTGTGTGTGTGGGGGGGAGGTAGTTGTGAAAGTCCTGCTTTGTGCTGGGGGTTGGACTAGATGACCCTGGTGGTCCCCTTCCAACTCTATGATTCTGTGATTACACACACACACCCCGTCCGGCTGTCAGGAGGCTGAAGCTGGTTCCCAGTTCGTTCCCTATTCCACTTCCTCATTCACATTTCCTAGTTCCGTGTTGGCGAACCTATGGCACGCGTGCCACTTCCGGCACGCGTGCCACTTCCGGCACGCGTAGCCCTCTCTGCCGGCACGCGCGGTTCCTCCAAGCAGCTGGCCTTTCCGGCTCTGCCCCGCCCCGGGTGATCTCCAACCAATAGAGATCAGTTCCCCTGGAAAAAATTGCCACTTTGGCAATTGGACTCTATGGCACTAAAGTCCTTTCCCAAACCCCGCCCTCCTCAGGCACTACCCCAAAAACCTCCCACTCATGGTGAAGAGGAACTTGGCAACCCTAGCCTCTCCCTCTGGGCCCCCTCTGGGGGTGGTATTCAGGTTAAATTGCCGCATTGGCACTCGGCGATAAATATGTGGGTTTTCGGTTGCAGTTTGGGCACTCGGTCTCTAAAAGGTTTGCCATCACTGTCCTAGTTTCTGAATGATGCTGAAGACAATTTAAAAGCAGTCCCCTGTACTTGAAGGACTGTCATACAGAGGAGGGTGCCGAGTTGTTTTCTGTTGCCCCAGAAGGTCAGACCAGAACCAACGGGTTGAAATTAAATCAAAAGAGTTTCCGTCTAGACATTAGGAAGAATTTTCTAACAGAGCAGTTCCTCAGTGGAACAGGCTTCCTCGGGAGGTGGTGAGCGCTTCTTCCCTGGAGGTTTTTAAGCAGAGGCAAGATGGCCATCTGTCAGCAATGCCGATTCTATGACCTTCGGCAGATCATGAGAGGGGGGACACTTTGGCCATCTTCTGGGCATGGAGTAGGGGTCACTGGGGGTGTGGGGGGCAGATAGCTGTGAATTTCGTGCATTGTGAAGGGGGTTGGACTAGATGACCCTGGTGGTCCCTTCCAACTCTGTGATCCTATGAATGTGGGGGTGTATGATATGTGGTGGTCCAATCCTTATTTTGGGGTGCAGAGCTTTTAAATTGTCAGTCAGAAACTAGGAAATGTGAATAAGAGAATGGGGAACAAACTGGGAACGAACTGGTGGTCCCTTCCAACTCAATGATTCTGTAATCACCGGCAGCGCCTGCATGCAGCCCACCCTCCAGGAAGCATATCAACACCCTCTCTCTGGCCAAGCTTCTTTCAACCGTAGTGCCCACTCTGCTTTGGCACCCTGCCCGGCATCCTGGGAGCAGAACCAGATAAGCTGTCGGTATTTTAAAAGAGAAGGATTGTCCCTTTGCTGCCCTGGCTCCCAGCCTGACAGCCGATGATTTAGACCTGGAGAAACTATTATGCCTGGTCACGGCCACTCAGGCTTGCACAGTGTGGGACTATCGCTTCCTCCATTTCCATCTCCCTCTTTGACCTTCGCTCAGTCTCCTTTATGAAATATTGAGGGGACTCCGCACTGAAGGCTGGTTGGATCAGACCCAGGCTTACATAAGAAAAGCCCTGCTGGATCAGACCGAGGCCTATCAAGTCCAGCAGTCTGTTCAAATAGTGGCCGGCCAGGTGCCTCCAGGAAGCCCACAAACAAGACGACTGCAGCAGCCCTGTCCTGCCTGTGTTCCACAGCACCTAATATATTTGGCATGCTCCTCTGATCCTGGAGAGAATAGGTATGCAGCATGACTCATATTCGTTTTGACTAGTAGCCATGGATTGCCCTCTCCTCCATGAACATGTCCACTCCCCTCTCAAAGCCTTCCAAGTTGGCAGCTTCGGGCTTCTGTTTCTGACAGCGGCCAGGAAAAGGGCACAGAGGCAAAGACCATGCCTCGTTGGAGTCCCCATGATTTGGTGTTCAGAGGTATACTGCTTCTGCACATGGAGGTTCAACTTAGATGTCATGACAAATCGCTGTTAACACCCCTGACTTAAAAAAAATCTAGCCCCTCTTTTTTTTAAAAAAACAAACACCATCTGAGCTGTCACTACACAGTGAATTATGTAGGATTATGTATTGGGTGATGAACAACTTTTGTCTGTCCTGGACCCTTTTGGAACTCAACTTCACTGGGTTACCCCAAGGGCCGGAATTATGAGAGTTGGAAGAAAAAGTCCATCAGTTGCCCCTACCCTCTTTGCTCATAATGGTACAGATCTTCCTAGTGTTTATTTTCTCCATTTATAGGCACAGTCATTTTGAAAAAATTCTTCAAATCTTGTTGCCTTTTCTCGTGGAGAATGGGATCGTTGTAGCTACCCTTTCTACCACTAGGATATCCTCTTTTGTACAAGGGCAACAAAAACCCCTTTTCCCCCCTAAAATGTGCTGGCGCCATGCATTTATATAACAGCATTAGGTTTTATTTTCAATCCCTTTCCAAATAATCCCCAACAGCGATTTTGCCTTTCACCCCGTGCCACACAAGAGCCGTAATGCTAAACACTGAACACTGCACCTCTATTTGGGGGGGGGGGGTAAATCTTCCAATATAGTATTCACTTTCGTCTTCCAAGGTTTTGCAAGCCCCCCCCCCCCCGCCTCTTGGGAGAATCAGGGCCCTCCTTGAGATTTTCTAGGGAAATTCTCCTTAATACCTCACAGTGTAGCTTTCTTAACTATCCAGGATCAGCGAAGCTCTCCTGTTTCCCAAATCTGTGCTCTTGCTTGACTTTAAATTGTATGGGGTTTTCTATCCAGGATCAGCTAAGCTCCTGTTTCCCAAATTGCTTGACTTTAAATTGTATGGTGCTTTCCCCCAGCCTGCCACGTCCTTTGTTCCCCTCCCCACCCCAAAATGTTCCTGATTTCTCCTCCTGTTAGGGCGAAACTAGAGGATATGTTTGACATTTAACAGTCATATGAGCCATGGGGGAACTAACGTTCCCAAGTGTGCCAGGTCTCAATTTGGTGAGGGAAAGGGCCTTCAACCTTCTCTCCCGGACCATTTTCCCAAACCGAAATGGCCACGGGGGAGAAATTTGCCGAGCAGAGTGGGGATGCACATGAACACATGAAGCTGCCTTATACTGAATCAGATCCTTGGTCCATCAAAGTCAGTATTGTCTACTCAGACCAGCAGCGGCTCTCCAAGGTCTCAGGCGGGGATCTTTCACATCACCTACTTGCTTAGTCCCTTTAACTGGAGATGCCAGAGACTGAACCTGGGACCTTCTGCATGCCAAGCAGAGGCTCTACCACTGAGCTATGGCCCCTCCCCAAAGCCTTGAATGCCAAGCCATTGAACACATGAAGCTTCCTTACTCTGAAGCAGACCCGTGGTCTGCGAAAGCCAATACTGTCTACTCAGACTGGCAGCCGCTCTCCAGGGTCTCAGGTCGAGGTCTTTCACCTGCTACCTGATCCTTTTAGTTGGAGATGCCGGGGATTGAACCTGGGACCTTCTGCATGCCAAGCGGATGCTCTCCCGCTGAGCCAAGGACCTGGGTCTCCCAGATGCTAGTCCAACATTTTAACTCCTATAACCATGCTGGGTTGGGGGAGCCGTGACCCAACTTGCGTCAAACATATTGGCTCATTGGGCCCTTAGCTACAGATCCAAACCATCTGTGCCCTCTTGGCATCGCCCCATCCCGCCATGTCTCACCGGCTCCAGTTCCAGCCCTAGCTCCTTCTCTCTCTCCCTTTCCTTTTCCAACTCCAGTTCTTCTTCCCGCCGCCGCTGCCGGGTTTCTTCCGCATCGAAGCGCTCGTCCTCCTCGAAGAAATCCTTATCCAGGCGCTCGAGGCGGGGGAGCAGCACCAGGGTCTCCAGGCGGTAGTCCCCCTCTTCTGCGCACGGGTTGTCCAGCAAGACCAGGGCCCTCAAGATGGGCAGCGTCTGAAGCTTAGCCACTTCCTGGATATTGGAAATCGCGTTCCCCCTGCGGAGGGGTGGGAGAACGAGTTTTGAAAAACTATCGGACAGGCCCCACTCTTTCTCCTCTGCTAAAACCTAAAGGTCAAGAATACAGCAGAAATGGGGGGAGCGTAACCAAAAAGTAACATCTAAAGGATTAATAGTGTTGATGTTAATGTCCGCTCGGAGTAGGGTTGCCAGCCTCCAGGTATCCCAGGAGAGAACCTTGTAATATATGGAAGTTCACTAGCCACTTGCTGGCAGATAATTTGAAACTAATGCTACCCATGGGAGTTATGTGAAATTATTTGAGAGGAAACACCAACTTGCAGTTTAAGACACCTGGGGAAGAAAAGAAAAAAATATAAAATGAAATTTATGTAAAGTACAGATGATACTTACCTGTTTGCACTTAAAGAAAAAGTACATACCTTTGTGGATATAGGAATATTGCATGTGTTGGTTGTATACCATATTGGATTTTGGAAAATTGTATTTTGTATTTGTACTTTTGTAAGCTTGTTGGATGTTTAGAATTGTTGTGGTATAATATAGAATTTCTTACATTTGTATAAGAGCTTGTTTCTGTGTCTACTTGGTTGTAACTAACCTCCAGGTAATAGCAGAAGATCTCCTGCTATTACAACTGATCTCCAGCCGATAGAGATCAGTTCACCTGGAGTAAATGGCCGCTTTGGCAATTGGACTCTATGGCATAGAAGTCCCTCCCCTCCCCAAACCCCGCCCTCCTCAGGCTCCGCCCCAAAAACCTCCCACTGATAGTGAAGAGGGACCTGGCAACCCTAGCTCGGAGGGTTATAGCAAGATAGTGGAAAACGGCAGAATTTTTAACGTTACATTCTTGGTATTCTGAATTGTGGCAAATAGCTATGGCACAAAAATTGACACATCAGCTTAGAGCAGGGGTCTCAAAACTTTTGGCCCGTTGAGTGCGGTTCAGAGCTCTTGCGCCCGCTCGCGCCGGCAGCCAGGTTGCGGAGCCGGCGCGCCTGAGAGAGAGAGAGCGGGCGCGCTGTCTCCCCCCCCACACACCATGGAGAATGGCCCTGTCCCCCTTTCCCTTTCCCTCAATGGTTGGGAGGCTAAAGCCTCCCCTCCCCTCTAGCCACGCGATTGCTGGGCGGGCAGCTCGGCGGTTCCTGGGCCCCCTTGCCTATCAGCTGTTGGGCGGGGTGGGCTTCCTTTGGTAGACCTGGCCTCCGGCTGAGTCCCATTGGGAGGCCATGTCTACCCACTGGCTTTCTTGGCAGTAGACCTGGACTCTGAGGAGGGGGAAAAGTCCCCCTTCAGAGGCCAGGTCTACCAATTGGCTTCTATAGGCCTCCAGAGGCCAGGTCTACTGCCAAGAAAGCCAATGGGTAGACCTGGCCTCCCAATGGGACTCAGCCGGAGGCCAGGTCTACCAATAGGCTTTTATGGTGGTAGGCCAGGCCTCCAGACGAGGACTCCGACGGGGAGGGGGAAATGGCAGGGACTTACAATTTAATTTTTATCAATAAATAAGATCACTATTAAGTATGATATCAAGTTTTATTCAGTGTACCTATAGTTTAATTAAGACTTAAAACTTTAATTAAAGTTTATTAAGTTAATAAACAGTGTACCTACCTATATAGTTTAAGTTTAAGAAATTTGGCTCTCAAAAGAAATCTCAATCGTTGTACTGTTGATATTTGGCTCTTTTGACTAATGAGTTTGCCGACCCCTGGCTTAGAGTTATTAAAGGCAAGGCTAATATATGGGATTCTTTTACGAAACACGGCATGATTTCATCTCATATACAAACCAGAAAGAAATTCACCATGCACCTAAACCATTTCAGAGATTATGGAAAACAAATTAAAGTTATAATGACCCCTTCCTCTTCTTCTCATTTCTAAATGTATTTACCACCTATGTTGTTATTGTACTCCATTTATACCTGTAATCAAAGGAAAAGAAAAAAGTTCATATATGTATGTATGTATAGGTGTGTATATATATATAGAATCATAGAGTTGGAAGGGACAACCAGGGTCATCAAGTCCAACCCCCTGCACAATGCAGGAAATTAACAACTGCCTCACCCCCCCACACCCCAAGTGACCAGAAGATGGCCAAGATGCCCTCCCTCTCATCATCTGCCTGTCATAGAATCAGCATTGCTGACAGATGGCCATCTAACCTCTTCTTAAAAACCTCCAGGGAAGGAGAGCTCACCACCTCCTGAGGAAGCCTGTTCCACTCAGGAACCACTCTGTTAGAAAATTCTTCCTAATGTCTAGATGGAAACTCTTTTAATTTAATTTCAACCCATTGGTTCTGGTCCGGCCTTCTTGGGCAACAGAAAACAACTCAGCACCATCCTCTATATGACAGCCCCTCAAATACTTGAACATGGTTATCATATCCCCTCTCTTATGTATATGTGTATATATTTATTTATTTATAATAATTTATAACAAATATTAAGCCTTCAACCATTAGTGCTGTAATTATAGTTTTGCTGTTTTCTTTCTTTGTTGTTGTTGTTGTTTTGCTTTACGTATTTATGTGTTCCTGTGTTTGTGAACTGTGATTGTATTTATTTCTGTTAAAAAAAAATATTTAAATTTTTTTTTAAAAAAACATTATAAGCTCTTATGGAGGAATAAAGAACTTTTTTTTTACTATGTAACAAAAGAAAAAAGAATGCATTAGAAATGTATGCCCCGAGAGCATATACAGCCAGCGATATGTCAACTGCACTGGTTCCAGCTGAAGCATCAGATCAGGTTCAAGGTGCTGGTTTTGACCTTTGAAGCCTTACATGGCCTGGGACCGTCGCATCTGCGGGACTACCTCTCCTGGTATAACCCCCACCCCGAAGATTTCTACGGTCATCAGATAAAAACCTACTGGTGGTCCCTGGCCCTAAGAGTGTGTGGCCGTCCTCGACGAGAGCCAGGGCCTTTTTGGCCCTGGTGCCGGCCTGGTGGGATGCTCTGTCCCTGCTGGATCAGACCCTGCAGGACCTTACAGAGTTCTGCTGGGCCTGCAAGACAGAGCTTTTCCACCAGGCCTATGGTTGAGGGCAGCCGTGGGCATCATCTTCTACTGGCCTCCCTATTCCCCCCCCCCCTTCACTTCTATGTTATTCTTGTTAATTGGGGAGGGGGGAGCTGCTGCTTATTCCGGGCACAATGGGCTAAATTTGGCGCCATCTGGAGTTTTTAAGGTTTTTAATCTGGTTTCATTGTTTAATTTTAGAATTATTATTAATTTTATTGTTGATATTTTGATGTATCCTGGATAGAATCATAAAATCGTAGAGTTGGAAGGGACCACCAGGGTCATCAAGTCCAACTCCCTGCACAATGCAGGAAATTCACAACTACCTCCCCCCACCTAGTGACCAGAAGATGGCCAAGATGCTCTCCCTCTTCTCTGCCTAAGGTCACAGAATCAGCATTGCTGACAGATCTCCATCTAACCTCTTCTTAAAAACCTCCAGGGAAGGAGAGCTTACCACCTCCCGAGGAAGCCTGTTCCACTGAGGACTGTTAGAAAATTCTTCCTAATGTCTAGACGGAAACTCTTTTGATTTAATTTCAACCCGTTGGTTCTGGTCCGATCTTCTTGGGCAACAGAAAACAAAAAGGTCGGACCAGAACCAACAGGTTGAAATTAAATCAAAAGAGTTTCCGTCTAGACATTAGGCTGATGTTACCCACCCTGAGCCTGGGCTTGGCTGGGGAGGGCAGGTTATAAATTAAATAAATAAATAAAAAATAAGAAATAGAAGCGGGAGAACACAGGTTTGCATGCGGAGGGTCAGTTCAGGGCATTTCCCCACTAAGTGGTTCCCACTGGGATTCTGCTCTGGTATCAGATGAACCATTAGTGTCAGATTCTTCTGTTTACAACCAACAAACACACCTATGAGAACTAACTTGGGGGGTGTCAGTTGAAAAGTGTCCATAGTCCTTTCAGAGCGTGGGGGTGGAAAGTGCCATCAAGTCGCAGCCAACTTATGGCGACCCCATAGGGTTTTCGAGGCAAGAACATAAGAACGGCCCTGCTGGATCAGACCAAGGCCCCTCAGGTCCAGCAGTCTGTTCACACAGTGGCCAACCGGTTGCCTCCAGGAAGCCCACAAAACAAGACTGCAGCAGCATTATCCTGCCTGTGTTCCACAGCACTTAATATATTAATATAATTATCATAAGAACATAAGGAAAGCCCTGCTGGATCAGACCAAGGCCCATCGAGTCCAGCCGTCTGTTCACACAGGGGCCAACTAGATGCCTCTAGGAAAGCCACAAAAGACAACAGCAGCATCCTACCTGTGTTCCACAGCACCTAATATAATTAAATATAATATAATTATAAGAGCATAAGAAAAGCCCTGCTGGATAAGACCAAGGCCCATCAAGTCCAGCCGTCTGTTCACACAGTGGCCAACCAGGTAACGCTGCTTCCCCATTACTCCCAAAGGGGCTTACGATAGAGACTCGGAACGGAGGCCGTGGCACCCACCGTAGGTTGATATACTGAAGGGACTTCATGCTTTCCGAAAAGCCGCCCAGACTCTCGAGCGCATTGTCACGGAGGTGCAGGGTTGTGAGTTGCTCCAAATCCTCCAGACCTTCTATAGTGGTAATGGAGTTCTGAGCCTGGGATAGGGAGACGAGGGGGGGGGCAGGGTAAGAGATGGAGGACGAAATCAGATCAGGGGTGGATCTAGACAGCGTACGTTTCACACATTCGGTGAGGGAACTAGCAGAATCTGCAGCTCCCCTCATTGAGTTACGGTTGCCCAGGTTCTAAAGGGGGAATATTCCAATTCAAATATTCCTCATAAGAACATAACATAAGTACATAAGAAAATAAAGGCCCTGCTGGATCAGACCAAGGCCCATCAAGTCCATCCATCTGTTCACACAGTGGCCAACCAGGCGCCTCTAGGAAGCCCACAAACAAGACGACTGCAGCAGCACCATCCTGCCTGTGTTCCACAGCACCTAATATAATTGCATATAATATAATTATAATAAGAACATAAGAAAAGCCATGCTGAACCAGACCACGGCCCATCAAGTCCAGCAGTCTGTTCACAAAGTGGCCAACCAGGCGCCTCTAGGAAGCCCACAAACAAGACGACTGTCTTGCCTGTGTTGTACAGCACCTAATATAATTATATATAATATAATTATAATAAGAACATAAGAAAGGCCCTGGTGGATCAGACCAAGGCCCATCAAGTCCAGCAGTCTGTTCACAAAGTGGCCAACCAGGCGCCTCTAGGAAGCCCACAAACAAGACAACTGCAGCAGCATTGTCTTGCCTGTGTTCCACAGCACCTAATATAATTATATATAATATAATTATAATAAGAACATAAGAAAAGCCGCTGGATCAGACCACGGCCCATCAAGTCCAGCAGTCTGTTCACACATTGGCCAACCAAGGGCCTCTAGGAAGCCCACAAACAAGTATAAGGCATCAGGACTGAAGCCTAGAAAGATTTGGGAAACTAAGCACTGACACTGGTTTGGAGGTTCTGACATTCAGTGGACTGAGGTGTGTGAACCACTCGCTGAAGTACAACCACCAATGGTGTCTCTTACCAGGTACAAATTTTTCAGCTTGGGCAGGTGGAGTCCCGCTGTAGACTTGAGTCTGTTACTCCGCAACTCAAGCGTGTGCAGATGGGAAAGCTTGAGTGGATCTAGTCCTGATATTTCCTCAATCTCGTTCCCTGGACGCCAGAGGAATAGAAAGTGATTGTGAGATTTATTCCCTCCATATTTTTTTAGCCAGTGGTGCAGATAGGGTTGCCAACCTCCAGGTGGTGGCAGGAGAACTCCTGGTATTACAACTGATCTCCAGCCAATAGAGATCAGATTACCTGGAGAAAAGGGCCACTTTGGAAAGTGGACTTTACAGCATTATACCCCACTGAAGTCCCGTTTTGGCCATTGGACTCTATGGCATTGAAGTCCCTCCCCTCACCAAACCCCGCCCTCCTCAGGCTCTGACCCAAGAACCTCCCGCCGGTGGCGAAGAGAGACCTGGCAACCCTCGGTGCAGAGTAAGGGCTCGATCTTTGTTTATTTTCAGTCTTTCTTTCCTTTTGCAAACTTAGCTGCCGGGATTGCTTCGTGGAGCGGAAGAATGGCGTGAAGACCAAAGGAAATACTAACCCTTTCATCTCCTGCCGTTTCCCTGCCTTCCTTAAAAACGTCCTTAAACTGCTTCCACAGGAACTTGTTTCCCCAGTGGGGATAAATACAGGTCCAGGGAGGTAGTTTCCAGTGAGAAAGCAGAGGGTGAAGGGTTACATTTTCCAACCCCTCACGCCACTCTCTTCCTTGATTCCACCATCCTGGAGGCTGCATTTGCAAGAACATTCTCTCCCCAAAGCTAAGAGTGTCCCCAACTATGGAGACAGTTTCAGGTGAGTAGCCATGTTGGTCTGCAATAAAAGAGCAAGAATTTGAGTCCAATAGCACTAGGGTTGCCAACCTCCAGGTATTAGCTGGAGATCTGCTATTACAAATGACCCCCAGCCGATGGAGATCAGTTCAACTGGAGAAAATGGCCACTTTGGCCATTGGACTCTATGGCATTAAAGTCCCTCCCCTCCCCAAACCCCGCCTTCCTCAGGTCCTGCCCCCAAAAACTCCCGTTGATGGCGAAGAGGGACCTGGCAACTCTAAATAGCACTTTAAAGACCAGTTTGATGGGGAAGGTGGGTTATCAGCCTAAAAATAAATAAATAAATTTTATAGACCTCTATCATGTCTCCCCTTAACCACCTTCTTTTCAAGCTAAACAGCCCTGAGCGTTTTAACCGCTCCTCCTAGGGCAGTTGCTCTAGCCCCCTGATCATTTTAGTTGCTCTTTTCTGTACCTTCTCAGCTCTGCAATATCCTTTTTTTTTAGGTTTAAACGCATGAAGCTGCCTTCTACTGAATCAGACCCCTGGTCCATCAAAGTCAGTATTGCCTACTCAGACTGGCAGCGGCTCTCCAGGGTCTCACATCACCTCCTTGCCTAGTCCCTTGAACTGAAGATGCCGGGGATTGAACCTGGGACCTTCTCATGCCAGGCAGAGGCTCTACCACTGAGCCACAGCCCCTCCCCATGGCTCTCCAGGGTCTTGGGCAGAGAGGTCTTTCACATCACCCTCTTGCCTAGTCCCTTTAACTGGAGATGCCGGGGATTGAACCTGGGACCTTCTCATGCCAGACAGAGGCTCTACCACTGAGCCACAGCCCCTCCCCTGTGCCGTGTTCACCCACACACCTTTCAGGGTGAGGCTGGCCAGGCGCGGGTGATTAATGCCACCAGTGTCCTTGATGCAGTTGCCGGCAAAACTGGCGATCTGCAGGTACGGCAGCTCGTCCATGGCGGCGCTGGTCAGCCGATTGTTGTCCACCTTCAGCCACAGCAGGTGTGTGAGGAACGACAAGGCAGACAGGTCCTGGAGCAGGTTGTCCGACAGGTCTACGTAGCGTAAGTGGATGAAGCTCTGGATGATGATGATATCTGTCAGCTCCCTACCACAGAACGAGGGTGGGAAATTATATGAAGAAGAAGGAGAAGAAGGAGGGGAAGGAGGAGGAGAAGGAGGAGGAGGAGGAGGAGAAGGAGGAGAAGGAGCAGAGTCGGTTTTTATATGCTGACTTTCATTTATTTATTTATTTATTTATTTATTTATTTATTTATTTATTTATTTGTTGGGTTTATAGCCTGCCCTCAATTCTCAGCAAGCCAGGCTCAGAGCGGGTCACGACATAATAGTAAAAACATACATTAAAACATACTTTAAAATTCCACACTCCGTACTATAATAAAACAAGATGGCATTCCCTTCTAAATCGTAGCCACTGGCAGGTCCAAACCTGCAATGGGCCCCCAGACCAGACTGGGGGAAGGATGGGGAGGCCAGCAAATGGTGATAGTAGAAAGATTTGCGGCTGCCCTCAGGTATAGGTATCTTAAGGAAGAATCAAACCGGCTTACAATCACGTTCCCTTCCCCTCCCCACAACAATCACCTTCCCTTCCCCTCTCTGTGAGGTAGGTGGGGCTAAGAGGGTGTGACTAGCCCAAGGTCACCCAGCAGGCTTCATGTGTAGGAGTGGGGAAACAAATCCACTTCACCAGATTAGCCTCCACCACTCATGTGGAGGAGAAGGGAATCAAACCCGGTTCTCCAGATCAGAGTCCACCGCTCCAAACCACCGCTCTTAACCACTACACCATGCTGGCTCTCACCAAAAATTCAACACTAGCTTTCTGGCACCTCTGCCCAACCCAATCCCATTTCCCCAGAAGAGTTGGTGAAGGGACAGGATCTAAAGGTTGCCAACTCCAGGAAGTTCCCGGAGACTCGGGGATGGTGCCAGGGAAGGGGAGGGTTTGGGAAGGGGAATGACCTCAGCAACGCCATAGAGTCCACCCTTTGAAGCAGCCTTTTTCTCCTGGGGAACTGATCTCTGTAGTCTGGAGATCAGTTGTAATTCTGGGAGTTCTCCAGGCCGCACCTGGAGGCTGGCGACTGTATTAGTAGTGTATGACTCATACACTCACTTTTCTCTGGCCTCAAATTTCACAAAGGCGTGAGCCAAGCCGTTGCCGGTTTTACACAAAAGCGAGAGGCCTTCTTTGAAGTGTTCCTCGGTGAGAGGGTTGGAGACGGGGTGCTGGGGGGAAAAAGCAGAGTTGGGGAGGGGAGGAAGCAAGATACCGCTAAGATTATCCGATCACGACCCCGATTCGCCCTGTCCTTTTAGATTTGCCACTGAGACCGGAGATGAGGCAGCAGCAGCATCTCCTACGTATTTCTCTCTTCCCCCCCCTTCCCTCTCTCCTCTCCTTTTCTCCACCCACTGGCTTGTTTGTATTGTGTAACAGCTGGAGCAGTCTTGCTCATGCAAACAGGCTGGTGGGGGGGGGGGGACAGATCATGGCAGGACTGGAAAGGTAGGGAAAGAAGAAAAAGAGTTGGTTTTTATATGCCGACTTTCTCTACCTTTTAAAGAGAATCAAACTGGCTAACAATCTCCTTCCCTTCCTCTCCGCACAACAGACACCCTGTGAGGGAGGTGGGGCTGAGAGAGTTCGGAGAGAACTGTGACCGGCCCAAGGTCACCCAGCAGGCTTCATGTGTCGGAGTGGGGAAACCAACCCGGTTCACCAGATTACAGTCCGCCGCTCATGTGGAGGAGTGGGGAATCAAACCCGGTTCTCCAGATTAGAGTCCACCACTCTTCACCGTTACACCACGCTGGCAAAGCTACAGAAGAACAGAAGAAAAGCCCTGCTGGATCAGACCAAGGCCCATCAGGTCCAGCCGTCTGATCACACCGGGGCCAACCAGGTGCCTCCAGGAAGCCCCCAGACAAGACAACTGCAGCAGCACCATCCTGCCTGTGTTCCACAGCACCTAAGATAATAGGCATGCTCCTCTGATCTACTGGCTTGTCTCCCAAACAAGGCAAATGTAAAGGGCAGGTGTCAGGTTGTTTGTAAGTTGGTAAATTCTCAATAAAATCTGGAGTCCGTTAATGTGTGTGTGCGCTGTCACATCACAGCTGACTTATGGCTACCGTGTGGGGTTTCCAAGGCAAGAGATGTTCGGAGGTGGTTTGCCATTGCCCGCCTCTGCAGGCAATGTAAGCCGGTTTGATTCTTCCTTAAGTGGTAGAGAAAGTCAGCATATAAAAACCAACTCTTCTTCTCTGCTTGGGCTGAGGGAGTTCTGAGAGAACTGTGACCGGCCCAAGGTCACCCAGCTGGCTTCATGTGGAGGAGCGGGGAATCGAACCTGGTTCCGCGGATTACAGTCCACTGCTCTTCACCACTACACCCCGCTGCCAGGCAAACCCTGAGTCTGCTTCAACATTCCTGCCATTTCTAAAAGAAGTTATCCTCCGTATGGTTTCCTTTTTTCATCTGGGTTTTATTTCCTTGCAGACTCAAAGGCTCAGTTCAGATATAACAAAAAACCCTGCTGCTGTTGTTTTTAACAGAGGCTAGTGTGTTAACCCAGCAACACCCTTATATACACACACACAAGTTTAAAACAGCCTCTCTCCTATTCTGTCCTTTCTAAGAGAAAAGTTTCATCAGAGTGAAAAACCACTCACAACCGATCACTTGGTAACCCGGCTCACGATCTGTTTCCTTCCTTCGTTCATTTTCTCATTGGGGGGGTATTGCAGAATTACAAAGCAATATGCTGAAGACCAGCAGAATACATCCAATCAACAATGCAATAAAACTGCATGACGCAGTCAAGGAACAATGAAATAAAAACAATCCAGTGTTAAGAATAATAAGTATAAATATCAGAGGCGTTTAGTTGGAAATAGTAATTTTGGATAATTTTGTTTTATGTATACGTCAAACGGCTTTTCAGTTTATACATAAGTATTTGTTTTACAGGCATGTTAAGCATATGGTTTATATTAACAGGTGGCTATATAATGTAAACTGTTGATTAGGTTTTAAGGAATAGTATAATAAGTAGACTATCTATTAACCGAAATTATTTTGCGGTTTAGTATACTATAACTAAGAGCCCTGCAGCGCAGAGTGGCAAGCTGCAGTCCAAGCTCTGCTCACGACCTGAGTTCGATCCCGACGGAAGTCAGTTTCAGGTAGCCTGCTCAAGGTTGACTCAGCCTCCCATCCTTCCGAGGTCGGTAAAATGAGTACCCAGCTTGCTGGGGATAAAGGGAAGATGACTGGGGAAGGCACTGGCAAACCACCCCGTAAACAAAGTCTGCCTAGTAAAAGTCAGGATGTGACGTCACCCCATGGGTCAGGAATGACCCGGTGCTTGCACAGGGGATCTTTACCTTTACACTATAACTAAGGAATATCGGAGCTATCCGTAACATAGTCTCTTAATATTCTCAATAACCTAATTGTCATTCTAGAGAGTGGCTTGTTAAATGACACATTTTGGAAGGTTTGAAATACTGTATGGGAGAGTCTTGTTTTGTATTGTAGTGTGTAGAGTGTGTTTGGTTTATTTTTTTCTGTCTTAAATAAAAATCTATTAAAAAAAATCCAGTGTATTAAGCCTAGAAACAACGCAATATTAGCAGAGAAAGTAAAAAAAAAGAAAGAAAAGCTGCCTGGAATTTTTCACAGAAATAGGGAATCCTCGCAGAGCTAAGCCCTTTAAACTTCCCTTAATTTCATTACTTAAGGGTAAATATGTGCTTGAATTTATCTCACAGATCGTGAAACCTCCGTATTTTAGGCACAACGTAACAGATCCTATTAACACATCACCTCTTCTTCTTCTTCCTCTGCTCCTTCCTTCTCATCCTCCTCGTCTTCCAGTTTCTCACCAAGCTCATCCTTTTCATCGTTATCGTAGTCATCTTCAGGTTCGTCGTCGGACATTTTCAGTGGCTGGGGCTTTCAGGATAGAGAGACCAAAAAGGGTACTGGAAATTGGCTGTGCTGGGGAAATGGAGATAGGAATAAAATTAAGTTTAAGGGATTTAAGAAAAACAGTATAAGTCGAAAGAGTGTGTACTCAGTGCATACGGAGTGTGTACTCAGCCAGAAATACTCTTCATCCCTCAAAAATGGCCATTTCATACTATCTCCTGGGCAGGGGGCCTTTTTCAAATGAATACCCGTGGCTCAATTGAACCACATTTTATACACCCGCAAGCTGGGGGTTATTCTTTCAAGTGAAGGCCTTAGTTTGAACTAGACTTCGCCCTCTGTTTCGATTGTAATCATAAAAGGACTCAGAGACATCCTGAGGCCTTTTTGAAACTGATAGGCCTAGATCCTTAAGCCACGGTCCTCTTCTAGGGTGACCACCAGGTATAAGGGAGGTATAGATGTGGGGAAGAAGAAGAGTTGGTTTTTATATGCCGGTTTTCTCTACCTTTTAAGGAGAATCAACCCGGCTTACAATCACCTTCCCCTCCCCACAACAGACACCTTGTGAGGTAGGTGGGGCTGAGAGAGTTCGGAGAGAACTGTGACTAGCCCAAGGTCACCCAGCAGGCTTCATGCGTATGAGTGGGGAAACCAACCCGGTTCACCAGATTAGAGTCCGCCTCTCGTGTAGAGGAGTGGGGAATCAAAACCGGTTCTCCAGATCAGAGTCCACCTAGGATTGCCAACCTCCAGGTAGTAGCTGGAGATCTCCTGCTGTTACAACTGATCTCCAGCCGATAGAGATCAGTTCACCTGGACAAAATGGCCGCTTGGGCAATTGGACTCTATGGCGTTGAAGTCCCTCCCCTCACCAAACCCCACCTTCCTCAGGCTCCGCCCCAAAAATCTCCCAAGTATTTCCCAACCTGGAGCTGGCAACCCTAAGTCCACCGCTCCTAACCACTATACCACACTGGTCTGGAAAAGGGGGGGACTGGCAGGCGCAGTCTATCTGGGGCTGAGAAGAGGCTGCATCTGCCAAAGATTTCCCCTACTAAGTCCCTGTTTAAAGGTCCGGCAACTCGGTAGGCCTTCCTTTGCCCCTAGTGGCCCCCAAATCCCCATAGCAATACTAAAGCATCATCCAGGACCACCTGTCCATCCACCAAAAGACGTCCCATTAATCCCCTACACTCTTCTGGTTGGGGAGAAAGAAAAAAAGGTCTCAAACCCCCACCCAGGCTCCAAACTGCTGGAGAAGTTTTGGTGACGGCAAGCGAAGGCAAGAGAAGGTTTGTTATGTTTTGCTGTTGCTATGGACGCCGGAGGCAGGTGAGGAAGCGGGGACCGTTGCTAGGAGGCCGGCTGCCTTGGCAACCACGGAATTGATGGGGCAGGCCAAACTGCCTGGGAGAGTCACTGGAGCCGATTGGCTGAGAGGAGGGCGTGTGATTTGCATAAAGGAGTCCCATCTAAGGGGCGGGGCCAGAAGCAGCTGGCTGAGCATGACTCATCACTATGCTGATTCAAAGCAACAGGGGGGAAACAGAGGCAGGCTTCCTGTGAAGGCCAGGGTGGGGAAAGGCCAGGCAGCCGAGGACAGCTGGGTCCCTGTCCCTTTAAGGGAAGTGCTGAAGAGGGATTGGGGGCAAGGGCAGCTTATCCCCACAAGTCAAAGAAGAGATGCAGTTTCCCAAAGTCCCTCTTTGAGATTGGGTTTATTAAAGGGACAGGGCTCTATTAAAACCTGGCCAGATCAGCTCTGAGAAAATGGGCTCCCTTTCCAAATTTAGAGCAGTCGCTTTCAAGCTTTCTGTCTTCAAGGAATAGTTTCTTGACTGGACTGCTCTGCCCTGCAGCCTAGGGTTGCCAACCTCCAGGTATTAGCTGGAGATCTCCCGCTATTACAACTGATCTCCAGCCGATAGAGATCAGTTTCCCTGGAGAAAATGGCTACTTTGGCAATTGGACTCTAGGGCATTGAAGTCCCTCCCCTCCCCAAACCCCACTCTCCTCAGGCTCCACCCCCCAAATCTCCAGGTATTTCCCAACCCGGAGCTGGCAACCCTACTGCAGGCTCCCCACTTTTGCAGAGGGGCCTGATATGTGTTCTGAAGTTCACATTCATTGCCTGAACTAATCTTAGAATCAGAGTGGGAAGGGACCACCAGGGCCATCTAGTCCAACCCCCTGCACAATGCAGGAAATTCCAAACTTCCTCCCTCACACACACCCCTAGCGACCCCTACTCCATGCCCAGAAGATGGCCAAGATGCCCTCCCTTTCATGAACTGCTTAAGGTCCTAGAATCAGCAATGCTGACAGATGGCCATCTAGCCTCTGCTAAAAAATCTCCAGGGAAGGAGAGCTCACCACCTCCTGAGGAAGCCTGTTCCACTGAGGAACTTCATGCAGTCAATCAGTTTTAGATTCTGGACTTAATCTAGTCCTATTACATTGCTTATTAGACATCTCATTCTGTCTTTTTTTTAATAAAATTATTTTTTTTCAAATGCTTTCATATTCAATTACATTTGTCCATTAACCAATTATATAATATAACGTTTTCTTATCATATCTAATATATGTTTCTTTAACTTCCCCTCTCCCCTCCTCTGTCTCTTTATTGTCATTATTACTCTCTTTGGATTTATTGTCTAATTCTTTATAACAAATCACCCATATCTACTTCAACAAGTCTGAATTAGATCAAAATATATCCCTTAATATCACAATTAAATTCATTCATACAGTATTTTGTCCATGCCTCCCATAGACATCTCATTCTGTCGATTGCAGTAGTTTACACTGTATAATCTGCCTTGACTCTCAGTGAGGAATGCAGACAATAAATAATGTAAATAAATAAATAGAAAATAAATAATGGATACATCCCCTCCCTTTAGATGGCAACTCGCACATCAAATGTAAAGTACAGAATGAACTCCTTTTATCCCATCCCATCACCTGCACAGATGGGGTAATCTGATTCTATGCATATTTACTCAGAAGGAAGTCTTACTGGGCTCAATACACCCTTCAAATGGGGATCCAGCAATAACCCTGTGAGCTCGGGCCGTGGACCTCTGCCCTAAATTCCTACCCTGATTCCTCCACTGCAGGAAGTAAAAATTCAGCTGAAGAAGAGTTGGTTTTTATATGCTGATTTTCTCTCCCTTTTAAAGAGAATCAAACTGGCATACAAGCACCTTTCCTTCCCCCTCCCCACACCAGACACCTTGCGAGGTAGATGGGGCTGAGAGAGTTCTAAGAGAGCTGTGAGTAGCCCAAGGTCACCCAGCTGGCTTCATGTGTCGGAGTGGGGAAAACCAACCCAGTTCACCAGATTAGAGTCCGCCACTCATGTGTAGGGTTGCCAGGTCCCTCTTTGCCACCAGCGGGAGATTTTTGGGGCGGAGCCTGAGGAGGGTGGGGTTTGGGGTGGGGAGGGGAGGGACTTCAAAGCCATAGAGTCCAATTGCCAAAGCGGCCATTTTTCTCCAGGTGATCTGATCTCTATCGGCTCGAGATCAGTTGAATTAGCAGGAGATCTCCTGCTACTACCTGGCAGTTGGCAACCCTAGCTGGAGATCAAGTGTAATAGCAGGAGATCTTCTGCTATTACCTGGAGGTTAAGGAAAGTAGTGCAGGAATCTTAGGCTATAATTACTACAACACAAATGAGTGAAACATCAAAGTGTAATCAATGCATACAATAGTGGAAAGGGACAAACATACAACTATATACAATGGTATTTCAATAGTCCACAAAGGTATGTATAAATGTGTTTTTTTCAATAGTCCATAAGGGTACATAGATCCAAGAAGATTCCAATAGTTGGTCACAAGACCTCAGCAGATGTGTAAAAGACTATTATGAAAGGAAGACGATCGTTTCATTCTTCATCAGTTCCATTCAATTCATGCAGTTCAAAAGGTATACAAGGTTCAAAAATTCATTTCTTCCCCTTAGGGATAAATCTTATAATTATATCCATTGGCAAATGTAATAGTCCATATGACTTAAAATCTATAGAGGATATAGTTGGAATAAACAGAAGTCATTGCAAATGTAACAGTTCCACAAGGGATACACAAAGTATATTAGTGCAGAGGTGTTGATTTTGGTTTGCTCAATTACCTGGAGGTTGGCAACCCTATGCAGCGGCCATTTTGTAGTTGTGCCATAAACTGTCTGAGGTTGCCATTTTCTCCAGAGGAACTGATTTGTGTAGGGTGGGGAGCAACTGTAATTCTGGGAGAACTCCAAGCCCCCCCCCCACAAGATGGCAACACTACAGCTAACATTTGCCTCCCCCTTTTGCAAGGGGAGAGCACTAAAATAGGGTTGCCAACCTCCAGGTGGTGGCTGGAGATCTTCTGCTATTACAACTGATCTCCACCTGATAGAGATCAGTTCCCCTGGGGAAAATAGCCGCTTTGGCAATTGGGCTCTATGGCATTGAAGTCCCTCCCCTCTCCAAACCCTGCCCTGCTCAGGCTCCGCCCCCAAAATGTCCAGGTATTTCCCAACCCAGAGCTAGCAACCTACACTAAAAACAGGCAAGAGTAATTAAATTTTCTTACCGCTGGTCTGTCTCTTGGGGCCCAAAGCAGAAGATGGGAGGTACCGCTATGGAGACTTTCTTACCTGGGCTTTGGGTTGCTAACCTCCAGGTGGTGAGATAAAGAAATACCTGTGCTGAGTCAAGTGAAGACTGAGATAATTAACAGCACGTAGGCTCCATATAATCAAAAGGTGGATGGGACTAAGATGGCAATAGTCTAGTTTCCGAATTTCCACAAAATAGACCGGACTGGGTAAGTGATCCTTCGCATCCGATGCTAGATTATAATAATGCCGTAGGCAACTAATATAGCTAATAATACTTACACACAGACTCATACAAAGTTTTTTAAACTTTTATTTTAGAAATCATAACTGGCAAAAAGCAAACAAATCCTTTCAGCCGACACCCCGTAGAATAATCTTTAGGAGCTGACGAAGTTATCGAAATGTGTCCAGACCGGTAACACATTCTCCTATTCCCGACACTTCGACCCGGCCCTGTCGAGACGGCTCTCTTGCCCCCTGCAAGAACCTTGCAGAATTCTTCGGGTCCTTAGTGGTCGTTTGACTCCGCGCAGTCCTCGTGTTCTTCACCTGGACTGAGTTAAGACTTGAATGTTAATGATTTATTTCTGGAAGCCTTTCATGGCATTTACTTTGTATCCTTAAGCATTCAACGGATACTAGACTATTGCCATCTGTGAAGGCAGGAAAAGCCATTTAGTGTCAACTTTTGCTTAGCATCACTATTTTCCATTTTGAATGCTTAGAAAACCGTTGTTATAATTGTAGAGGCCTAGCAGAGCCCATGAGAAACAAGGTGCACCTGCAAGATGTTGCCAAGCAGATAAGGCTGTGCAAGGCCGAACCAGCATACCAGCCTAATTGGGAGATGGGTTTCATCTGTGAGAAATTGGGAGGGGGGAATGACTTCACTCTTCACTCCTGAACCCAATCCAGCTTGAACCGGCCAGAACCATCTAGAGGTTTCGGAGAATTACTGTTCCTGATTGGAAGTCAGGGGTCATCTGACTGGGATTCAGATTGCCATAAGTTTAGCCATGCTTATGCTATACTAACTACTATCTATCATTATCACCTGAACTGCTTTGCCACATTACTCTGCTCAGATACAGCAATGCCGCAATGCAAGATACTAAGGCCTGAACCAGCTTAGCTTAAGAGTAAGGAACTTCAGCTATGTAGTAGAGTTGTAAGTATAACCAGCAAGACTTTGTTATTTTCTTTGCCAGTGTGTCTTTAAGATTACTGTACTCGCATTTTAATTATTTTCTTTTAAACTCTTAAATAAACCTTTTCATTTAAAAGGTGGTTTGAGTTATTTGACCTGACTCGGTTACGTTACAACACAACTGGAGCTCTGGAGAGGGCGGCCAGTCCTGACACCATCTTAGTCCCATCCATCTTTTGATTATATGGAGCCTACGTGCTGTTACAGTAATTATCTCAACCTCCAGGTGGTGGCTGGAGATCTCCCGCTATTACAACTGATCTCCAGGGGGCAGAGATCAGTTCACCTGGAGAAAAGGGCCACTTTGGAAAGTGGACTTTACAGCATTATACCCCACTGAAGTCCCTCCCCTCCCCAAACCCTGCCCTCCTCAGGATCCACCCCCAAAACCTCCAGGTATTTCCCCACTCAGAGCTGGCAACCCTACCTGGGCTCCACACTAGCTTACTTTTATCCTTGAGTAACAATGAGCCGCTGTCTTCCAAGGGTGCTGAAGCCAGTATATATATTTTCATCGAAGAGCTCCAGAGAAACTTCTGAGGCATGCCAGGATTCCAAAAAAAGAGCCATTTAACCCAAACCCCTAACCCTAACCCCTAACCCTAACCCCAACCCCAACCCCATTTCCAGGTGTGAATTTAGGGGTAGGTAGGGCTCTCTCGGACAAAAGAGTTTAGGGTGAGCCGATGCAGATCTTGAGTTCCTCTGAATGGTTCTTTTCCTTGGCTCCAAACATTAGAATGGGATCAAAATGGATCTGCCGTATCAGGGAAGCTTTGCAAAATCAGAGGGGAAGAAAGTTAACAGCAAGGAAATGCTAACTTGAGATATCACCACAATTGAATGAGAAATGAACATGCTGGGTTTTTTTTTCAAACAGAGATATCATTGACCAGAGTAAGTATTTGTCTGCCTTGGTTCCCCCCCCCCCCCCCGGCCTGGCTACCAGGGCTCCTAAGACATTTTCTAGGTCATCGATGCTAATTTTAGCTGAATTTGAAGATGGAAGAGATTCGTATGTGCGTGCTTTGTGGGGTTACGTGAACAAAAAGTACCCTCCCCTCGACATGGAGCTTCTTCATTCTTAATTTATAAGTTGCATTTTTCTGCCCTGGCTTGCAATATCCCCCCACGTCTTCTTTATTTCATTTTAACGGCTTTTCTTTGCGCTTGAGGGCATCTTTCAACTACCCACCCAGCCGGCCCTCCTCCTTGAGTCAGTAGTAGCCTGATCCTAGGCATGTTTACTCAGAAGTAGATACTACTACACTCAATGGGGCTTGCTCCCAGGGAAGAAATCTCTCTCCCCCTATACAAACATACACACCATCAGGAACAGCAGATGTCTACCTCATGATGGGAAACAATTCAAGAGATCCCTTCTGGAAGCCACTGATCAGACAATAACTGCCAATGCCTGGCCTGCTCGAATCTTTGCAGGACTGAGGCCACGATGCTTTCAGATTAACTCTTTTGTCCATATTAATGAATCATAGAATCATAGAGTTGGAAGGGACCACCAGGGTCATCTAGTCCAACCCCCTGCACAATGCAGGAAATTCACAACTACCTCCCCGCCACACCCCCAGTGACCCCTACTCCATGCCCAGAAGATGGCCAAGATGCCCTCCCTCTCATCATCTGCCTAAGGTTATAGAATCAGCATTGCAACGCTGACAGATGGCCATCTAGCCTCTGCTTAAAAACCTCCAGGGAAGGAGAGCCCACCACCTCCCGAGGAAGCCTGTTCCACTGAGGAACTGCTCTGTTAGAAAATTCTTCCTAATGTCTAGACGGAAACTCTTTTGATTTAATTTCAACCAGTTGCTTCTGGTCTGACCTTCTGGGGCCACAGAAAACAACTCGGCACCCTCCTTTATATGACAGCCCTTCAAGTACTTGAAGATGGTTCTCATATCCCCTCTCGGTCTTCTCCTCTCCAGGCTAAACATACCCAGCTCCTTCAACCTTTCCTCATAGGGCTTGGTCTCCAGACCCCTCACCATCTTTGTTGCCTTCGTTCCAGCTTGTCTACATCTTTCTTAAACTGCGGTGCCCAAAACTGAACACAATGAGGGCAATCTTTACAAGAAAAGGTTTCCTGTTCTACATTAAATAGGTCAGGGACGACATTATATTCACCTTCTAGCCACAGCCGGACTGTGTCCCCCGTGGGACCTGGCCCGCTCAATACAGGACACAGCTGCCTCTAACGTCTTTAGAGCCAATGCCTCGTGAGTAGACATTTGTCAAGCGAATGCTGGGAAGATGCTTTTTATTAGAGATTATGGCTTTTATTCGAGATTATTAGGGGAGGGGCTGTGGCTCAGTTTGTAGAGCATCAGCTTGGCATGCAGAAGGTCCCAGGTTCGATCTCCGGCATCTCCAGTTAAAGAGACTAGGCTAGTAGCTGATAGGAAAGACCTCAGCCCTGAGACCTCTGCCTGAGACCCTGGAGAGCCGCTGCCCGTCTGAGTAGACAATACTGACTTTGATGGACCAGGGGTCTGATTCAGTAGAAGGCAGCTTCATGTGTTCATGTGTTTTCGTGGCTAGGGTTGTCAACAGCCTGAACAAAAAATGTTCTGGTCTTTTGAAAGAGGTTTTAGGGTGTGGAAACGGGAAGTGGAAGTTGGGGCGCCCGGCCTACCGCTATAGTGGGAAACCTCCTGGCATCCTGGTGCTTGGGCTACTGGTGCCTGAGGTACTGGCGAGAGGATATGGTGGGTGAACGCAGTGTGCACTGGCACACTGTCGTCACTTCTGGTAAAAGCTGGAAGTGACATAGTGGACGCTCTTGAATGTACAAAAACGTACCCCATAAGTAGCACAGCTGTCCTTCCTCGCGAGCCGACGGGGTGCAGTGGTTAAGAGCGGTGGACGAAAATCTGGAGAACGGGGTTGGATCCCCCACTCCTCCACATGAGTGGCAAAATCTAATCTGGAGAAACGGGTTGGTTTCCCCTCTCCTACAGATGAAGCCTGCTGGGTGCTCTTGAGCTAGTCACAGTTCCCTCCAACCTCTCTCAGCCCCACCTACCTCACAGGGTGTCTGTTGAGGGGAGAGGAAGGGAAGGAAATTGCAAGCCAGATTTATTCTCTCTATGGTAAAACCATAAAGTTTTTGTAAATGCTAGAGCATCTAATGATCTCGCCTGGTAAATAACATCCCATTAAGCTTCTGTGTAAGGGGCAGGGCATTCCACCCACCCACCCCCGGTTCTTGGCAATCCTATTATAGCATTGGTAACTTCACAGCTGAAGTTTCCAATTGGGGTGAAGGATGGGGGAAATATTGCCAGTTATTTAGAGGGAGCTATAGCTAGATAGGGTCACCACCACGTATTCCCATCTCAGGATCTCCTCCTGAGAACCGAAACACTGGGCTCTCTTCAAAGGTTCCTTCTGCTCAGAGAAAGGCGTTCTCCTCTAGCTTTGTTGCGACCTAAGTTGGCTCTTAAAGATGAAGACTTTGAAAACCGCCTTCTCTCCTGCCCTTTCCTCCTGCCCTTTGGAAGCAATTATTTTCTTGTGGTTTAAAGGGGATAGACTCTCATGATATTTTGAACGTTTTCAAATCAGCGGTGGCCATTCCAAAACAGAGAGGACCACCCTTCCTGGCAGAAACGAACAAAACAAATTGCAGGCAGGAGGGCTTGCCCATCCTCCTCTGAGGATATCTTCTTCTGAGGAGAAACCTTCATGGTGAAGACCGACATTCTGTTTCACGGGCAAAGGGGCCTGGAATCAGCCACGTTTCCAAATACCCGATTGAGAAACGTTCAGGTCCAGCTCCACCTCCGTGAACTCTGGCCCAGCCTCAGGGATGGAGCCTTCTGGTAACCACGTCCATGGTCCTAACCAGTCTGAAGTCCAAGGCCATGCATGCAACACAGTGCCATTTCTCAGGCCAGCACACTGACCCTGCAAACATACGAATTTAGTTGCCTACGGTGTTTAAGTTTACTGTGACTGCTGTCTCCTCTTTTAGACTATATATTATATCAACTGAGGGGGCAGCCTGCCGTCTATCTCGGTCAGAATGATTGGAATGAGGCTCCATCTTGGGATTCTTGGGGATTGTTTTTAAATGAGATTTTATTGTTTTAAATTTATCATTTACTGTTATTCTTATGCCATTTATGCTCGGTAATTAGCAGCGCGTTCCAGGCTGAAGTGCCCTGCATATTTTTTTGAGTTCTTCACCCTGAACCGTCATTCCGGAAGTCACTGTGAAGCCAGCACATACCTGCTTCGCATTACTTAAGACCCCCTTTAACGTGAACTTTTTTCTTTGCTCCAGCCCCACCACGAAGCACCCACTCAGGGAAGCATGAAGAATCACAGCCGCAGGGTTAGCTATGCAAACGACGATTGCTAACGGCTGTGCAAACGAAGGAACGAAGGAGCAAACGAGTGGGTGGGGGGGGTGGAATTCGTTTGACTCTCTCCTCTTGCATCGGGACCGTAAATAGGCATTGTAATGGTCGGATTTTTAAAAAAGAGCTTTGAGCGAGCATCAAAATCGACCCTGCGTAAATGGCCTTATCGTTTTAATATTTCGTTGTGTTTTTAAATGATGTTACCTGCTCTGAGCCTGGCTTTGGGTAGGGAGGGAGGGCTGCAAATTGCAAAAATAAATAAATAAATAAATAAATAAATAAATAGCTTTAAGTTTGCCTTGGTTTTCTTTTCTGAGGGGATTTTAAAAAATAGGAAGTAGCAAAGAGGATAGTGCTGGTGGCAGTGGGTTGTTTATGGGGCAGTTCGAGCAACAGCCTGGAATTGAGGGCATTTAATTCAATAAGGGGGAAGAGCTTGTGTTTCTATTGGGCACTAGGGGGCGCTCTGAGACTAGCTATCAGAATCCTATTTTCCCACCAACATGGAGACAAAAATCAGGATTTCTAGATATGTTCACTCGGGCAGTAGCAGTAAAATACGCCTTGTTGACATGATTGGGGTGGTGGTGGCAGTTAGGGTTAATGATGCTGTTCTTCACAGAGGGACATGAGATCTGTGCAGGGCAGTGCTGAAGGAACAGAGGTCAGTATTTTGATTTCAACCAGCGCTTTATGTTTTATAAGTATTTTAACTGTTTTGTATTTATTTTAACTCTTTTAAAAAAAAAACTCTTTTAAAAGTCATTTTAAGGATGTCTGTTTAGGAGGGGGGGTTGACTTTTGTGGTTTTATATTGTAATTTTATCATGTCGTCTTATCATTCTGTAATGTAATTTTAATCATGTATGTTTTAGTTGGCTGCCTTGGTGGTCCTTGTAAGGGCAGAAATGTGGGGTGTACGTTTTGTATAAACAACAAAACCCCGCTTCTGTCATGAAAATGGAGTTGGCATTTGGAGCTGTAGGGGAGCCAGGATGCGTCTGGGCAGGATCTAGAGTTACATACAGGAAAAGCCCTGCTGGATCAGACCCAGGCCCATCAAGTCCAGCAGTCTGTCCACACAGTGGCCAACCAGGTGCCTCCAGGAAGCCCCCAAACAAGACGACTGCAGCAGCACCATCCGCCTGTGTTCCACAGCACCTAATACAATGGGCCTGCTCCTCTGATCCTGGAGAGAATAGGTATGCAGCATGACTAGTATCCATTTTGACTAGTAGCCATGGATAGCCCTTCTCCTCCACGATGTGCTCTCAGCAACGGGACTATATTTTGGAATACTATTCCTCTTGATGCGATATTCTTGATGGAATACTATTCCTCTTGATGTTCCATTCATTTTGGAATACTATTTCTCTTGATGTTTTTGTGATGTATTGGTTGTGATAGGATTGCATGAATTCATTTTTGTTCTGAAACACGATAGTTTGGTCTTGTGAATCTCGTTTTGGTCTTTTCAGCGTTCATTACAGTATTCATTGTAATTATTATTGCAACAATTTGACAGTTCATTCAGATATTGTTATTTATTCGATGGTGGCCTGCCTATGTTATTTCACATTGTATTTGGTATAGATCGTACGGGTTCAGACTCGCTCGCTTGCACCAATAATTGTCCTCCAACAAAATCATAATATATGTCAGGGATCCCCCAGCCTGGAACCCACCAAGCATTTTTAGAAAGTAGGCAAGGCTTTTGCCCAGCGAGAATTCTGATTGGCTATTGGAGAGCTATTGGTGTGAAAGCTGGACAATGAAAAAAGATGATAGCAGATTCCTTTGAAATGTGGTGCTGGAGGAGAGTGTTATGGATACTGTGGACTGCCAAAAACAAAAAACAAATCAGAGTTGGTTTTTATATGCCGACTTTCTCTTCCACTTAAGGAAGAATCAAGCCAGCTTACAATCACCTTCCCTTCCCCTCCCCACAACAGACACCCTGGGAGGTAGGTGGGGCTGAGAGAGAGTGACTAGCCCAAGGTCACCCAGCTGGCTTCGTGTGGAGGAGTGGGGAAACAAATCCAGTTCACCAGATTAGCGTCCGCTGCTCACGTGGAGGAGTCGGGAATCAAAGCCAGTTCTCCTGATCAGAGTCCACCGCTCCAAACCATCCCTCTTAACAACTATACTACGCTGGCCCCACTATACCACGCTGGGTTATAGATCAAATCAAGCCTGAACTGACCCTAGAAGCTAAAATGACTACACTGAGGCTGTCAAACTTTGGTCACATTATGAGAAGGCAAGAGTCACTGGAAAAGACAATCATGCTAGGAAAAGTGGAAGGCAGCAGGAAAAGAGGAAGACCCAACAAGAGATGGATTGACTCTATAAAGGAAGCCAGAGCCCTCAATTTGCAAGGCCTGAGCAAGGCTGTTAAGGATAGGACGTTTTGGAGGACGTTGATTCATAGGGTCGCCATGAGTCGGAAGCGACTTGACGGCACTTAACACACACACACACATTGGAGAGCCAATTGTCAGTGCAAATACAAACATAATAGCTTTGGTCCCAGTTGCCACCGCTGCACAAGGATGTTTACTGTGTGGTTGAAGGTAAGCTGCGTGTAGGCAAGAAAACGAACAATATGTTCCTTTAAAAAAGAACCCTCTTAAGCAGATCGCCTGTCTGAAATGTTGAACGGTTACTGTCACAGTAGAAAAGAGCAAGAAGCCCAGTGGCATCTTAAAGACTAACAAAATTTCTGGCAGGGTATGAGCTTTCACTGTTAGTCATGCATAACTTCACTCTGACACATTGTGGTTAGCTCTGCCTACCGTGGCAGCCATCACCTGGCGTCTGAATTCCAAAGGTGCCTGGCGGCTCAAAAAGGAGGGCAAGAATATTAAGTAAAAATGAGGCTCCAGTCTATAGAGTAATATATGCTAGGTCTGCATTAGCTCAGCTTGACCCAGGCACTGTTCTTCCTGGGCAATCCTGCCTCAAAGGAAAATACAAACGGGGTGGTGGTGGCTGGGGAGTCTTCCCTTTGCTGTATCGGGGCAAAGGTTTCTCAGAAAGGACACACCTTTTAAATATTATGCAAGCATCTTAATAGCATGGGGTGGCTGAGTCATTGGCAGCTGAGGTTAAAGGTCTTCAGGTTCAAAGTGTTAATGGCATCATCCCACCGTTACAAAAGGGGAGGCAGTCTGGGACTTCTTCCTGTCCATTGCAACAGTATTTCGGTCAATCGGCAATTGAGCAACTACGCTGCCTTAATTTGATAAGGTGATGACAGGCACTCAAACCGTCCTCCGAGCTCTTTACGCATACAGCTAGTCCTACGGCGGTTGTCCTCTGAGATTTCACACAGATCTTTGATGCGCGGGCTGCTTCCCTCGCGGTCACCCCTCCGATGACTTCTGGTCTTTTGTGTTGATTATGCATGCCGTTTCCGACCATCAGAGGTCGCTTCGCTCCACCACCGCCTTTCCAGGGGCCTGTTTTATCCTGAATTTGAACATGCAGGCAGAACGCAGGGGGAGAGCGAGGCGACCTCTGACGCCCAGAAAGGGCCTGCACACAACACAAAGACCCGAAGTCATAGGAGGGTTGACCGCGAGGGAAGCAGCTATGCATAAAAGGCCACATAAAAAGGTAAAGGTCCCCTGTGCAAGCACCGGGTCATTCCTGACCCATGGGGTGACGTCACATCCCGACGTTTACTAGGCAGACTTTGTGTACGGGGTGGTTTGCCAGCGCCTTCCCCAGCCGTCTTCCCTTTACCCCCAGCAAGCTGGGTTCTCATTTTCCCGACCTCGGAAGGATGGAAGGCTGAGTCAACCTGGAGCCGGCTACCTGAAACCGACTCCCGTCGGGATCGAACTCAGGTTGTGAGCAGAGCTTGGACTGCAGCACTGCAGCTTACCACTCTGCACCACGGGGCTCCTTTGCCATTTTAAAATTAACATCCCACTTCTGTCTTGGCTTGAAGCAGTGAAGGGGTAAAGATCCCATCCAAAGGGACTCAACGATGTTCCACCCATTTAGGGTTGCCAACCGTGACTCAAAAGATCCCGAAAGATTTGGGAGGCAGAGGGGAGAGCTTGGAGGGAGTTCAGCAGGAATGCGACGCCTGAGTCTTACTTTCCGTAGCTGCAGTTGCTCCTTCAGGGGAAAAGGATCTCTGTAGTCCAGAGATCCAATCTAGTGCTAGATCACTGGGCCGCACCTGGTGGGTGGCATACCCCATTGTTGCCACACATTCTCAGCCTAGCCTACCTCACAGGATTGTTCTCGCAAGGGTGAAATGGCTCGTGAAAAGCGTCTGCAGTAACTTTCCTGTTCTTTTTCCTTCCAAAACTCCCATGACCCACAGGTATCGAGGAGCTAATAAGGAGGTTTTTTAAAGAAAAAGTTATATTTATTTAAGGAAAATATGGTGGAGAGATACTTGGCAAACCACCAAAGTTATACTTGGATCTCTATCCACCAGCAAAAAGGGGGACTATCTTATCATCTGTTACGGGGGCAGGTAAGAGCCCCGTGGCGCAGAGTGGTAAGCTGCGGTACTGCAGTCCAAGCTCTGCTCACGACCTGAGTTTGATCCCAACGGAAGTCGGTTTCAGGTAGCCCGCTCAAGGTTGACTCAGCCTTTCATCCTTCCGAGGTCGGTAAAATGAGTACCCAGCTTGCTGGGGGTAAAAAGATGACTGGGGAAGGCACTGGCAAACCACCCAGTAAAACAAAGTCTGCCTAGGAAATGTCGGGATGTGACGTCACCCCATGGGTCAGGAATGACCCGGTGCTTGCCCAGGAGACCTTCACCTTACCTTACGGTGGCAGGTAGTTTCATTAAAATAGGAGTGATCCATTGATCACGTTGGAGTTTGAAGTGGGGACACTCCAGCATCATGTGAGAAAGGGTATCAATTTTCTTCATATTACGAGACCGAAGTCTTTCATGGTAGGGTAAATTTCCAGATCTTCCATTTAGCACTGCCAAGGGTGCGGTGTTCAAACAAGCAAGCATAAAGACGCTTTGGAAACTCAGGACTGTTAAATTACTGGAATATGGTGGAGTTTGCAGAGGAGGAAGGATACTTAAGAACTGAGTAGTAGAGCATACCTCTGCAGCAACAAATCTGTCATGTTTAACATGCTGTTTTTCACAATACTCTATAGACTGAAGCCTCATTTTTACTTAATATTCTTGCCCTGCTTATATAACCCTCACGCCCAACACTTAAATCCGAGAAGGTCGCACCAGAACCAACAGGTTGAAATTAAATCAAGAGTTTCCGGCTAAACATTAGGAAGACCTTTCTGAAAGTTGGAGCGGTTCCTCAGTGGAACAGGCTTCCTCGGGAGGTGGTGGGCTCTCCTTCTTTGGAGGCTTTTAAGCAAAGGCTAGATGGCCATCTGTCAGCAATGCTGATTCTGTGAACTTAGGCAGATCAAGAGAGGGAGGGCTGTGTCAGCGTTTGGCTCTCCTGGCCCTTTCTTGCATTCCCAGGGTAGTGCCAATCACCACTTTGGGGTCAGGAAGCAATTTTCCTCCAGGCAACATTGGCTAGGGATCCTGGAAGGTTGTTGTTTTCCCTCCCCCACCTTCTGGTGGAGTAGGGGTCACTAGGGGCGTGGGGGAAGAGGTAGGTGTGAATTTCCCTCATTGTGCAGGGGGTTGGACTAGATGACCCTGGTGGTACCTTCCAACTGTGACTTTCTGAGAATCGAAAGATTACCCTGACAGCATGAAACTCCTTCTTCCAGTAGATAAAAGGCTCATTATTGTACTTATATGTAAACAAATTAAGATGTTCTCTTTCTGGGGAGCAGCCCTGGGGTGGGGGACAAGTCTTCCTTCTGGGTGAATACATTATGGAAGATCAACTCTGAGGTCTCGTCCATAGTGCAAGATCAATGGGGCAGTCTGGTTTATCCCACTCCTTCCCCACCCCCTCAACTCTGCAGCCCCCAGAAAAAGGGGGTGGAGTGGGGGGGCGACTGCAGGTCACCTAGGAGAGTGCTTTCTTGAACATGTACTAGGCATCTCTTCCCAAAGGTAAGGACAGGTCCATCTCTAGGCTGACACTGCTATACGCAAGTATTTTGAAGCAACAGGTAATTTTCACAAATAGAGGAAAGTAGCAGTTGAACACATGAAACTGCCTTATACTGAATCAGACCCTTGGTCTATCCAAGTCAGTATTGTCTACCCAGACCGGCAGCAGCTCTCCAGGATCTCAAGTAGAAGTCTTTCACATCACATTGCTTAGTCCCTTGAACGGAGATGCCAGGGATTGAACCTGGGACCTTCTGCATGTCAAGCAGATGCTCTACCACTGAGCCATGGCCCCTCCCCATAGGAGACCAAGTCCTATGAGGAAAGGTTGAAAGAGCTAGGTATGAGGCCCAATGATATGAGAACTATCTTCAAGTACTTGAAGGGCTGTCATATACAGGCTGGTGCCAAGTTATTTTATGTTGCCCCAGGTCAGACCAGAACCAACAAGTTGAAATTAAATAAAAAGAGTTTCCGTCTAGACATTAAGAAGAATTTTCTAACTGTTAGAGCAGTTCCTCAGGAGCCCCGTGGCGCAGAGTGTTAAGCTGCAGTATTGCAGTCAAAAGCTCTGCTCACGACCTGAGTTCGATCCCGACGGAAGTCGGTTTCAGGCAGCCGGCTCAAGGTTGACTCACCCTTCCATCCTTCCGAGGTCGGTGAAATGAGTACCCAGCTTGCTGGGGGTAAAGGGAAGATGACTGGGGAAGGCACTGGCAAACCACCCCGTAAACAAAGTCTGCCTTGGAAACGTCGGGATGTGACGTCACCCCATGGGTCAGGAATGACCCGGTGCTTGCACAGGGGACCTTTACCTTAGAGCAGTTCCTCAGTGGAACAGGCTTCCTCGGGAGGTGGTAAGCTCTCCTTTCCTGGAGGTTTTAAAGAAGAGATTAGGTGGCCATCTGTCAGCAATGCTGATTCTATGACCTTAGGCAGATGATAAGGAGGGCACCTTGGCCATCTTCTGGGCATGGAGTAGGGGTCACTTGGGAGTGTGTGGGGGAGGTAGTTGTGA
This sequence comes from Euleptes europaea, assembly GCF_029931775.1. NCBI lineage: Eukaryota > Metazoa > Chordata > Lepidosauria > Squamata > Sphaerodactylidae > Euleptes > Euleptes europaea. The sequence continues at coordinate 10,951,708 of NC_079315.1, forward strand.
ATTTCCTGCATTGTGCAGGGGGCTGGACTAGACGACCCTGGTGGTCCCTTCCAACTCTGTGATTCTATGATTTACCCCTAGGGTATGGAAGGGTCTCCAGGGTCCCAGGTAGAGGTCTTTTTTCACATCACCTACTTGGCTGGTCCCTTTAACTGGACATGCCGGGGATTGAACCTGGGACCTTCTGCATGCCAAACAGATGCTCTACCACTGAGCCACGGCCCCTACCCAGTTGATTTACCCCTAGGGTATGGAAGGGGGGGAGATTAACAGTTTTTTGGGGTGTTTTGCTCCCAAGTTCAAGAGTCACTCTCACACAATCTACTTTCCCTGTGTTTATTCTCTTCACGGTTGGTTTTGTTGGGGGGTTGCGGAACAGACATATAATGTTACACCGATGTGAGCCGGGAGTTACCAGACACCCTCCTGGCTGGACCGAGGAGGCAGCACCCCTTCCTCAGCAAGGGAGATGGGCCTCGTAGAATATGACAGGAAGGCATCGGCCGGGAAAACCAGCCGGCCTAGGAGGGAAGCGGGAGGGCAGGAAGCCCCACAACGCACCGGCCTGGGGCAAGCAAACTAGGCTCCGGCCTTCAAAAAGGCTCACAGCTAACCGATACATGGCTTGGCAACGGTTGTATTGAGCAGCGGTGTCGGACAAGTCACAGTAAGCAAAGGTGGGGAAGGGACTAGAGGGAGAGACCCTCGCACCCAAGCGCGGGGGGTGGGTACAGCTCTTTCTTTGCTTCGTTACAGTATGGATCCTTTTTACGTGTCGGCATTTTCCCTCTTCTCCTGCCAAAACCGAAGGCACCACGGACGGGAATCAGTGTTTTGCGTTGATGATTTCGACGAATTCCGGCTTGAGGGAGGCCCCACCCACAAGGAAGCCGTCCACGTCGCCCTGAGACGCTAGCTCTTTGCAGGTGCCGCCGGTGACCGAACCTGCAAGGAATAAACCCCATTAAAAGAAAGAAGAGGAACAGTTGGTTTTTATATGCCGACTTTCTCCACCACTTAAGGGAGAATCAAACCGGCTTACAATCGCCTTCCCTTCCCCACAACAGACACCTTATGAGGTAGGTGGGGCTGAGAGAATTCGGAAAGAGCTGTGACTAGCCCAAGGTCACCCAGCAGGCTTCATGTGGAGGAGTGGAGAAACAAACCCGGTTCTCCAGATTAGAGTCCACTGTCCCAAACCATGCTGGCTCTCTTTAAAAAAATGTTGGCGACTTAGTGGTCAGTGTCAGACTATAGAATAGAATCATAGAGTTGGAAGGGGCTATAGAGGCCATCTAGTCCAACGCCCTGCTCAATGCAGGATCAGCCTAGAGCATCCCTGACAAGTGCTTGTCCAGCCTCTGCTTAAAGACAGCCAGTGAGGGGGAGCTCACCACCTCCCTAGGGAGCCGATTCCACTGTCCAACAACTCTTACTATAAAAAATTTGTTCCTAATATCCGCCCACAATTTAAACCCATTATTGCGAGTCCTGTCCTCTGCTGCCAACAGGAACAGCTCGCTGCCCTCCTCTAAGTGACAGCCTTTCCAATACTTAAACACTAAGGGTCTGGGAGTCCCTCACTCAACCATGGAAGCTCACTGGGTGATCGAGGGTGTGTCTGTCAGTACCTCTTTCTCAGTCTAGCCTACCTCAAAGGGTGGTTGTTGTGAGGATAAAACAGGAGGACAGGAGAACGATGCCGTAAGCTGCTTCGGGTCCCCGTTGTGGAGAAAAGGAGGGTATGAACAGCTGAAGAAATGAACGAGCGAATTCGTGCCACGCTTGCTTTCGTCACTAGGAAGGCGCCGCTTACCTCCGTAGATGATGCGGGTGGACTGTGCCACGGCCTCGGACACGTTGCTCTTCAGCCAGCCCCTGAGCTTCTCATGTACCTCTTGGGCCTGCAAAAAACAGAGGAACGGTGTTAAGTCCCGCCAGCACAACCCACTGAGTCCAGTTTTGGGTGGGAACAGGTGAAACGGCCCCAGACTGAATCAGACCCTCGTTCCATCCAAGTCAGTATTGTCTACTCAGACCAGCAGCGGCTCTCTCCAGGGTCTCTGATAGAGTTCTTTCACATCGCCTCCTTACCCGATCCTTTTAACTGGAGATGCGGTATGACTGTGACACAGAGACTCATGAGGATTTCCAAGTCATAGAATCATAGAGTTGGAAGGGGCCATCTAGTCCAGGCCATCTAGTCCAACCCCCTGCTCAATGCAGGATCAGCCATGAGCATCCCTGACAAGTGCTTGTCCAGCCTCTGCTTCCAGACTGCCAGCGAGGGGGAGCTCACCACCTCCCTAGGCAGCCGATTCCACTGTCCAACAACTCTTACCGTAAAAAATTTGTTCCTAATATCCAGGCGGTACCTTTCCGCCCACAGTTTAAACCCATTATTGCGAGTCCTATCCTCTGCTGCCAACAGGAACAGCTCCCTGCCCTCCTCTAAGTGACAGCCCTTCAAATACTTAAGGAGATCAATTATGACCCCCCTCAACCTCCTCTTCTCCAGACTGAACATTCCCAACTCCCTCAGCCTTTCCTCCTAGGGCTTGGTCTCCAGGCCCCTGATCATCCTCATCGCTCTCCTCTGCACCCGCTCCATTCTGTCCACATCCTTTCTGAAGTGAGGCCTCCAGAACTGCACACAATACTCTAGGTGCGGCCTGACCAATGCAGTGTACAGCGGGACTATGACATCTTGCGATTTGGATGTTATGCCTCTGTTGATGCCCCCCAAGACCGCAGTAGCTTTTTTTGGTCCTCCAGCTCATGCATCCCTCCCCTCCACAACAGAAGTGAGACACAAAAACACTCTTGCACTAGCCACATCCATACCTGTTGGGGAGAAGCCGTTTTGCCGGTCCCGATAGCCCAAACTGGCTCATAAGCGAGAACCACTTTGCTCCAGTCTTTGACGTTATCTGGGGAATAAGAGTGTGTCATTCAAAATGGGCATCTATGCAGACAGATGGAGACAAAAAGCAGCAATTGGAGCAGAGGGGAAAATATTTAATAATTAGATCGCCCCTACGCGTTTTGCAGACGCTTCTTCAGGGGGATCTTTCTTTACTTGTGATTGTTTTCATGACTGTTTCATTGCTTGCTTGGGATGCTTGAGGAAAGAAAGATTCCCCCTGAAGAAGCGTATGCAAAACGCATAGGGGCAATGGGGAGGGGCGGTGGCTCAGTGGTAGAGCCTCTGCTTGGCATGCAGATGGTCCCAGAGTCAATCCCCGGCACCTCCAGTTCAAGGGACTAGGCAAGTAGGTGATGTGAAAGACCTCAGCCTGAGACCCTGGAGAGCCGCTGCTGGTCTGAGTAGACAATACTGACTCGGATGGATCGAGGGTCTGATTCAGTATAAGGCAGCTTCATGTGTACATGTGTTCAATCTAATTATTAAATATTTTTTCCTTGCGCCAATTGTTTCTTTTGAGTCAGCAGCATAGACATAAACTGACACATTTCCTGATACATACCAAGTGCTTTTAGAAAGTGGGCAGAGCCAGGTGGGGCTTTTGCCCAGCAAGGCTTCTGGTTGGCCACTGGAGATTTGATTAGCTCTGCAGATTTATTGAAAGGCATTGATTTGTCAGCAGCTGTCCCCACAGCACAAAACTCTTCACGGTGTGACAGAAAATAAGAAGAGTTGGTTTTTACATGCCGACTTTCTCTACCACTTAAGGAAGAATCAAACCGGCTTACAACTACCTTCCCTTCCCCTCCCCACAACAGACATCCTGTGAAGTCGGTGGGGCTGGGAGAGCTCTAAGAGAACGGTGACTAGCCCAAGGTCACCCAGCTGGCTTCATGTGGAGGAGTGGGGAAACCAACCCGGTTCTCCAGATTAGAGTCTGCCGCTCATGTGGAGGAGTGGGGAATCAAACCCGGTTCTCCAGATTTGAGTCCACTGCTCCAACCCCCCCTCCTTAACCACACAGGAGTAGTGACATCCATTTTGCAACTGTCCCCACCACACTGCTAGAATTCCAAAGGTGCCCACGGGTTCAAAAAGGTTGGGGGACGCCTGAATTAGACAATGATGAATTGGGCCAGGCGGTTCACCTGACGACTGCAGGAGCGTGTGCCATTAGAGCTCCTAATGGGCTTTGCCCCGCAGGCTCATACAGAGAAAGAGCCTCTGAAAGCCAGCGTGGTGCAGTAGTTAAGAGCGGTGGTTTGGAGCAGCGGACTCTGATCTGGAGAACCGGGTTCGATTCCCCACTCCTCCACGTGAGCGGCGGAGGCTAATCTGGTGAACTGGTTTTGTTTCCCCGCTCCTACACACGAAGCCAGCTGGGTGATCTTGGGCTAGTCACAGCTCTCAGCCCCACCTACCTCACAGGGTGTCTGTTGTGGGGAGGGGAAGGGGATTGTAAACTGGTCTGATTCTTCCTTAAATGGTTGAGAAAATCGGCATATAAAAACCAACTCTTCCTCTTCTCCCCAGACAACAGCGTCAGCCAGAAGGCCGGGCCCTCTTACCGGCAATAACCTTGGTCTGCTGGAACACCACCTTCTCCGTGATGCCCGCTTCTCTCTCGTCCAGCTTCTCCCCGATGCAGGCAATCACGCTGAGCCCCTCGGCCAAGGCGTGGGCCACCTTCTGCCCGATAAGCTGGAACAGACACAAGATCTTAAGAGGCCAAGAAACGCTCCCCTACCCCAGGAAGAATTTCAAAAGAACTGGAAACTGCATTTTGATTACGTGACAGAACAGTATAATGTATACAGTGAGATTCTAACTTGAGATACTTAACAAATCCGGATTTATAAGAATGTATCTTCTTACCGTTTCAGACTAGAAACCTAGATACAATTTTTCAGTTTTACTTACTAATTGTATTACATGACTTCCTTTATTTCTATTAAATAATTTTGTTAGGTTGAAATGTATATTAGATTGAGATGATATGAAGTATGTACTGGTATCTATTAAGGACACATGTAAATAGAATAGAGCACATTTACTAGAATCATGTACTGCTATAGCTATTAAGAACATATATATATTGAAAATAGTATATCCACTAGAAATAAATAATAGAAATTAAATATCATTACTCATGTATAGGAAGGCAGGAGAAGCCTATGCCTCTCTCTCCCTTTTAAAAATTTACATTAGATCTACAAATAAGTATATAAGCTTGGTATGATTTAGACCCGCTTCAAAAAGCAGTTGAGTATTTTGTAATAGGTATAGAATCATAGAGTTGGACAGGATCACCACGGTCATCAAGTCCAACCCCCTGCACAATGCAGGAAATTCACAACTATCCCCCCCATACCCCTAGTGACCAGAAGATGGCCCTCCCTCTCATCATCTGCCTAAGGTCACAGAATCAGATTGCTGACAGATGGCCATCAAGCCTCTGCTTAAAAACCTCCAGGGAAGAGCTCACCACCTCCCGAGGAAGCCTGTTCCACTGAGGAACCCCTCTAACTGTTAGAAAATTCTTCCTAATGTCTACACGGAAACTCTTTTGATTTAATTTCAACCTGTTGGTTCTGGTCCAACCTTCTTGGGCAACAGAAAACAACTCAGCACCATCCTCTATATGACAGCCCCATTAAGTACATAGTTGTGTTTATGTATTCTGTGTGCATGTTGTTCCAACCGTTCCAAGCTGGAGGAGTGGGGGAATCAAACCCGGTTCTCCAGATCAGAGTCCACCGCTCCAAACCACTGCTCTTAACCACTACAGCAGCAATGGCTGGGAAAGGAACAGGAGGGGAAATCCAGAGGTCACCCACCTCATCTGACTCCCCAAAGACATGCCTCCTCTCTGAATGTCCCAGGATCACCCAGGTGACTCCGACATCCTTGATCATGGCCGGGCTGGAACGAAAGGGAAGTGGTCACAATCCGATCCGCCACAAGGCCCCGCCACCTCCAGCCCCCTTTGGATAGGCACAGGCCCCAGACCCCCTGAAGACTCACCTGATCTCTCCCGTGAAAGCCCCCTTTTGCAGCTTGTAACAATTCTGGGCAGCCAACCCGATCTTGGCATCGAGCTTCTGGCGGGCGAAGTCAAGGTAGATGGAAGGGGCTCCACAAACCACCTCTGTGGGCGAGAGAGAAAGAAACACCAGGGGATGAGGGAAGTACCCCAAACGTCCTTATACCCAGGAGAACCCCCAGCAAGCCTATGCCGTTTCCCCCTCTGTTGGGATTTATAGTGGAAGCGCCTTGGGGCAGGTACGTTTTCTGCACACAAAACTCTGCGCAGCAATTCACAAGTTGACAGCCACGCAAAAGTAAGGCAAAAACTACTCTCAGCCTAACATACCTTACAAGATAGTTTCAGAGAGTAGCCATGTTGGTTTGCATTAGGACAGCGAAATTCAAGTCCAACCGCACCTTAAGAAACCAATAAGATTTTTGAAGTACAGGTTGAGTATCCCTTATCTGGACATCCAATATCTGACATCCGAAAATCGGACCTTTTGAGCCAGCCTACAGGCATTACTCAGCAGATCTACAAAACTCAGCAGCGCCATCGATTGTTCAATGTACACAAAATGATTAAAATATTAAATTATTAACAATAATTAAAATTATTTTATTAAAATATTAAATTTTAATATTAAAATATTAAATTAGTTTATTAATATTATTTTATATAATATTTATTATTATTATTAAATATTAAATTGTTTTATTAAAATATCAAAATATCAAAATAATTAAAAAATTAATAATTAAAAATTATTTAAAATAAGTTACATTCAGGCTTTGTGTAAAGTGTAGATAAAACATAAATGAATTTCGTGTTTAGACTTGGGTCCCATCCCCAAGATATCTCATTAGCCTTCCCTTCAGCTATAACAGAAGGCCGGTACAAAATTGGAAGAGCGGTTTTGCCCCTGTGGATCAGGGAAGATTGAGTCGATGGACCATATTTTATTGCATTGTAGGTTCTATGAAGCAAGCAGAATGAAGCTTATTTCTCCAATAATAAAGCGATGGCATGGTATTACCGACGTGGAAATAAACCAGAAATTACTATTTGACATAAACCCGGAGTTCATATTGAAATGTGCTAGATTTTTAGCTATAGCCATTAAAATTCGTAAAGCGGTTGTTATCTAGGCGATTGGATGGGCTTTGTATGTGCATGTTATACCTATGTTAGTTTTAAATTTTACTGTGGGGTGTTGTATTCCATCCATTGTATTTGGATGGCGGGTTAGATTTACCAGTGTATTAGGATTAGGGACTTTTTGTAACTTTGCTGGTTATATACCGAATAAAGTGGAATGTGAATGTGAGATATCTCATTATGTATATGCAAAGATTCCAAAAGTTCCAAAATACAGAAAGATCCGAAACACGGACCACTTCTGGCTCCAGGCAGTCCAGATAAGTGATACTCAACCTGTATGAGCTTTCAAGAGTCTAAGCTCATATGTATTTGACAAAGGGAGTTTTGACCCTTGAAGGTTCATGCCTGATAGTCTTACTGGTCTCGAAAGGTCTCACCTGGACTCGAATTTAGCTGTTCTACCTTAGGAGGTTGTTCTGAGGATAACAGGCGATAAAGGAAACGTTTGGAACCCATTGGGAGTCAGCTAGAAAATCACAAATAAGGTAGTACCAGTAAGAAGCCGACGTCTGCCACTCCGGTGGCTACTCAAGCCACATCGACTGTCAGTGATAGGCGCCAGATTATGAGAAAACCTCACAGGCGACAACAGTTACAATGTGGGACTCCCTGCCCCAGGATGTGGTGATGGCTGCCAACTTGGAAGGCTTGAAGAGGGGAGTGGTCAAGTTCACGGAGGAGAGGGCTATTCAGGGCTACTAGTCAAAATGGATATTAGTCATGATGCATACCTATTCTCTCTAGGGTCAGAGGAGCAGGCCTATTATATTAGGTGCTGTGGAACACAGGCAGTCGTCTTGTTTGTGGGCTTCCTGGAGGCACCTGGATGGCCACTGTATGAACAGACTTTGACTTGATGGACTTTGGTCTGATCCAGCATGGCTTTTCACCTGCTGCCTATCTCTGGATAAGTTCCTCTTCTCAGCTGCCCCAAATGGAATAATTTGCTAGGGTGGTATAGTGGTTAATCTAGAGTGTGGGAGTCCAAGGTTTGATCCGCAGGTTACAGCCCGAGACGACTGCAGCAGCATTGTCCTACCTGTGTTCCACATCACCTAATATAATAGGCATGCCCCTCTGATCCTGGAAAGAATAGGTATGCATCGTGACTAGTATCCATTTTTACTAGTAGATGTGAATAGCCCTCTCCTCCATGAACATGTCCACTCCCCTCTTCAAGCCTTCCAAGTTGGCAGCCATCGCCACATCCTGGGGCAGGGAGTTCCACCATTTAACTATGCGTTGTGTGAAGAAACACTTCCTTTTATCTGTTTGGAATCTCGCACCCTCCAGCTTCGGCAGATGACCCCGTGTTCTAGTATTTTGAGGGAGAAAAGCTTCTCCCTGTCCACTCTCTCCGTACCATGCATAATTTCATAGCCCTCTATCATGTCTCCCCTTAACCGCCTTCTTCCCAAGCTAAGCAGCCCTAAGGGTTTTAACCGCTCCTCACAGGGCAGTTGCTCTAGCATCCAGGTTTCAGCCCTGCCACCTCAGTAAGCATGGCTCCAGCTGCTGGTTCTAATCCTCCAGTGACCTTCAGTCCACCAAAAACTGCAGCTTTCAGGTTCTTGTCCCGTTTCGGTATGAGGAGCCCTAATTCAAGGGCAGAGCACACCCTTTTCATCACAGGCCCCTGCAAGTGGCAGAGGTGGAAAAGATCCTTCTCAGCCCGTGACCCCTGGACAGACGTTGCCAGACGGAGAAGGGGACACTAGCCAAGATGGATCAATGGCTTGTTGAAGTAGAAACCATCTCCGTGTCTTCACGTATGTATTTTAAGCAGCTATAAAAAAAGACCTGGGAATATGTGTCCGGGCTCTTTCAAAGGTCAACTCAAAAGCAGGCCTCTGTGTAGTCAGATAACCGCTACACTAAGCTGGGTAGTCTTAAGAGCGGCGGACTCTAATCTGGAGAACCGGGTTTGATTCCCCGCTCCTCCACAGCCTGCTGGGTGACCTTGGGCCAGTCACAGTTCTCTCCGGACTCTCTCAGCCCCACCTGCCTCACAAGATATCTGTTGGGAAAGGGGAAAGTGATCGTAAGCTGCTTTGAAACTCCTTTCAGTAGAGGAAAGCGGGGTACAAAAACCAACTCTTCTTCTACCCCCCAACCATAGCAGAAGTTCTTAAATTCGGGGAAATATGTTTTTAAAAATTTTTCCATACATACAACACAATAAACACAAACGCTATACAATCACAATATAGACTTTTACATCGTGGTCATGACCCCACATGATCTAGCATACGTCACATCCTACTCAAAATATAGCTGTTCTACCTTCTTACTAGGAGCCCCGTGGCGCAGAGTGGCAAGCTGCAGTACTGCAGTCCGAGCTCTGCTCACGACCTGAGTTCGATCCCGACAGAAGTCGGTTTCAGGTAGTCGGCTCAAGGTCGACTCAGCCTTCCATCCTTCCGAGGTCGGTCAAATGAGGACCCAGCTTGCTGAGGGTAAAGGGAAGATGACTGGGGAAGGCACTGGCAAACCACCCCATAAACAAGTCTGCCTAGTAAACGTTGGGATGTGACGTCACCCCATGGGTCAGGAATGACCCGGTGCTTGCACAGGGGACTACCTTTACCTTCTTACTATATCCACATCTTATCATATATTAAAAAAAGGGGAAAAAACCCAAAAAGATGGATTAATTCTACGAAACATTTGTGTGGGCATAGCCCTCAGGGCCTAGCTTGAAACTCCTCGGGCTGTAACCTGCGGATCTGTTCCTCCAGCAGCAGCGCTTTCCTCTGGTGTAAAGACCCTTTCTCAGAGGTTCTTGAGTCAGGGGAAGACCCACCAGAGGAAAGTGCCTCTTCTAGCAGAGCAGATATACCAGATCCAACTGCGCAGCTGAAGATATGCCTAATATTCTAGGGTTAAAATTCTGGTTTAGCCAGTGGGTGAAACACCGGCGAAGTGAAAACTGCAGGCCTCGTGTTTGCAACTGCAATAGATCCTCTAAGGGACCTCAGCAGCTGGGGACGGTGACCCCAGAGGGGCCCGCATCTGCCCCCCTTCCCGAGCAAGATAGTCAAGCATGGCTAGGGGGAGTATATTTGGGGCAGCTTGCTCGACACCCCCCCCCCTCACTCGTCCTTCACTCCAAGGCCCGTCTCCTGACCTTTAGCAGGCGGCGAGGATAGAATTTCCAGCTCCGGTATTTTTAGGCCGCTGCACCTATATTTAGGATCCCGCCTCCTCCAGGCCCTTTGACATTTCTTCAGGGTACCACTGCAGAATCTGCCGCTCCCTCGGTTCACTCTGCCCTTTCTAGATTACTGGGACGGGGGACTCTGCAGGTCAGATATACTTTGCTGAGGAGGAATCTGCAGGTCAGATATACTTTGCCCCGATCACTGGCGCTGTGCAGGGGCCAGCAAGCCCCACTGGAACAACGGCGCCAAGCAAAATCCAGGACAGGCGGGCAAGCTTGTCTTCACAGCCCACTGAGCTGGGCATCTTTCCACAGCATCCCCATACATGAACACATACGTGAAGCTGCCTTATACTGGATCAGACCCTTGGTCCATCAAAGTCAGTATTATCTACTCAGACCAGCAGTGGCTCTCCAGGGTCTCAGGCAGAGGTCTTTCACATCACCTATTTGCCTAGGCCCTTTATCTGGAGATGCCGGGGATTGAACCTGGGACATTCTGCATGCCAAGCAGATGCTCTACTACTGAGCCGCAGCCTCTCCCCACCCATGCCGTTCCAAGCAGAGGTTCACAGACCTGCATAGAGGGCCTGTTCCCAGGAACGGGGTGGGGTGAGGGAGGAGATTAGGCCTCAACTATGTCCTTTCCCCTTTTAAACTTTTCAAAACTGCCAACCTTAGAGCTTCTTCAAGCCAGTGTGGTGTCGTGACTCGTGGTTAAGAGCGGTGGAGTCTGATCTGGAGAACCGGGTTCGATTCCCCGCTCCTCCACATGAGCGGCGGAGGCTAATCTGGTGAACTGGATTTGTTTCCCCACTCCTCCACACGAAGCCAGCTGGGTGACCTTGGGCTAGTCACATTCTCTCAGCCCCACCTACCTCACAAGGCGTCTGTTGTGGGGAGGGGAAGGGGACTGTAAGCCGGTTTGATTCTTCCTGAAGTGGTAGAGAAAGTTGGCATATTAAAACCAACTCTTCTTCTTACTTAGCCAACATACCAAATCCAAAACTTTAGAGCAGCCTTTATGTCCCTACAGTTTCAAACAATGCCAACAGCTGTACTTACTAGACATTATTGCCGAATTCTAAAAGATCAACGTTATTTGCATCTGTGGAAAGTCTGCTCTGGAGAACTTATACCACTACTTATTTGAATGCCCTCTACATGTGGAACCCTGGGCTCAATTTCTTGCTGGGTTGGTTCCTGGCCTAAACACTTGTCCAAGTGCTGAGGAATTAGTATTTTTGTTAAAAGACTCCGATGGGGTTTTTTTCCTTATAGGACCTCCCTGTATGCTCTGGCGGCAAAGAAAATACGGTCCAACCTGGTTGCTGAGAGAGCTGATCCTTCACATTGATTTTAATCGTTGCTAGGCCTCATTGGCCATTTGGGACACCACCACAATTTTTAGTTATTATTCCTTTGTATGCATCAATTAAGCATAATTTTACTACGTATATTTATTATCGATCCAGCATTTTGTTAACCTAGTATTTCTTTTATTATGTATCTGTGGTATTGTTGACATGTTTGTAATGGCCTAAAGCTATATGCAAACAAAACCATTCACATTCATGTCCGTTCCCCTTGTCTTAGAATCATAAGAGTTGGAAGGGACCACCAGGGTCATCTAGTCCAACCCCCTGCACAATGCAGGAAATTCACAACTACCTCCCCGCCGACACCCCCAGTGACCCATACTTCATGCCCAGAAGATGGCCAATATGCCCTCCCTCTCACGAACTGCCTAAGGTCATAGAATCAGCATTGTGTCTCCCTTGCTGGCCAGGTCTCTTTGGGGTCATTGCTAGAACTGGATCGGCCTGCCTTGGTCAACCCGTCAGCAGTGAAAGAGCTCAGGGAAGTTCACAAGCAGGGGACGTCAACCATCTCTGTCACAAGGCTTTGGCAGTTATTGGGGCAGGTGCGGAGGGATCTCGCTCCCTCAAGGATACTAAGAGGATGCTCAGGGATATTGAGAGGAGCTGTGGCTCAGTGGTAGAACCTCTGCTGGGCACGCACAAGGTCCCAGGTTCAAGCCCCCGGCATCTCTAGTGAAAGGGACTAGGCAAGTAGGTGATGCGAAAGACCTCTACCTGAGACCCTTCCATACCCTGGGGGTAAATCAACTGGGGAGGGGCTGTGGCTCAGCGGTAAAGCATCTGCTTGGCATGCAGAAGGCCCTAGGTTCAATCCCCGGCAACTCCATTTAAAGGGATTAGGCAGGTAAGTGATGCGAAAGACCCCTGCCTGAGACCCTGGAGAGCCGCTGCCGGTCTGTGTAGACAAGACTGACTTTGATGGACCGAATGCCTGGTTCAGTATAAGGCAGCTTCATGTGTAGGCCTGTCTCAATCAATCAGTAATTTATTTGCAGTCACAGACCATCAAATAAAGCAAATTTGCATAGTTAAACAGTATAGGTTAAAAACAAATACAAAATAGACTTGCTATTGAAATGGTTATAAATGGCAAGATTATCAAGGCGCAGAACTAATTAATATCCGAACAAACACTAAATGTGGTTAAAATTGGAATGCTTGATAATATCCTAAAATTGTGTGTGTGTGTTAAGTGCCGTCAAGTTGCTTCCGACTCATGGCGACCCTATGAATGAAAGTCCTCCAAAATGTCCTATTTTTGACAGCCTTGCTCAGATCTTGCAAATTGAAGGCTGTGGCTTCCTTTACTGAGTCAATCCACCTCTTGTTGGGTCTTCCTCCTTTCCTGCTGCCCTCCACTTTTCCTAGCATGACATCTCCTAAAATTACAGAGGCCTAAACTAGAAGGCCTGTCTCTGGGATTTCCGGTTTAAATTGCAGAGATGAAAGGGGACGCCCCTCCAAGGCCCAGCGGCTCAACAGGAAGCAAAACCCGCCCCTGCGCATCAACGACTGCAAAAGGGTCGGGGTGAACCACAGGCGCAGGGCTCCTAGGGGAATAAAATCAATAAACTGAGTTCATTTCCTAGCAGCGTGCAAAACCGGAGCAGGGCGTTGCATTGCAGGCGCTTTTGCAAATGCCACGGGAGGAAGCAGCCGGCCCGGCCATGGAGGACGTGCAGGCGGGCACGGAGCTCAGAAGGGGCGGTCCGCCAAAGCCCGGGCGGAGCCTCCTCCTCCTTCCCCCCCACCCTCCGGTCGGCCTTATTGCAGAGAGGCATCCCGATGGAAAGCCAGGCTTGTCCCCCACCCCCTTACTGGACAGGCGGGCAGGCACCATCTTGCCCCCCCACCCTAGGACTCCCATGCTAGTCCCATCCCAGGCAGCTATGGAGAAATCTTAGCTAAGGAGAAGGGCAGGACCCGGGGGTCTGCGAGGGGATCGAGCTGGGGGGGGGGGGGTGTGCCTGCGCCTAGAGTTGCCAACTCCAGGTTGGGAAATACCTGGAGATTTTGGGGGTGGGGGAGGGCAGGGTTTGGGGGAGGGACTGCAAAGCCCTAGAGTCCATTGCCACTGTGGCCGTTTCCCCCAGGGGCACTGATCTCCCTGTGGGCTGGAGGTAGGGTTGCCAACCTCCAGGGACTAGCTGGAGATCTCCAGCTGTTACAGCTGATAGCTCAGTTCCAATGGAGAAAAATGGCTGCTTTGGCCATTGGACTCTACGGCATGGAAGTCCCTCCCCTCCCCAAACCCTGCCCTCCAAAACCTCCCGCCGGTGGCGGCTGCCCTAGCTGGGGATCAGTCGTAATAGCGGGAGATCTCCAGCCGCCACCTGGAAATTAGGTTATGGGAATCCCTATGCAGGAAGGTTATTTATCAGTGCATTTATTTATCAGATTAGTGGCTGTGTACACAGCCACTGATCTTTTTTTAATTATTTTTTTATTGTTTTCCACTTATATCCCATTTAGTTTCATCTTTCAATTAACATATTAGTATAACATAAACAATCTTTGTCTAATCGCTACAAATAATTCTATCTTACTGACATCCCCTCTCCCCTCCTCTATCTATTTCATATCTCTGTGGTTCCCTTTGTAATTAAATTCTAATTCATTATAATTTTTCATATATAAGTTTAACTATATATCACATTTTTTATAATCTAAATTATAACAGTAATATTTTTTCCTACTTAGATCATTTGAATTAGATCAAAACATAACCTTTAATATTTCCCAAGTTAAATTCATTCACGCAGTATATTGTCCATGCCTCCCATTCTCCCATAAATGCCACATTTTCTTTTTGATTTACTGATGCAGTCGGTTTCGCCACCTCTGCTAGTTCTGACATTTTATTTATCCAGTCGGTCTTGCCCGGTATTTCAGACAAGTTTCCATTTTGCTGCATAAACCAATCTTGCAGCTGGGGTAGCACACATCTACAGCCACTAATCTGACAAAAGAAAATGCACTGATAAAGAACCTTCCTGCATAGGGATTCCCATAGGGAAATTAGGTTATGGGAATCCCTACGCAGGAAGGTTATTTATCAGTGCATTTATTTGTCAGATTAGTGGGTGTATATGTGTGCTACCCCAGCTGCAAGATTGGTTTATGCAGCAAAATGGAAACTTGTCTGAAATACCGGGCAAGACCGACTGGATAAATAAAATGTCGGAACTAGCAGAGGTGGCTAAACCGACTGCATTAGTAAATCAAAAAGAAAATGTGGCATTTATGGGAGAATGGGAGGCACGGACAATATACTGTGCGAATGACTTTAACTTGGGAAATATTAAAGGTTATGTTTTGATCTAATTCAAATGATCCAAGTAGGAAAAACATTACTGTTATAATTTAGATTATAAGAAAATGTGATATACAGTTAAACTTATTTATGAAAAATTATAATGAATTAGTGGCCACCTGGAAATTGGCAACCCAACCTCCGCCCCTTCCCCTATTGCAAGCTTCCTTGGGAGCAAACCCCCTCGGAACACGCGCGAGGGTCCTCACCGGTGTCGGCGGGGACTTTGGCCCCGTTGAGGGTCTGGATGAGCTCCCCGAGGCTCTTCTTGTCGCCGTTCATCTTCCAGTTCCCGCCCACGAAGAACTTCCTGGGGGCCATGGCGGCAAAGGCAAAGGGAGGCTGCCCGGCTGCAGGCGGACCCAGCAAGGACGGCGGCAAGGGCACTCCAGGCGAGCGCCACGTGGGGCCGCCTCTTTTATCCAGGGCCCTGGCGGGCACGCCCACCGCTCTGACGTCGCGCGGGCCCCGCCCCCTCCTTTCATGACGCCCCGCCCCGAGGGTTCTGATGAATGGGTTCGGCTCCGGCGCGCGGGGTTGCTGGCGGGAAAGGGCTTTGACAGAATCAGAAGGCACCCCCGAGGTCATCTAGTCCAGCCCCCCCTGCGCAATGCAGGGAATTCACAACTGCCTCCCTGTGTTAGGGATTCAATGCGAGTTCCAATTCTGCCAGGGCAGTTAAAGAGTTAGCTTGTTTATATCAACAGTTGGCTCCCAACCTTTTTTTGACCAGGGACCACTAGGACTTTTTGGTTCGGTGCAGGGACCCCAAGGTTCAAAATAAAAATTCTGAGAATTTGAAAATAAACTTTAATCATAACTGTTAAACATTAAACTTAGAATAATATTTGAATACATATTTTTATAATAGAGAACTTTTAATTGAAAATATTTATTATGGGTTTATAACTTTGTTTCGCGGACCTTAATTTAGTTCTCGCGGACCCCCGGTTGGGGACCAGTAGATAGTCTCAAGGGGATGATGAAATGACAAGATGTAAGTATTCGACTGGCTAGGGAATCGCCATTGCAAACGTGCAGAAAGGCACGGAGTCACAATCGTTTATTACCTTGTTCTTTTGTTAAAGGTGTGAAACTTTGGGGCAGGATGAGTTAGTTACTTTTGAATCTCACGGAAGCAAGATGCCTGTTCTTAGCTCTCCTGAGCTGAGACACAGACAAAAGGGGTTTAAGCCTTAGTGCCTGCTAGCATTCCTAGTAAGATTTATAGGGAACTAGATAGAAAGATTGTTACTTGTTTTTACTCCATGTAACCCTCCCTATTTTAGGAAAGTAAAGGATTTTAGTTTGATTAAGAGAAAAGTCTTTGACTCTGTTTTATTGTGTGCTTGACCTGATTCTCTCTAACCACAATCACGATCCATTGGGCCTGGATCAAATCCAACACTCCCCACCACACATACCCCCAGTGACCCCCCCTCCATGCCCAGAAGATGGCCAAGAGGCCCTCCCTCTCATGAACTGCCTGAGTTCATAGGACCTTTTTGTAAAATTAAGGCGTGCGAAAGGGGCTGGGTTGCTTGCAGGAAGTGTGTGTGGGGGTGGCATTGAGACTTTTATAGAATCATAGAGTTGGAAGGGACCGCCGAGGTCATCTAGTCCAGCCCCCCCGCATAATGCAGGGAATTCACAACTGCCTCCCCACCACACATACCCCCAGTGACCCCCCCACTCCATGCCCAGAAGATGGCCAAGAGGCCCTCCCTCTCATGAACTGCCTCATAGGACCTTTTTGTAAAATTAAACCGGCTCCGGCGTGCTAAAGGGGCTGGGTTGCTTGCAGGAAGTGTGTGGGGGGGTGGCATTGAGACTTTTATAGAATCATAGAGTTGGAAGGGACCGCCGAGGTCATCTAGTCCAACCCCCTGCACAATGCAGGAAATTCACAACTACCTCTCCCCCCACACCCCGTGACCCTTATTCCCCAGAAGATGGCCAAGGTGCACTCCCTCTCATGATCTGTTTAATTAAATTAAACAGCCACACAAAATGCACCCAGCAATTTTCACCTGTGGCCCCCTTGGAATATCCTGGGGGCCCCCGGGGGCCATATGGCGCCAGGTTAAGAACCACTGTCCAACCCCCTACACAATGCAGGAAATTCACAACTACCTCCCCCCACACCCCCAGTGACCCCCACTCCATGTCCAGAAGATAGCCAAGGTGCCCTCCCTCTCATCATTTCCTTAAGATCATAGGATCTTTTTGTAAAATTAAACAGAAGGCCAGGGGGCCTTTGAAGACTGACAAAAGGCATTCTGAGTCAGACCTTGCTTTATCAGATACAGGGAGTGTTTCAAGGAAATCTGGGAGGGGAGGCGTTTGCTAACTCTGGATTGGGGAAATTCCTGGAGATTTGGGGTTGTAGTAGGGTTGCCAGCCTCCAGGTACCAGCTGGAGATCTCCTGCTATTACAACTGATCTCCAGCTGACAGAGATCAGTTCCCTTGGAGAAAATGGCCACTTTGGCAATTGGACTCTATGGCATTGAAGTCCCTCCTCAAACCCTGCCCTCCTTAGGCTCCACCCCAAAAACCTCCCGCAGGTTGTGAAGAGGGACCTGGCAATCCTAGGTTGTAGCCTGGGTAATGGAAACTGATCTCGGCAGCCTGGGGCTCAGTTGCAATTCCAGATTTCCAGGCCCGACCCAGACTGATGCAGGAAAAGAGCTTCTTTTTGGCTAGCCCTCAAGAGCTGAAGACATGCAATCTAAACCCTTCTTAAATGTCAGCCCATTTCAAAGTTCACAGACAGCCTAGGCTTGTGCATCTGCAGTAGCTGGAGATATATGACCACAATCTCCTTCTAAAAACTAGTAATTTATAAAAAGACCCCCATGGTAATAGTGCTAGGGGATGCAGGCCAGTTTCCTCCGGCAGAATTTCTTCTTTTACACCCCTTTCTGCTCAATTGGGGACCCAATGCCACTGGGAGAGCCAGCATGGTGTAGCAGTTAAGAGCAGTGGTTCGGAGTGGTGGACGCTAATCTGGAGAACCCCACTTCTCCACATGAGCGGTGGAGGCTAATCTGGTGAACTGGATTTGCTTCCACACTCCTACACACGAAGTCTGCTGGGTGACCTTGGGCAAGTCATTCTCTCTCAGCCCCACCTAACTCCCAGTTACACTAACCACTATGCCAGAAAACAAGAGCCCAGTAGCACTTGGAACAACAAAGGTTATCCCAGTATAAACCTGTCTGCATTTTACAAATGCATGGGTTGCCAACCTCCAGGTACTGTCTGGAGAAAGTAGCACTAATACTAAAAAGCCAAGCTGTATCAAAAATTAGTACAAGGCTCACTGTAATGCATTACAGTGAGCCTTGTACTAATTTTTGATACAACCTCCAGGTATTAGCTGCAGATCTCCCGCTATTGCAACTGATCTACAGCCGATAGAGATCAGTTCCCCTGGAGAAAATGGCCACTTTGGCAATTAGACTCTATGGCATTGAAGTCCCTCCCCTCCCCAAACCCCGCCCTCCCCAGGCTCCACCCAAAAAACTTCCTGCCGGTGGCGGACCTGGCAACCCTAGGCCCAGACCTCTTATCAAGACCTAATATAAGGTTTAGACCCTTCTTGGTGCAAAACAATGGCACCGATGCACAAAGAGGAAAAAATCATGGTTCAATAAAGTGTGTAGAGGCCAAACGAGCACTAATTGCAGCTAATTACAATTGCACTAATTGTAGAACAGTGGGGGGACAGGGCCGATTGGCTGCCCAAACTAATTATATCTTGCTAAAGAAAAAATATAAACAGATTGTCGCACGATAAAAAGAAGGAAAATATTCAAACGACGTGGAAGACTCTCATTCAGATATCCCGCTATTACAACTGACC
Source organism: Euleptes europaea (assembly GCF_029931775.1). Classification (NCBI taxonomy): domain Eukaryota; kingdom Metazoa; phylum Chordata; class Lepidosauria; order Squamata; family Sphaerodactylidae; genus Euleptes; species Euleptes europaea. The sequence goes on from NC_079315.1 coordinate 10,970,545, forward strand.
TCCAGCCGACAGAGGTCAGCTCCCCTGGAGAAAATGGCCACTTTGGCAATTGGACTCTATGGCATTGAAGTCCCTCCCCTCCCCAAACTCCACCCTCCTTAGGCTCTGCCCCCAAAAGCTCCCGCTGGTGGTGAAGAGGAACCTGGCAACCCTATTGCCGCCCGGGGGAGGAGGTGGTCACCCCCTCCTCCAGGTGTGGACAGAGCATACAGACGGATCTGTTGAGAACGTACCCAAACACCAGGTGGAAAAACATGACGGGCACGCAGGCGGAATTGGGGGAGGCAGAAGTTTTGTTTTTTTATTTGATCCATTGAATTTTGGCATTTAAGGAGCACAAGAACAAGGGGGCGGCTTTGCGACCCAGGTTATTCCCTGCGTAATTCCCGGGGAGAGGGAAAAGAGGAGGGAGAAGCCCCACCGATATGGTACATAAAGCCACACGTACACGAGTGCTCCCTCCCCACCTCCCCCCCCAACAACTGACCACCCCCGAAGTGTCAGAGTTACACCAAGAAGCAACACAGCAGTGTGTAAATATCCCCCTGGAGCGACGGGTTCGGCGAGACACACTTTCCTTCCTTCCACACAGAGAGATTCAAATCCACCCCCACCCCGCCCATGAGTGTCCATGAGGGCTCCAGATGCCGGGCTTTCCGTAGGGAGGAAGCTTGCCTTGGGGGGGGGGGGGCAGCGGCACACATGGGTTGAGAGCCGGCTGCCGCTTCTTCGCGTCAGTTGCCGCCGGGTCCCCCCCACCCCCGCCCTTGCCGGCAGCCGGCTTCCACTCCGCTCCCGGCAGGGGGATGGCCCTAGCTGGGAATCCGCTGGTAGAAATAGATGTAGCCGAGGTCCTTGGGAGGCTTCTCCGAGGCGCAGACTTTCTGGTCATTGTAGATCACCCATCTAGGGGAGGGGGAGAAGAAAAACAACAAACTGCATCAGAGGCCAAAGCCATAATGGCAAGAATCCCCGTGGGCACTGTGTCACTGATTTGGACTTTGATTCCCCGCTCCTCCACATGAGGGGCGGACACTAATCTGGAGAACCAGGTTGGTTTTCCCACTCCTACACAAAAAGCCTACAGGATGACCTTGGGCTAGTCACAGTTCTCTCTAAGCCCCACCTGCCTCACAGGGTGCCTGTTGTGGGGCGGGGAAGGCGATTATAAGTGTGGTATAGTGGTTTGGAGTGCTGGACTCTTATCTGGAGAACCGGGTTTGATTCCCCACTCCTCCACATGAGTGGCGGACGCTACTTTGGTGAACCGGGTTGGTTTCCCCACTCTTCCACATGAAGCCTGCCGGGTGACCTTGGGCTAGTCACAGTTCTCTCTGAACTCTCTCAGCCCCACCTACCTCACAAGGTGTCTTTTGTGAGGAGAGGAAGGGAAGGCAATTGCTTAAGGAGTTTGAGACTCCTTAAAGCTAGAGAAAAAGTGGGGTATAAAAACCAACTTTTCTTCTTCCTTCGTCCCCCAAGCATTATGGGAAAGATTATGGAACAACCTCCCCAAGCAGATGTGCCTGGCCCCTCGTTGTCTATCTTCAGGAGTCAGTTGAAGACAGTTTTATTTAGGACTTCAGTTGATTGATGTATTTTTTATTGGCAGTCCTAATTGCGGATATTAAATTGTTGGTTTTCATAGGGTTTTTATACGTTGTTTTTATGGTGGGTTTTAAAAATGTATTATAGTAACATTTTATTTATATATTGCAAGCTGCCTTGAGTTCTGCAAGGGAGAAAGGCAGCTCATATATATTTTAAATAAATAAATACTGGCAGCAAAGAAAATAAGGTTCAACATAGCTGCTAAAAGAGCCAAACCTGTGAGCTGATTTCAATGGCTGATAGGACTTACTGGTTTATTGTGATAGTGCTGCAATTTTTAGTTAACGCTGTGCATTTTACTAACTCAGTTATAAATATACATAATGGGAAAATATTCCATTAGAGGTAACTGCTGACATATTTGTAATAGTCTATGGCTACATTCATTCAATAATAAATAAGCCAATCACAGTGTTCCTCCACTTCACTGGAGTAGGAGGTGCTTCGGAATCGCCCAATGGGCACTCATTCAGAAACAGCTGGCCCCATGATAGGATGCTTGTGTCAGAACATTTGTAACTGCCCATCTCTCCCCCCCACCCATGGCAGCCACTTTGTGGTGGCGCCTCCTAGCTTCACTCCACAGGCTCCATGCGCTGTTGGGCACACACATTCAGCTTCTCAAAAACCCTCGGCTTTAAAAAAAACTACTCGAGGCAAATTTTGAGCCGTTAAGGGTTGCATAGTGTCCGGCTCCTGCCTGCTGAAACCTCAGATATTCAGAAGACATTCAGATTCCCAGGAGGTCAAATGAATTCAGTACTGCACATGGCTAATTTTCTTCTCAGGATGGGCAGATTTCATGCCCTGCTTGAGTCAAAAGAAGAGTTGGTTTTTGTATGCCGACTTTCTCTACCACTTAAGGAAGAATCAAACCAGCTTACAATCACCTTCCCTTCCCCTCCCCACAACAGACACCCTGTGAGGTAGGTGGGGCTGAGAGAGTGACTGGCCCAAGGTCACCCAGCAGGCTTCATATGAAGGAGTGGGGAGACCAACCTAGTTCCCCAGATTAGCGTCCGCCGCTCATGTGGAGGAGTGGGGAATCAAGCCCGGGTCTCCAGATCAGAGTCCACAGCTCCAAACCACCGCTCTTAACCACTACATCACACTGGCTCTCAGCAGCAAAATTATGCAAAATAAGGAAGCTGCAGGTTTGGTCACTTGCTACGTGCACTGCAGAATTTGGCCTACCGTGATAGAGAACATGAAGTTTTTTTTATTTTAAAGCACGCACTGCCCTGCTGATAGGAGGCTTGCCTACTGAATATTCCCCCAAATTCTTCAAACCCCCCATCAAGTATTTAAGCCCTTCCCCCTGCCTACAAAAATCAACAACTGATTCTACAGCAGACAGAGGAGAAACCACTTCGGCTTGGCAGGATCCCTTCCCTGCCTCCGTCTCTCCAGGTGTGCTCTTCGCCCCCTTACCTGCCCTCCTTCTTGATATGACAGACGTAGTGGCCGCACATTGTGGAGGTGCCCATGTGGCTGATGAAGGCAAAGAGCTGATATTCTGAAGAGGAAAGAGGGGGTGGGGGGGAAGGAAGACAATCAGACTGCTCGTAACCCTTCACGAAGACCCCTGTAATAGCTGGGGGTGGGGGCTGCTCCCACTCTGAGCTATGGATTCTAGAAGGGAAACACCCTGGAAGATCTTGTTCCCGTGATGGCTCAGAAGCCAGCCTGAAGTGAGAGGCAAGTGGTAGGATTGAGTCCATCCCAAGCGCCCAAACTCCCTTCTCCAGGGAAGTAGCTCTCAAAGGGCCTGGCTTGCTCCTAACAGCCCACCTAAGCTGGCACTCCGTTTCCAGCCACGACTACCCAGATGCGTCTGGGCAGTCTGTAGAAGGCACAAAGGCCCCACCTCTGTCCTCTTAACATCCAATAGAACCCACCGCCTCTGAATGTGGAGGTTCCACATAGCCGTTGTGGCTAATTATCTAGCAATAGACTTGCACTCAGTGACTCTGTCTCATTTTCCACTTAAACTAGACAAAATGGGGGGGGAGGGGGAAGACCCAACCGAAAAACAAAGTTGGGTACTCAAAAGGTTGGGTGAGACAAGACTTAAATATAACAGTGAAAGAGATCCAGGGTTGATAATCTAAAACCACATGCCAAATGAGTTATGCCCCCCAGTCCTTCCTTGGTGGTCTAATACAACATATTTTGCTCATGTAAAATTTCAAATTTCAAATATAATCATACAGGGGGCTTTCACACGGGCCAAATAATGCACCTTCAATGCACTTTGAAGCTGGACTTTACTGTGTGGAACGGCAAAATCCACTTGCAAAGCATCGTTAAAGTGCATTGAAGGTAGATTGAAAGGGCATTATTCAGGATGGGTGAAAGCGCCATTAGCATCAGCACAGGTATGTATAATAAGATGTAATCCAAGTTGAGTGTTACTAAACTATATTTAGAAACGTATAAGCACACACCCAAGGCGTGTAGTTAAAATAATTCTTTCTGGACCGGGCTGGCATAACATTCAGAGTGTGCCCCATGCGGTTTTCGATTATACAACCCTGTATCAGTTGTTTTTAATAGATGCTTAAGCGCTTTACAATAAATATATTTCATTGTTTTATTTAGGTCTGGTTTCACCCAACCCATCTCCCGCTTAAGCCAGGGGGCTACTGCTAGAGCTCATGGCAGCAAATTCCAGACATAAGATGCGTCTTGAAGTGGGAGTGTGCGTCTCCAGACAGCCCCCCCCTTCCTGTCATTTCCCTCCAAAACAGGCTGCCGAAACGCCACCCCTAGGGGAGAGGGGAGAGATTGGTGGGCATAAGAACATAAGGCCATCCTGGATAGGACCAAGGCCCATCACGTCCAGCAGTCTGTTCACACAGTGGCCAACAAGGTGCCTCTAGGAAGGCCACAAACATGACGACGGCAGCAGCACTGTCCTGCCTGTGTTCCACAGCACCTAATGTCATAGGCATGCTCCTCTGATCCTGGAGAGAATAGGTATGCATCGTGACTACTATTCATTTTGACTAGTAGCTATAAATAAGCCCTCTCCTCCATGAACATGTCAATTTGCCTCTTCAAGCCTTCCAAGTTAGCAGCCACATCCTGGAGCAGGGAGTTCTACAATTTAACTATGCATTGTGTAAAAGGGATGTATGGGTGGCCACGGCCACAAGGTGACTGTAAAACAGGATTAAATTAATGCAGGGAGGAAAGGTTTCTCAGGGGCTACTAGCTGTGGGGGCTACAGGGAGCCTTCATTTTTAGAGGCGGTAAGCCTCCAAATGCCTGTGGCGGGAGGCAACATCAGGGGAAGGCCTCGGCCTCCATGCCGTTGTTGTCCCTCCAGAGGAACCGGTTGGTCACTGTGTGATCCAGGATGCTGGACTAGATGGACCACTGGTCTGATCCAGCAGGGCCCTTCCTATTTTCACCCTTGTTCAGGCATCTGCAGAATCAATCGTAAAGGTTTAGAAGATATAGGAGGCTTTAAAAGTACAGCCCCCCAAAAAAGGGAAGGGAGCCAGAGCCAACCAGCCCATCTCTAAGACGAGGATCTGCGCTCCTCTTGTGCCCCAGACTCACTCCCGGGTCCATCGCGCACTTTTGGCCCCATGGGAACAGATTCGGAGATGGATTCTGCAGCCGACCGCCCCTCGGAGATGTCCATGGCGGCTTCTGCGTCCAGGTCGTCGATGTGGCTGAAGATCCAGTCCACAGCCCGCTCGAGACTGTTATTCTGCGGACGAAAGGGTGGAAGCTGTCAGGCTGGGAGCCCCTGCCATCTCCCTTTCCAGAACAGGCACAAGGTTTCCCGCAAAGGGGGGGGGGAGCTTTCGGCCACGGGAGAGCATCTCCAACGGGGCTTTCGCCCTCGACCCACCGTAGCTCTGAGCGCTTTCATCGCCTGGTCCCGGGAGAAGCCCATGGAGACGATGGTTGCCACGCTATCTTCGGACGGGGGATCGGGACAGGTGATCGTGGAGCCCGGCCCACTGGATCCAGGCAGAACCAGAGGATTTGCGAAATCTAAGGAGGAGTGAAACGAAGCTTCAGAAGGCTCGATCAATGGGGAGGTGCAAGCAGCCTGTTTTAAACTGCCGTCACCTTGGCCCCTCCCCAGAGAAGGAGGAAAAGGAGAAGAAGAGTTGGCTTTTATAGGCCGACTTTCTCTACCACTTAAGGAAGAATCAAACCGGCTTACAATCACCTTCCCTTCCTCTCCCCACAACAGACACCTTGTGAGGTAGGTGGGGCTGAGAGAGTTCGGAGAGAACTGTGATCAGCCCAAGGTCCCCCAGCTGGCTTCACAAGTAGGAGTGGGGAAACCTACCCAGTTCAACAGATTAGCATCGTGGAGGAGTGGGGAATCAAACCCAGTTCTCCAGATTAGAGTCCACCGCTCCAAACCACCGCTCTTAACCTCTACACCACACCGTGCTTGTTGCCTTTTCCCACACCACTGGCCCCAGCGGTGCTATCAGCGAGTCCTTTGCATAGGTGATTTGTCCGATTGCAGAGCAAAAGGCACCTTGTGAAGTCGGTGGGGCTAAGAGAGTTCAGAAAGAACTGTGACGAGCCCAAGGTCACCCAGCAGGCTTCATGTGGAGGAGTGGGGAAACAAATCCAGTTCACTAGATTACCGTCCTTCACTCATGTGGAGGAGTGGGGGAATCAAACCCAGTTCTCCAGATTAGAGCCAACTGGTCCAAACCACTGCTCTTAACCACGACACCAAGCCGACTCTCAGTACAGTGTCCAGAGAACAGGAGGTCAGTAGAGGGTCTGGGTCACAAGGAAGCGGGCCGCTGGCGTACCTGGATCGTCCATGTGCGACATGACCCAGTTCATTGCAGCCTCGGCCCCGCTGTTCCCGGTGTAGTACACGGCCTTGCGGCAGGCGTCCGTCGGGAAGCCCATCTCGACGAGCTGGGTGATGACCGACTCGTCCAACATGGGGGCTGTGGGTGGGAAGGCAAAAGAGGGCGTTGAAGAGCAGGACTTCGGAAGAACCCCTCAGGTAACCTTTTGGCCCAGCCACACTCCTCCTGGATCTCTGCCTCACCACGCAACAAACCCAACATCTGCATTCCAAGGGGTTTGGAAAACAGGTGGGAGGTAAATAAGCCCTACTCTCTATGCCCTGGCCACAGAAGTGGGGCAGGTGGCAACTCCAAACATTCTAGTCCGTCTCAGGCTTTTAACTGAGTTTTGTTCCACCCTTTTAGCTGGGGAATTTATAAAAATTGGAATTAAGTACCTAGATCAGTGGTTCCCAACCTTTTTTTGACCAGGGACCACTAGGACTTTTTTGTTCGGTACAGGGACCCCAAGGTTCAAAATAAAAATTCTGAGAATTTGAAAATAAACTTTAATCATAACTGTTAGTTAAACATTAAACTTAGAATAATATTTGAATATATACTTTTTATAATAGAGAACTTTTAATTGAAAATATTAATTTATTATGGGTTTATAACTTTGTTTCGCGGACCTTAATTTAGTTCTCGCGGACCCCTGGGGGTCCACGGACGCCTGGTTGGGAACCAGTGACCTAGATGGTCAAGCAAAAACAACTGATAAGGCCAAAAATATATTTAAAAGCTAAACCATTAAAAAGCTTAATACAGGGGTGGGGAATGTCAGGCCCGCAAAATCATTTGGTCCTGCCCTTCGTGGGTCCTGGCAGATCTCTAGCTCAGAAGGATCTAAGACTGGTGATCCGCCCCCTCCTGCGGACAGGAATAGCCTCTATTCAAGGCAGATGTGAGCAGCGAAAAGGCAGCGAAAAGGAACCTTTCTCCCCCCGCCCTTGCAGAAGAGCCGTTAGCTATGGAGCTGCTAGGACCGCCCAAGAATCTGTGTTAACCCTTTCCCACCCAGGCTGTGGAGAAACATATTCCCTCTGTAATACAAGAGGGCTGGGGGCGGAAGTGGCGACAATGGAAGGGTTAAAGGGGGCAGGGCCAGAATGCACGAGGGGGAGGGGGAGTTCTTCGCCACTGTGTCCTCATTTCATCCCTGCAGGCAGAGGTAGTAGGAGCCAGCTGTAGAATCTGGCCCCGACCATGCGGAGCAGGAGCAACTCCGGCATGTGGCTGGACGGCTATGCCTGGCTGGTGCAAGACCATCCTGTGCCACCAGGTGGGCGAGTGCGCCACTGGTCAGATGCCTGCCTGCTTGCCCATGCCGGGGAGGAGGGTGTCATCTGGGGCAGCTGCCTGCTTGGGGCTTGGTCGGCTGATAATTTTGTATGGCCTGCAAATGATGTTGTAAATATCCAAATGGCCCTTGGTAGAAAAAAGATTCCCCACCCCTGGTTTAATGCAAGTTAAAATGATGCTATTGACTCCTATATGGCCTTGTGAGGGGCGTTCCAAACACCTATATTAAAATAACACAATTGGCTTATGTCTATGTTTTGCGTATGATTGTATGTCTAACTGTATATTATGCCAATTGTGTTATTTTAATATATGTGTTTGGAAGGCCCCTCGCAAGGCCATATAGGAGTCATTAGCATTATTTGGTTTAAACTTATGTGAACTTCGACAATTTTTCAGTGGTTCAGCTTTTACTCATATTTTTGGCCTTGTTAGTTTTTTTGTTTGACCTTCTAGGTACTTAATTCTGTTTCTGGGATTGAGTTTTGTTTCCCCCCCCCTTTTTTGGACCTAGACTTTGTAAAAAAAAAAAAAAAATCCCTTTATTCCACCTTGTTTTATGTTGCTCCTGGCCCCTTAGTCGCCACTATTGGCTGCTGGGTTTCGTCGCTCTCCAGATTAAGTTTTCATACGATTGTTCCAAACTGAATTTGTTTTGTTCTATTTTTTTCTCCCTCAGCCACCTTGAGCAACTCTCCAAAGAGATGGCGTGCACAGTTGGTAGCAACCGAGCGAGCTGCTGTTTGGAGAGTAGCGACGCTGCCTCCGATTGTGCGCAAGTTTCCCAAGAGGAACCATGAGCACAAAGCAGCCCGATGGTTCTTCCGAACCCCCCCTCCCCCAGGCAAAAACAAATAAACATACACATAAAAATTGTTAAATTGTTTTGTAACTTAACTTTGATTACAATCAATTTATCCCTTTCTTTGACTTACTGCTTTCTAGTTTCTTATATTTACATATTGCTTAGATTCTTACATTCTATAGAGCAAGGTCGTCCCCCATGTGCTATATGGCGTGGAAATATGGGGGTGGATGGATGCTACCCTCCTTAGTACAGAGGGAATCCAAAACCACTTTCTTAGGCGCATCCTAGCCCTTCCCAAAGGAACCCCAGCAGCCCTGATGAGAGCATAAACAGGTCTCCCATCTCTCAGGGTCCATGCGCATCTAGCTATAATAAAATATTGCAAAAAACATAAGACTATCAGGCCAGATGGGTTTGGTGGCAAAGCTTTTGATTACTTACTGGTAAAAGACCAAGCCCGCCAGAGTCACCTTAATAACATTTACCATCGCTACTCTATACCTGATGATCTTGTAGATGCTGCTTCAGATAAATCTTGACTGGGTGACTGGGTGTTTAGGATGGATGCCTTAACTGACAAAGTAACAATCCGAGAGTCTAAATTTTCCCTCTGGCTCCATAACGATAAGAAAGACCATCTTAGATCATCCTTTTTGGTTAACCTCACATCTCAGATCCTTAGGGCGGCTTTCACCTCCCTAAGATTTCAGACCATGCTTTCAGCCTTTCCGACAGGGCGGTATAATAAAATCCCAAAGGAACATCGCACATGTATCTGTGGATCTTTATCACCGGAGGACATTTTTCATTATGTGCTGTCATGTCCGCTGTATAGTGAGCCTAGAGCCAAATTCTTGGATGGAATTTTGAAGGAAGTAAATTATTGTTCTGAAATTGATTGTTTTTTTTACTCTCTGACTCTGATTCGCATGTCACCTTCAGAATGTCTCAATTTGCCATTGCGGCCAGGAAGATTAGAGCTATTGAAGCTATTAAGAAAAATTTTGTATAGGAAAGCAAATGAGTGCGATATTTGTCATACAGAGATTCTGTATGAAATAGTTTTTATCCAGGCAATGTATATTTTTAAACCTTTTGTACATATGGAAGGATATTTTGTAACTGCCTAGGGCTAAACAAATAAATGAATTATCTCTTACATTCTATTTCTTTTTCTAATTAACGATTATCTAATTAAAATATTTTCAGTTTTTCATAAAATTCAGGCTGTGGTTTGGCGAGAACGCGAATCTCCAAGGATATTCCAAGCCTTGTTAGAGGTGCACTCCTGGAGAGGGAAGGGGGGCCAGAACCCGGCTCTTCGACGAGATGCTCCCCTAAATGAGATTTTCAGAGCGGCTGCAGGCTGGGCTGCTCTGGAAATGCAATCTCGCAAGCCTCCCCTTTATGCCTCCCCCGCCGCCACTGGTTCAACAACAGTTCTGCCATGAACATCCCAGGACACCAGGTGGGGAGGGGAGAGGAGGGAAAGGCAGGCAGGAATTCACTGGTAAAGTGACACAAAGACGGACAGAGCGAGGAGGAGGGAAGGCAGCAACACAGGCAACAGGACACCGGGAGAGAAAGGAAGAAGCGAGGGAGGAAAGACTCCAGGAGGAGGAGGAAGGAGGAGGAGAGAAGAGTCACTAACATGTCGGAGAGGAGAAGTGAGGGGAGCAGAAGGAGTCGTCGTCCTCGTTGCCATAGAAACCCAGGCTACCTTTGGGCTCATCGGGCGTCACCAGCGGGGGTGCGATGTCAGGCATCTCCTCCTCCTCAGGCTGGAGTCCGGTCCCCCGCAGCACGGAGATGTCCAGCTCATCCGGCATTTCGATGGAGACATCTGGCAACACAGAGGGGAACCCGCTGGGAAGGCTCCCCGGGGAACCCGGCCGAAGCGCGGGGCCCAAGCTTGCGAGCGTTTGGCCGGCAAGCGAGCCGGTGCTGATGCTGCCTGACTGCCCCCACGGGTATGCTAAATCACACAATCGTAGAGTTGGAAAGGACCACCAGGGCCATCTAGTCCAACCCCCTGCACAATGCAGGAAATTTACAACTACCTCCCCTCCAACACAACAAGTGACCCCTATTCCATGACCAGAAGATGGCCAAGATGCCCTCCCTCTCATAGTCTGCCTAAGTTCACAGAATCAGCATTGCTGACAGATGGCCATCTAGCCTCTGCTTGAAAACCTCCAGGGAAGGAGAGCTCACCACCTCCCGAGGATGCCTGTTCCACTGAGGAACCACTCTGTTAGAAAATTATTCCTAGTGTCTAGACGGAAACTCTTCTGATTTAATTTCAACCCGTTGGTTCTGGTCCAACCTTCTGGGGCAAAAGAAAACAACTCGGCACCATCCTCTACAACGTGCAGAACCCTGGCGCATCCTCATGGCTCCACAGTGCTACTCTTACCGAGCTTTTTAGGTACCCAGTCTAGGCCAAAGGTGAATTTCTTAATCTGAATCACTAGATAATCCGGGAAGGAGGCGAACCGGGTAGTCCTGAAAAAGGGAGAAAGAGAGGGAAGCAGTGAAACATCCTCTTTCAACGACGGAGGGAGAAAGAAGAGTTGGTTTTTATATGCCGACTTTCTCTACCACTTAAGGGAGAATCAAACCAGCTTACAATCTCCTTCCCTTCCCCTCCCCGTAAAAGACACCCTGTGAGGTAGGTAGGGCTGAGAGAGTGTGACTAACCCAAGATTACCCAACTGGTTTCATGTGTAGGAGTGGGGAAACAAATCCAGTTCATCAGATTAGCCTCCGCCACTCATGTGGAGGAGTGGGGAATCAACAAACCCGGCTCTCCAGGTTAGAGTCTGCTGCTCCAAACCACCGCTCTTAACCACTACACCATGCTGGATAGACGGCACCCCAGGAAATGCTCCAGTGTTAGGCTCGCCTCCTGTACAAGCTACTGCCATAAGCGCAGCAAGAAAAAGGGACACCTCTAGCACAGAAACAAGTCAGGGATCTCTGAAATTGACAATATGCTGATGATTGGCAGCCCTTGTGGCTCAGGGGAGGCAGGTTTATGGACTGAAGGGTCAGGTTTGTGGACTGGATGCATGCCGGGCCAAGATGCTCCCCAGTGGCTCCTGTTTTATCAACCACACGTGCCTTTTATCAACTACATCCAAATTTCCAGATGCACCCTTCACTTGGAAAGAGGAAGGGACCTGGTTGCTGTGATGGTCTCATCTTGCACTACTACAATGTGTTCTACCTGGGGCTGCCCTGGAAGGCTGTACAGACGCTTCGGTTTGGACAAAAATCGGCACAAGGTCTGCTAGTATCTTTCTGGGCACGTCCAATATGCCCTTTACTGCCTCAGGCTTTCCCTGGGTTGGGCTCAGCATGAATTTGTGAAAGCTTTTCCCCCAAGTGAGCCCTTCCCACAGTGAGAAAAGGTGGGGATGATCAAGCATTGAGTGGGTGAGGGAAGGATCGCATAGGGAAAAACAACAAGAGGGAAGTAGCGTTCGCGGGGTTCTTCCCACGGGATCCTACTCCTCCATCGCAATTTCTATAATCACAAATTACAGGAATGGGAAAGGCAACCAAGGCAAGGTGAGAAATGCAGGAAATTCACAACTACCTCCCCTACACACACCCAGTGACCCCTACTCCCTGCCCAGAAGATGGCCAAGGTACCCCCCCCCCGTGATCTGCCTAAGGTCACAGAATCAGCATTGCTGTCTGATGGCCATCTAGCCTCTGCTTAAAAACCTCCAGGGAAGGAGAGCCCACCACCTCCCGAGGAAGCCTGTTCCACTGAGGAACAGCTCTGACTATTAGAAAGATATTCCTAATGTTTAGCCGAAAACTACTTATTTATTTATTTATTGCACTTCTAGCCCTCCCCCCCACCAGGCCGGGCTCAGGGCAGGTAACAACGTTAAAATTTACAACTATAACAATAAAAACACACAAAACCATTCCTCAGTTATTAAAAAAGATAGATGCCATACATATACAGTGCCTACTGCAGCAAAAAGATGCCAGACCCAAGACAGATCAGCTTGAAACCGGGTCGGCTACCCACCTCCAGCAAATCAATTATGAAATAAAAGGTGGGATGGGAGGTTTGATTTATAACAACAACAACAATAATCTCCTTTATTGGCACAAAATTGAAACATGGGGTGTCTGCATAGTAGCACAGAATTATTGCAGTTGAGCATTTCTGACAAGGATAAAGCATAATAAATTAAAGGATGGCAGAATTAATAAAAGCCCTCTACTTAACTTGCTGACGAACGTTCATAGCAAGTCTCAGAAATTGTGCTACTTTCTCCAGTGTTGCAAAAAAAAAAAAAAAAAAGGTAAATCCCCTGTGCAAGCACCGGGTCATTCCTGACTCATGGGGTGACGTCACATCCTGACGTTTTCTAGGCAGACTTTGTTTACGGGGTGGTTTGCCAGTGCCTTCCCCAGTCGTCTTCCTTTTACCCCCAGCAAGCTGGGTACTCATTTTACCGACCTCGGAAGGATGGAAGGCTGAGTCAGCCTTGAGCTACCTGAAACCTACTTCCGTTGGGATCGAACTCAGGTCGTGAGCAGAGCTTGGACTGCAGTACTGCAGCTTGATTTAATTTCAAGCCCAACCCAGGGAAAGTCTCAGAGGCAGTAAAGGGCATATTGGACGTGCCCAGAAAGATACTAGCAGACCTTGTGCCGATTTTTGTCCAAACTGGTCAAGTTTATTAATATGGTCGACTGACCAATCACGTGCCAACACATCAAAATTTCTGGACGCGATAGTTTTGCACAGCAGAATCACAGACTGCCTGTACATATAAAGGTGTAAGGTCAATAAAAGCAACCCCTGGTTAAAATTATCATATTAAAATTGATAGCATTGTAAAATCGGTTCTGGTCCGACCTTCTGGAGCAACAGAAAACAACTAGCATCCCCCCCTTACAACTCCCCCCCTTACAACTCCCCACCACCACCACTCACTTGAGGGCCACAGACTTGGCCTGCAAGGCTGTGCTCCAGAAGTCGTCCACTTGCTCCGGGGCCCCGTAGGCCTCCAGGCAGGAGCTGAAAGGCACCTTGGCGCGGACCAGCTCCGGCAGAGGCTGCTTCTCCGCATCCGCTTGCCGCTTCTTCTCTTCATATTCCAGCAGCTCATCTGGGGGTGGGGAACAGCACAGAGAGGAGGAGTGATCCCGCATTTGCCGATGGCAGGCAGAGATACACCGAGCAAAACCACCGCATTAGAGGGAAGTTGCGGGCGTAGCTTGCACAGATCGGGCCGGGTGAGCGTGGCTGCCACCGCACTATTTTGTGGGGTTGAACCCTGTGCCTGTGTTATCCGGGTTCATATCATCGTTGGACTGGACACAACAACGCTTGTTAGGAAAGAGGGGCCGTGCTTCTTGCATCTCACTTAAATCCTCTCTTTGGGCATAACGTGCTGCCAAGATGGCAGCGCATCCCGTCATGGGGAGAGCTAGGGATGTGTAATGGAGAAAGTGCTGGACCAGGAGTAGGGAGAAGAAGAACAGTTGGTTTTTATATGCTGACTTGCTCTATCACTTAAGGAAGAATCAAACCGGCTTTCAATCACCTTCCCTTCCCCTCCCCACAACAGACACCCTGTAAGCTAGGTGGGGCTGAGAGAGTGGGACTAGCCCAAGGTCACCCAGCTGGCTTCATGTGGAGGAGTGGGGAAACCAACCCAGTTCATCAGATTAGAGTCCACCTCTCCAAACCACCGCTCTTAACCACTACACCAAAACCCCACACTGCCAAGAAGCTCCCTGAGTTTCTTTGGGCCAGTCCCGCACTCTTAGATACAGCCTCACATAGTTATTGTGAAGATAAAACAGAAGGGGGGGGGGAGAATCATATATGCTCAACTCCTTGAAGGAAGGGCAAAATAAACATGCAGCAGATAGCGGAAGGTGAGTGGAAAGCCAGAGAGGGACAAGATTTGGGCATCATGGAATCATAGAGTTGGAAGGGACCACCAGGGTCATCTAGTCCAACCCCCTGCACAATGCAGGTAATTCACAACTACCTCCCTCTCCCCCACACCACCAGCGACCTCTACTCCACGCCCAGAAGATGGCCAAGATGCCCTCCCTCTCACGATCTGCCTAAGGTCACAGGATCAGCATTGGTGACAAATGGCCATCTAGCCTCTGCTTAAAAACTTCCAGGGAAGGAGCAATTCAGTTCTTTCACCTATTGTCGGATCCTTTTCACTGGAGACGCCAGGGATTGCATGCAAAGAAAGAGGCTCTACCGCTGAGTCACTGTTTCAGAGCACATGGGAAAGAGCACACCATTTGCCTTCCATTGGCCAGTAGTCTTGCTTTGCGCCATGCAACAGAGAGGGAACAGCTCTCTTGCACATCCCATACCACCCCTCCAAGGCCACCTGAATGCCGCAGCTCAGCTTTCAGCAGAAGCACAGAGAGCTGCGGAGCTTTCGCCATCCCCTTTCACTGCCCACTTCACCCCCCTGACCTTTATTCAGAGCAGCCTCCATGGGCACCGGCAGCTGCATGATGTAGTCGACCCGCTGGGTGTATTTCACTTTCTCCGTGGCCAAGCACTTGAGCTTCTCCTCCACCAAGAAGCGGAAGACCT
Organism: Euleptes europaea; assembly: GCF_029931775.1. Taxonomy (NCBI): domain Eukaryota; kingdom Metazoa; phylum Chordata; class Lepidosauria; order Squamata; family Sphaerodactylidae; genus Euleptes; species Euleptes europaea. Next base: position 10,985,717 of record NC_079315.1, read on the forward strand.
CGTTCGGGTTCTCGGAGCTGCGGCAGTTCCTCTGGAAAGCGCAACAGGGTGAAGGGAGACAGGCAGGCCGTTACAGTCTACGAATGGACCAGCAGGGATGCAGGGGGAGCACATGTTGTAAGAACTTAAGGCCCTGCAGGATCAGACCAAGGCCCCTCGAGTCCAGCAGTCTGTTCACACAGTGGCCAACCAGGTACCTCTAGGAAGCCCACAAACAAGACGGCTGCAGCAGCACCGTCCTGCCTGTGTTCCACACACCTAACATAACAGGCATGCTCCTCTGAGACTGGAGAGAATAGTATAGTTATGTGGAACTCCCTTCCCCAGGATGTGGAGATGGCTGCCAACTTGGAAGGCTTTAAGAGGGGAGTGGACATGTTCATGGAGGATAGGGTTATCCATGGTTACTAGTCATGATGCATACTAGTCGTGATGCATACCTATTCACTCCAGTACCAGAGGAGCATGCCTATTATATTAGGTGCTGTGGAACACAGGCAGGATGCTGCTGCAGTCATCTTGCTTGGGGGCTTCCTGGAGGCAGCTGGTTGGCCTCTGTGTGAACAGACTGCTGGACTTGATGGGCCTCGGTCTGATCCAGCAGGGCCTTTCTTATGTTCACATGATACAAAATTAATTCTTCTGAACTGTTTCCAGAGGAAGCCCTAAAGCAAGAAGTCCCTGATGAAAGGCCTCCAACCACACCCCCAAGAATGCTGGCAACAGCCTTCTCTCTACAGTAGCAGCACCCTGAGGGTGTCCTGCAGAGCTGACCTTCTGCCCCATGCCCAATGTTGCTGATCAGCCAGGCCGAACCCCTTCCTCCTCTTTCCAGCCCGAATACAGAACCCAACAATGGCCCACGGTCAAGACCGTGGGGAGATCACAGGTGGCGGTTACCTCCACCATGTTGATAAAGTGCAGGAAGAACTCCTGGGCGTCTTGCTGCCTGTTGGTGGAAAACTCCGGGTGCCCTTTGCCCACCAGAGATTTAAACATGCGTGGCGCGATGCCATCCTGAATTCCCTGCGAGAAGAGAGGAGAGGGGAGTGAACGTCCTTCTGGCAGAAGGACGTCCCATCAGTGCCAGGCAACTGCTGTGGCCCCGATCCTCACCTTCTGGTCCGGTTGCTGTTCCCCATCTGTGGCAGCTGGCTTTGAATATTCCCCAGAGAGTAGCCCGTGGCCCAGCTTGGCTCTGGAAAGACACAGGGATTCATCAGTCGGGAGACGCTTGAATTTTGAGCTTGAGGCTTCAACTGTCCACCCTCGTTTTAAATCTCAGTGGGGGTTCCTGTCTCACTGAATGGCAGCATGCCTTATCTCAGTGGTTCCCAATGTGGGCAATACCACCCCCTGGGGGCGGTGGGATTACCTAGGGGGTCACTAAGAGGCAAGGCGGCAGCAGGGTGGCGCTAGAGGTGGGCCCCTTCAACTGTGTTGTTCACTAATTTACAACAGATAAAGCTATGGCACCATGCTGGCAAATTCGATAGGAACTATCAGAATTTTTTCCCAGATTTTGAAGGGCTGGCCCCACGGGATCAAGTTCATCAGTTTTGTTGAATAAATTTCAACTAAAAAGTTTTAATTTGATTTTGAATAGATGTGCAATTAATTGCTACTGTTTTGAAACCCCTATTTGGAATAATGCTTTTTATACGATAGGGGGAACTGGGGTTGAGTTGGTGGAACCAAGGGGGCAGTGGCCTGAAAGGTTTGGGAACCACTGCCTTATCTGATCATTTCACCGGGTCTCAACCAGGAACCTCTCTCTAGTATCAGAGGAGCATGCCTATTATTTTGGGTGCGGTGGAACACAGGCAGGATGGTGCTGCTGCACTCATCTTGTTAGTGGCTTCCTAGAGGAACCTGGTTGGCCACTGTGTGAACAGACTGCTGGACTTGATGGCCCTTGGTCTGATCCAGCAGGGCCTTTCTCATGTTCTTATGTAACCTTAAGGCATTTGGAAGGCAGAGGGTTGTAAATCCTTACAAGGACAAAAACATCTCTAGATCAGTTCCTCCAGGAAAGAAAAACGTGTTTTTCTATTTTTCTTTTTTTAAACCCAGTTTAAAAAACAACCACAACCCTCGAGAAGTTTAGGTTCATTTCAACAGTTAAGTTTCTAGTTCCCATGATTCGGCAAGAAAATAGCCAATCATGAGTTGTTGTTTTTTAGATTTTAGAGAGAACAGATGGAAAAGGATCGGATAAGTAGAGGGGAGCCAGAGAGGGCTGTGAAAAGAACCATGTGATGGGAAAACGCAGCAGTGGGGGTCGCACACTGATAATGGACAGATTGCGATGGGTAGCCATGTTAGTCTTGTTAACCAGCAGTAGAAAAGAGTAGGAGTCCAGTAGCACCTTAAAGACTAACAAAATTTCTGACAAGGTATGGTAACGGACAAGACAGAGACTCGCCGCTACGTACACTTGGGTGCTGAAGTCCTGCGTTGGATCTGTGGGAGCATTCCGGAATATTTTTTCTAGCTTGTCTACGTACCTGCAAAGCAAGAAAGAGAAAGCCCAACCGAGGCACTGACATAACTTCCTTTAAGGCAGGGGTGTTGAACATAAGGCCCGAAGGCCGGATCCAGCCCCCTAAGAGCTCTTATCCAACCCGCGAGCCAGCAGAGACAGCCAATACCCCCCCTCTTGATCTGGGCTGGCGAGGCATGGCCCGGCACCACCAAGTGACATCTATGTCATATCTGATACCTGGTAACAAATGAGTTTAAGGTTAGAAGAAGAGTTAGTTTTTATATGCCGTCTTTCTCTACCACTAAAGGAAGAAACAAACCGGCTTAACAATCACCTTCCCTTCCCCTCCTCACAACAGACACCTTGTGAGGTAGGTGGGGCGGAGAGGCCTCTAAGAGTGTGACTAGCCCAAGGCCACCCAGCTGGCTTCATGTGTAGGAGTGGGGAAACCAACCCAGTTCACCAGATTAGAGTCCACCACTCATGTGGAGGCGTGGGCAATCAAATCCGGTTCTCCAGATTACAGTCCACCACTCTTAACCACTACACCTTGCTGGCTCTCTAAACAGAGAGGTTTGCGGATATATCATTGCTCTTGTGGAGCACAGGATATCACGTTAAATACATATTTAACTCCCCCGTCAGAATTATACACATATACCCAATTTCGTCCCAGCACACAGGCGGCTGGGTAATGGCTCCCCCACTTCTGCAAGTAATAGAACTGTGACATGAGGAGGGCCGTTTTTAAAGCACACGTGCACAAAAGAAGAATAGTTAATTTTTATATGCAGACTTTCTCTATCACTTAAGGAAGAATCAAACCGGCTTACAATCACCTTCCCTTCCCCTCCTCACAACAGACACCCTGTGAGGTAGGTGGGGCTGAAAGAGTGTGACTAGCCCAAGGTCACCCAGCAAGCTTCATGTGTGGGAGTGGGGAAACAAATCCAGTTCAGAGTAGCCTCTGCCGCTCAAGTGGAGGAATCAAACCCGGCTCTCCAGATCAGAGTCAGTCGCTCCAAACCACCGCTCTTAACCACTACACCATGCTGGCTCGGTTCCCCCTCTGCACCCAAGAAGAAGAGGGGCTTCCTCCGCCTCGCTTACTTTCGCTGGAAGTCTGGGATGCTGAAGAGCACTTGCACCACGGAGTTGAGGTAGCAGCTGTTCCCCAGGTTACGGATGCCCGTGTAGCCGGGACCGTAGAGAGGCTTGAGCTGCACCCCAGACTCCTGGATCAGCTCCCACTCGCCAATCCGCTGGTTCATATCGATCTCTAGCTCGGTCATCGTCTTGTCGGTCTGCAGAGGAAGAGTGACAGTGCTCAGGGTAGGAAGGGGGTGGTGAAATGCAGCCAGTTGGTGGAAGCTGCAATGGAAACCGGTCCTCACCCGTGGGTCCTGACTAGGGTTGCCAACGTCCGGGTGGTTAGAAACAAAACTAATCCCCTATGCTGCAATAAGTGTGGTTTAATACAAAAAATACAGCACAAGGCTAACAAAATGCTTAACCCACAATGCAAGAAATGTTTACTTATGGTGAACTAATAGTAAACACAAAGAACTAACAAACAGTGCTGTACAACAATAAGTCTATGAGAACATACACAATATTGGAAGTCAATGGTTGGACTGTTTTTGTATACATTCTCTTTGACAAGTAGTTGTGTGTGTTCTCATAGACTTATTGTTGTACAGCACTGTGTTTGTTTGTTCTGTGTTCACTATTAGTTCACAATAAGTAAACATTTCTTGCATTGTGGGTTAAACTTCCAGGTGGTGGCTGGAGACCTCCCACTATTACAACTGATCTCCAGGTGACCGAAATCAGTTCCCTTGGAGGAAATGGCAGCTTTGGCCATTGGACTCTACGGTCTTGAAGTCCCTCCCCTCTCCAAACCCCACCCTCCTCAGACTCCGCCCCAAAATATCCAGGTTTTTCCCAACCCGGAGCTGGCAACCCTAGTCCTGACCCAAAATTGTGCCCCACACTCTTAAAAGTTTGAATGATGCGTGAACGTTCAGTTTTTCTCAAGTGGGTCCCCCATGCCACGTAAATTTCATAGAATCATAGAGTTGGAAGGGGCCATACAGGCCATCTAGTCCAACCCCCTGCTCAATGATGGATCAGCCTACAGCATCCCTGACAAGTGCTTGTCCAGCCTCTGCTTGAAGACTGCCAGTGAGGGGGAGCTCACCACCTCCCTAGGCATCCGATTCCACTGTCGGACAACTCTTGTGGTAAATTTCCCCCCCCCCAATACCCAACCCAGTACTTTTCTGCCCTCATTTAAACCCATTATTGTGAATCCTATCCTCTACTGCCAACAGGAAAAGCTCCCTGCCCTCCTCTGAGAGACAGCCCTTCAGATACTTAAAGAGAGCAATCCTGTCCCCCCTCAACCTCCTCTTCCCCAAACTGAACATTCCCATTTGGTATGTGTCACCATACCAAAAAGGTTGGTATTTGTCAATCTGAAGCAATAGCGAAGAAGTCAAGGGCTCCCTTCTTGATAACAGCAGAAGGCCCATATACTCCAGCAACCTGTTTGACACAGTGGCCGGACAAACAGGGCACAGAGGCCAAGGCCTTCCCCTGATGCGGGCCTCCCAGCAGTGCCATTCAGAGATTGAATTTAGGCAGATCATGAGAGGAAGGGCAGGATGTTTTGCATCAGTGTTTGGCTCTCGTGGCCCTTTCTTGCATGCCCAGGGTAGTGCCAATCACCACTTTGGGGTCAGGAAGCAATTTCCCTCCAGGCCAGATTGGCCAGGATCCTGGAGGGTTTTTTTTTTTTTTTTGCCATCTTCTGGGCATTGAATAGGTGTCACTGGGGGTGTGGGGGAGAGGTAGTTACAAATTCCCTGCATTGTGCAAGGGGTTGGACTAGATGACCCTGGTGGTCCCTTCCAACTCTATGCTTCTACATGGATATTACCTTTATTAACTACAGCTTGCAACTGCTGAGGGACCTCTCCTCCAGGAATCTGTCTAACCCCGCTTTGGGAGGCACTCTCTGAGGACATCTGAAAGTTCCTCTTCCCAAAGGAAGAGCCCCGGACCGAGAAGAGCAAGAAAACCTCAGCCACAGATGCCAACAGCGGGAATGAAGGAGTCCTCGCTCGGCTCTCGCTGGAAAGCCGCATCCTACCCAGTGACTGTGCCTGACCGGGAGCGGCGATGGAAGACCCATGCCCGGGAAGAAGCTGCTCTTGTGCCCGCCGCCCCAACTCACCTTCTGCATCTTCATCATGTCAATCCCAAAGTGGGCCAGGTGCTCGGCCAGGTTGGGGTCCAGGACCATGTCGTCCTCGTCATAGGAGTAGACATCTGCGGCGGAAGCAGGGGACGAGAAAAGACACCCTTTTGCCCAAAGCTCCTTCACCTCAAGCTCAAGGACAGCCACCTGGGTCACCCTCACAGGATGAATGGAGCCTGCTAAGCTATTTTTATCTGGGTTTACTGAACTTTAAATCCAGGTGGGGTTAAAAGGTTGAAAACATTCTCTCTTCCACAGATAATTTTTTTCCACAGTGGTGTAAAGGTAGTCCCCCGTGCAAGCACTGGGTCATTCCTGACCCATGGGGTGATGGGGAGGGGCCGCTGGCTCAGTGGTAAAGGATCTGCTTGACATGCCGAAGGTCCCAGGTTCAATCCCCGGTATCTCCACTTCAAGGACTAGGCAAGTAGGTGATGTGAAAGACCTCAACCTGAGACCCTGGAGAGCTGCTGCAGGACTGAGTAGACAATACTGACTTTGATGGGACCGAGGGTCTGATTCAGTATAAGGCAGCTTCATGTGTCACATCCTGACATTTACTAAGCAGACTATGTTTGCCATCGCCTTCCCCAGTCGTCTACACTTTACCACCAGCAAGCTGGGTACTCGCTGCAGCGATTATTACCAGCCATCTATTTCGTTGATACTGTTGGGCCCGCCTTGTAAGTAAGGTCAGTCCAGTCCAGTCAGAAATATTCAGACTGCATTCCACGTTTGTGAGCCTTTACAATTTAAAACACGTTTTAATAACAATCTGACACCACAGGCACAGAGCTCATTTGGAATGCTTCCTTAAACACATACCTGGGCTGTTACAAAATTGTTTTATCCGTTGATTAATATGTATGTGTGAATAAGATGTTTTATTAGACCACCTCAGTGCCGAAACGGGCATGTAGTTGACCTAATACACTGCTTGATGTATACACACCCTCAAGTAGCATGTAACAGAAGGTGAGACATGGAAGCCATGTTCTAGTATATAAGGAACAAATAACTTTACAGGGATGTTCATTACACTAGAAGGGCTTTTATGCAGTTTTTTTTCTGTACATTTTGATACAATTATATTATTAGGATGTGTGCTAGATTGTAACTCTATGACTGAGCACTGAGGAAGGCCTTCTCAGGCGGAAATGCATTTGGTCCTTATTGGATCCTACTTTGGCCAATGTAAGATTGTACATCGCATGTGTAGACGTTTGTATGTGTATACTGAATATGAAAGTCTTGCCTAAGTTACAGGCCTTTAGTTTTTAGTATCTACATGAGCATTTTATAATAAATATATTTTATATTATAATTGAGTTATTTTCCACCCAGCCTTTGGCCACCCGGCTTTGTCAGGTTGGGGTCTTCCGCCCACTCCCACCCTTTCTTTTGTCCAGCTATTTCTTACCAGCTCCATCTGGAGTGATGGTTCCCAGCTTCACGGCCAATGGGTAGCCAGTCTCCCGGTAGTGTTCGACGGCGTGGTTGTTGCCCCCGCTGCCGTCGAAGTAGCGCCGCCCGCACGAGATGGCGCCGTCCGTCATGTTGAGCCACAGGTTCTCCCGCATGTCGCACTTGGTGCACTTCCAGCCACTGGCGGACAAAAAGCAGGGAAGGGTGTGTGTGTCAAGTGTCTTCTTTCGCACAACCCGCCCGGTAAAAATCCGCCAGTTTGATTTTCCATCATGTATCTGTCTATAGATCCAATCAAGCCTGAACGGACCCTAGAAGCTAAAATGACTAAACTGAGGCTATCATACTTTGGTCACATTATGAGAAGAGTCACTAGAAAAGATAGTCATGCTAGGAAAAGCTGAAGGCGGCAGCAAAAGAGGAAGACCCAACAAGAGATGGATGGACTCTATAAAGGAAGAAGTGCCGGCCTTCAGTTCGCAAGACCTGAGCAACGCTGTTAAGGATAGGACGTTTTGGAGGAGTGATTCATAGGGTTGCCATGAGTCAGAAGCAATTTGACAGCCCTTGACACGCACACGCCTATCTGACAAAGTAGACTGTGACCACTCATATGGAAATAAATGGTAACTCTTTCAGGTACCGCCAGATTTTTGTTTCATTTTGCTGCAACAGCCTAACACGGCTGGTGGTGGAGGCAGAAAGTGATGTCAAGTCAACATATGGCGACCTCTTATGGCGTTTTCAAGGCAAGAGAGGAGCAGAGGTGGGTTTGCCATTGCCTGCCTGCCTCTGCATAGCAACCCTGGACTTCCTTGGTAGTCTCCCATCCATTTACTAATCGGGGCTGACTCTGCTTAGCTTCCAAGACGTGACAAAATCAGTCTAGCCTTCTAAGTCAGGGCACTAACCAAGATGTGACAAAATCAGGCTAGCCTTCTAAGTCAGGGCACTAATAAAGCTATGCCTCTGCAAATCCTCCCAGCTGCCTCTGGTTTTACACTGCCAGGGAAGAGGCCTCTAACGAACAAATCCCAAGTCAGTCCATAGTATTACCTCCATTATACATCCTGAACAGGAGTGACCATGGGGGTTTAGAAGAAGAGTTGGTTTTTATATGCTGACTTTCTCTACCACTTCAAGAAGAATCAAATCAGCTTACAATCACCTTCCCTTCCCCTCCCCACAACCGACACCCTGTGAGGTAGATGGGGCTGAGAGAGCTCTAAGAGAAGTGTAACTAACCCAAGGTCACCCAGCTGGCTTCATGTGGAGGAGTGGGGAAACAAATCCAGTTTACCAGACTAGCCTCCGCCGCTCATGTGGAAGAGTGGGGAATCAAACCCAGTTCTCCGGATCAAAGTCCACTGCTCCAAACCACCACTCTTAACCACTATACCATGCTTGTGGTGCATCTCTCAGCTGACACTGAGAGAAGCAGTGGCAGGTCGGAGAGTGACTCAACAGGTGGAGGGTAGGAAGAAATATTTGGGGATTCCACTAAACTCACCAAGGAGGAATACGCACACCATTCTGGAGCTGCTGGAGGGAGAAAGCGTGCCGAGACACACGTCGCACCTCCCCGTCCCAAGCCTGCACCTCTTGCTTCCGGGAGGCAGAGTCTGCAGTCAGAATAGCTTCAATCGCACTGGAAACCTGGGAGGATGGGAAAAGGCATGGAGGTGGGTTGGATTTCGACAGCGTTCTCCTGTCCAAGCACCTTCCGCTAATGTGGACCTGGAGTCAGCCCACACATAACTGCGCTGAGACCCCTCTGTGCTCCGATCCCCCTCTTCCCTGCCCAAGGTACCGTCTAGCCCCAGTCCCGCACCATTCCAGACCACAGAGGGTCCCCGTCTCACAATGAGAACACAAAACTCACCCTGTCCTTGACCATATCCGGCAGACCCTCTAATCCGTCCCGAGGAATGTCCAGGTGCTCGGGTAAAATGACTATTTTGACATGTTCATCATATTCGTATTTCTCCTCGGGGATGTCAAATCCACCTTCGACTCCTACCCAAGGAACAGACGGGTCAAGACTACAGAACGCACTTGCAGAAGTATGAACCCCCAACCCCATTCTTCAGCTCAGTCTCCTGTTTGATCCGAGAGGGAATGTGCAAATCAACGTGTATTGCTAGCTCTCCTACATGGGAGGGTCTCCCTCCTTTGCATAACCAAAAGAACTACAGGGCTGGCTTCTTACCAATAGCTAGGCGGGTGGGTTTCTTCCTAGGGGGATCTCCGGCGCTGGAGTTGGCATCTTCTTCTTTCTATAGCCGAGCGAAGGAGTGTGGTTAGGACGTCATTAGACACGTAACATTCCAGGACATTTTGAAGCCATGGAACACTTTCGCACAACCTGAATAACGCACTTTCAATCCACTTTCAACACACTTTGCAGCTGGATTTTACTGTGTGAAACAGCAAAATCCACCTGCACACAGTCGTTAAAGCGTATTGAAAGTGGATCAGAAGTGCATTATTCAGCATGTGTGAAAGCACCCATGGATCAAATGCAGACACTTGAGGGGGGATTAAAATGTAGTCTCTCTTAACAAGCCCAACCTAGTTTTACTGTTTTAAGAGCATAAAATGCTCAGTCTGTAACTTCACAAACACTTGGCAGTAGAATAGAAAAATTCAGAAAATGGTGGGTTCCATTACTCCCCCAAAGATCTTCCCCCCAAAGGAAAAAAAGGTTTGACTCCAAGTGTACGGCATTCAAATTTTTCCAAAGGAAATTTTAGGGAGCACTGAAAAAAAAGACTCCTAACAAATATACTTCTCTCTCTACTTGAACGAGAGAAATGTGCTAAGATGGTATAGGATACAACCGTTTACAGCTCTTTCTCTCTTGCTTGAGTATCGGGCGTCTTTGCAGCTTTGCTTGGAGAAAACTAAGGGAGCAGTCCTAAGCGTCGTCTACTTGGAAGCAAGTCCCATTTTATTCAATTGGGGCTTACCCCCAGGAAACAGTTCTTAGGACAGCACTGCCAGGCATTTATAAATCCCATCAATACGCCGACACAATTTTATAGGCTGATAGCAAGTTATAAGCGATACTTTTTATACTGTTAAAGTAGCGAAATAGGTTTGATAAAGTATTGCATTTTTTTTTTTAAAAAAAAATCCCAAATCTCCATATTTTTCCTGAGAGAAATTTGGGAGAAATATTTTCCCCTATGGCTTCAAACTTTCTAGAAACTTTCTCTAGCTGGTATATTTATGAAGTACAAATGCCTTTGTTTTCTCCAAGCAAAGTTATAAATACACAAGATAATAAATAGAGAAAGGTGCAAAATGCTGACACCATCTTAGCTCACTTATCTTAGTTTTTGTTTGTTAAAAATAACAAACACAAACTTTTATCATAAAAAATAAAAAGCATGTTATTTGGACAGAAAGGTCTCATCTAGTCCTAACGATGCATTTGGATAGAGAGTTAAACTTTATAACACTGAACTATCCCATAATAGCACCATACACACAGCATATTAATTGTGGATAAAATCAGCCACATTTAACCATAAATATATGCTTAAAATATGTTGCATATGTCAGTACGCACAGGAGTTATTCTCTTATGCTGTAGATTTTTGTATAAAAGAACCTTTATGCTATACATTCTTAGTCAGGTACAGATTTATTGCATATAGCCAAAAGCCACAATCAAGTAGACAAAATCAAATCAGATTCAACGAGAAAACAGTTAAAATCAAAAATACATTTAAATCAAATACAAATATTGTCCGATTTAACTGCTATGCTGGCTCGAAATTTCCTAGCAGCGAGGGCCAAAAAGAGACATATTGTAAGTAACGGCAGAGTCAGGGTCCGACAAGAGAACATTCTTAGTCTTTTTTAAAAATTTATTTTTCTTAGTCTTAAAAAGCATTTCATTCATTCCAAAGGAGAAAATGTCTCACTGGAGTGCTTTTTTTGTTTCGGCGCTCCCCACAATTCCCAACTTTCCCATGGCATAATTTGGAAAGAATCTGCAGGGAGAACCTAGAAATAAGGGGGCTCCCCCCCATTTTCTCCCCCAGCCTTCACGTCCCTTAGCCGTCCATCCAGAGAATTACAAAGAGAAGGCACTAAGGCAGACAATGCTGAAAAGCTGCAGGACAAAATATAAGCTCAGATATCTGAAGAGAGGAGCCCCCATTCCCGTTCAAGGCGCGACCTGTCCAAGACGAGACTGCCCTTCTTACCAATTTGCGTGTCCTCTTGAGATGGAGATAGACCCGCTGGCCTGTTTTCTCAAAATATTTGTCCACATACTGTTTCCCAAACCCCAGGAACGTGTTCATGCAGATGTACAAGCCTCCATCGGATTCCTGAGGAACAGAAATTTTATTTATTGATCTGAAGAGAAACCAGAGTAAAAAAGACTCCGCTGGTGATCATGCCACCTGCATGGAGCAAAGCCATGTGGGATAGAAGCTATATTAAGGAGGGAAATTGGGTGAGACTGAATAGGAAAAGAACCGGCTGGATCCAACTCACTGTGATCACACCAGGCCATTTATATTTGTGCATGCCACACTCTTTCATTGCCATTAAGTGCTTTGCCTAGAATGTTTTAAAATAAACCTTGCTCATATCACTGGTATTTGATGCTTCTGAAGTATAGATCCAGTTTTTAAAGAGGTGCTCCTTTCAGCTCACAGCAATTTCTCCCATCAACGCCCAACACAGATCTGTGGCCCGCACATAGTTACTGACGCTTGACATTCCATCAGTCTATGCAGCTGCCGTTTCAGCACAATGGGTAGGAAGGGTGGAGCGTAGCCATTTACGAGACCTGTACTGTGAGATTAAATACTTTGGGAGCATTTGATAGCATATGCAGGACATCTCTTTCGATTACAGCGCTTGATTAGCGATACTTTCATGCTAGGTGACAGAGCAGAAAGAACAAACTGAATGGGAAGAGGTAATCCAAAAGAGGAAGAGAACCAAGACGGGCGTGCAATAGCCTTGCAAACAGCAGGGGAAAGGCCCAACAGGCAGTACCAAACTGTAGTCACCAGGATGGCCCTTGGATGCTGACAAGCAGGTGCTGACTGAGGGAACCATTTCCAATTCCACCCCAGCATCTGGTACTCAGAGACAGCCAGAATAGCTAAACCGGGCCTTCCAAGACTGCTTGAGAGTTACACCTCTCTAAACAAACTGACTTCAACGTACTTAAAAGGCTGCAAACTCTGCTTGGTGACATTTGGAGGTCTACATGAAGCTGCCTTATACTGAATAAGTCCCTTGGTCCATCAAAGTCAGTATTGCCTACTCAGACCAGCAGTGGCTCTCCAGGGTCTCCGGTAGAGAGGTCTTTCACATCACCTACTTGCCTAGTCCCTTTAACTGGAGATGCCGGGGACTGAACCTGGGACCTTCTGCATGCCAAGCAGATGCTCTACAACGGAGCCATGGCACCATACGGCCTACTTTCAACTGAATTGTCTAAGCCTTTTTACAGCCAGCCCTTGGTCACTGCCACATGACAGGGCCATCAACTCAATAGTTTGGAAGCAGCTTGTAATGCTAACGCCTACATCCAGTGGGTGGTGCCAGGAAAGGTGCCGGAGAGCGCCAACATGATGGGGATCGGTGCCTTAAATGCTAACAAGATTGTTGTACTTTTCTCGATTACATTTAAGATGACATAATTACATTTCCTCCTGTATTATCTGCACTTTAGGGCCCTTACTGGAAAAAAACAATTTCCTCTATAGCCTAATAAGCAAATACGCACACAATTATTCACTCACTGTATCAGACAAGGTGATCACTAGTCTATGAAAAAGCATAGGCGGGAATTAGGGATGCGAGACATTAAACAACAAGGATTCATTCACATATTTCTGTGTTCATTTAAATGTACTCCTAGGCTTGGAAAACTGCCCGGGGGTTACCTGCACATTCCAGGCTCACTTGAGCCTGCGGGACACGTTTCTCCACGCTGGCCTTTACTGTTAACTGCCTGTTCAGAAGGCTGACACTAGAAAGCATTAACAGGTACACTTTCTTTAACAACAATCAATAGCAGACCTTGAGTAAGAATATATATGCAGGCTACATAGATTGTAAGCCCGTTAACATTTATACGATGAAATCATTGATTCACGGCCTTCCCAGCCGGCTAAACAGAGCAAAATAAATATATTTTTTGCCCCTGTTAATTCCCCAGGGCCCCTAGACAAGGCCTCTGATACTGCATGTTCAGTGTTTGATGAAGACTATGATCCTTTAGGTATTTTAGAGCCAGGGGAGGTCAGCTATGACACTGGAAAGGCAGCAGAAACAGCCCATTTGTACTCAAGAATGTTGGGGTGTATATTTGAACAGCTCAACCTGGTGCTAAGCTTCATTGTCTCATTTCAACCCTTACACCAAATTTGGCTTCAAAACCTACCTCTCAGGGTCTGCAAAACCTGAGCCATAAAGATACTAGTACTAATCCTAATACTAAGGAAAGTACACAGCAGCTTGTTCTTCAGACTAACCAGGTCTGCTTGTCTCTTTTTCCTTATTTTGGTTCTATCTCAATGTGGCACTCTAAAACTAGAGCAGAGAAGTTCCTGAGGTCAGTGTTAGGATTTACGCACAAAGCCTTTGATCTGAGGAAAATCAAGCTTCTTCAAAACACCCCTAGTGCAAGCAGGTTTCTGTTAACTTGTGATCAGTTTAGAATGGTCACGTTGTTGAATAAACAGCGTCCCTAGTGGGAATAAAACCCCGTTAGTGTTACAAGTGCTACAAGACTCCTGTTTGTATCTGAAGAAGTGAGCTGTGACTCACAAAAGCTCATACCCTACCAGAAATTTTGTGAAGTCTTTAAGGTGCTACCGGACTCTTGCTCTTTTCTACTGCTACAAGATTCCGGTTTATCTGGCTAAGAAACCAACCAACCAGGTACCAGAAGAGTGGGTTTATCTTTTGGTATGGAAAAGGCATCACTAGAGGGGCTCAGGACAGAGCATCTGCTTGGCATGCAGAAGGTCGCAGGTTCAAACCCCTGCATCTCCAGTTAAAGGGACTAGGCAAGTACTGTAGGTGATGTTAAAGACCTCCGCCTGAGACCCTGGAGAGCCGCTTCCGGTCTGAGTAGACAATACTGACTTTGATGGACTAAGGGACTGATTCAGTAGAAGGCAGCTTCATGTGCACGCAGGCATGTGCATCTCTCTGTGAGGCAACTGCTGCTGCCTGCACTAGAATCCTGGGCCACCCTAGACCCAACGTTCAAAATAAACAGAAGAAGAGTTGGTTTTTATATGCCGCTTTCTCTTCCACTCAAGGGAGACTCAAACCTGCTTACAGTCACCTTCCCCTCCCCTCAACAAACACCCTGTGAGGTAGGTGGGGCTGAGAGAGCTCTAAGAGAGCTGTGACTAGCCCAAGGTCACCCAGCTGGCTTCATGTGTAGGAGTGGGAAAACAAATCCAGTTCACCAGATTAGCCTCCGCCGCTCATGTGGAGGAGTGGGGAATCAAACCCGGTTTTCCAGAGTCCACCACTCAAAACCACCACTCTTAACTACTACACCATGCTGGCTCATGGGGGTGGGAGGCCCATGCACGCAGTCCTGTATTGGTAGTGGAAAGCACTGTCTCGTTGCGGTTGACTTATGGTGACCCCTGTAGAGTTTTCGAAGTGGGGAATCAAACCCGGCTCTCCAGATCAGAGTCCACCGCTCTTAACCACTACACCACGCTGGCACCACGGTGCATAAAACCATCACACCCTCAAAAGGGGAAGGAGGGAGTTGCTGATGGGGAGGCAAGCAGCGAGTGATGCAGCACCATGTGCGTTTTGGCAGTCAAAGGCCTGGCACCAGCCTTGCCCCCAAAGGATTTCGGGATTGGTAGTTCCTAAGGGCAGGGGTGGCATCTGAAATAGAGGGAAGCGGGACTTCGTTTCCAAGCAGGCCCCGCGAGGGGAGCCTAGCTACTTCCAGAGGCTCCTCCCGGAGTCTTGGTGAGGCGCGGCCCCTCAGAGACTCCCACAGGGGCAGCCCCAGCACGGAGAACTACAACGCCCGGCATCCTCCTTGGAGGGAGCCGCCGTTTCCACGGGCAGAGAGAGGAGGAGGAGGAGAAGCAGAGGAAACGGCGGCGGGTTCCCCCACAGCCGATCCCAGGCCTTTCGCATAGCGGTGCTGGAAACCCATCGAACTACATCCCCCAACAAGCAACGCATTTTTTTAAACGAAAACGACGGGAGCCCCTGAGCCTGCTGGGAATCGTAGTTCTCGTTGGCATTCCCGCGCGCGAGTTTGGATAACCCGCACGCCCCGGGAAAGAATACAAGTCCCATGATGCCTCGCGCCAACCGAGCTCTTCCCCTCCCCCCGGGCCGGGTGGGCTGAGGTGCGGAGTCGGCGTTAACTACCGGGCCTCCCCCCTCAGGTGCCCAGCTCTCCACCGGGGGCGCTTACCGGGGTATCGAAGGAAAAAGCACACTCATCCTTGTGGACACGGTCGCCGGCCTTAGGTACCCGGATGGAAGGCAATACAGAAAGCAGCGCTTCGCTCAGCTCCGCCATGACAGCTGCTCTTTCTGGCGCCGCCCACGTCCCCACCCCTACCAATCAGAGGCCGCCCCTTTTCCAGCCAATAAATGAAGCGTAAAAGAACAGCGTTGCCGTCTAGGCCTTAAACCCCTGAGAGAGAGGGACTTTGCTTGGTCCCGCCCCTTCTGCCTCCTGCCACCTATCAGCATTTTAACCCCTCAAAAGAACAGCTGCCTCATCCTATCAAATATCAAAACTCTGGCCAATAGGAACGGTTAAATACCCGGACTGTTATTGGTGTGAGAAACGGACGATGGGTCTAAACTAGCCAATAAAGTAGAGCAAGTAGGGGGGGCGTGATCCAACTGACTGACAAAACGGCAAACCAATAGATAACCCTAGTAGAGGGCTCGGTTCTTCTCATTAGAAGAATGGGCGGGCCTCCTTTCGGATTGACGGGAAATCAATCCAATCGGGGACTTCTTCCAGAGGGGCGCTTTTTATTTCCCGCCCATTGAAGGGGGTAGGGAAGGGGGTAGCGATGGTCCCGAAACTAACCAGGAAGGCGGGGCGTGATGAGAGTGAGTGGCAGCCGTTGGGCCCAATCAGAGTTGGCAAATGGGGCCTGGCCAGAGAGGGCGGGAGATTTGAATCGCAGCTGGCAGCTCTCCTTCGAGCTCCGTTTGCACAGAGGCGGATTCCTCCCCCCATTCATTCTCGTAGCTGGTCGAGGTAGGTGGGGGTGGGGGTAGCGGCCTAAAATCACTCGGTGAGTCTCCACGCCAGAGTGGGGATTCGAACCTGGGACTTCCGAACTTCGATGCTCTGAGCGCTGCTCCACGCTGCGGTGGCATTGAAATGGTGGAATAGGATGCAGAACTGCAGGGGAAGGGGTGGTTCTCCCCCCTCCCAAAGTGTTCTTGCATGCTAATACTCCCCCCCCTCCCTGCAAGCAGAAAACTAGCACAGCCGTGCAAAGGGCTAGGCTAGAACCTTAATTTCTCCTGTGCTATTTGCAAGGTGTTCTTCTTATTCGTTTGTTACATTTATGGCCCGCCCTCGTTCCCAGCCAGGCTCAGAGCGGGCCAGCAACATTTAAAGCCGTTGATACGGCAAAAGGGGGTTCGTGGGGGGGAGAGAGAGACCTGCAGATCGTTATTCAAGAAAACAGTTTATTTGCAGCTGCTGACTCAGAGGCCCTAATGGGCAGAAATCTCTGAGCCCCGATCATACTGAGGAAGGGATATTTATCCAAATTCAAGATATGACAACCCATCATTCAGGGTAGGCTGATAGCACTCCAGACATAGAGGCGGCGCAGTACAATTCAGTTCTATCCAGTTTCTCCTATCAATGTTTATAGTTCACTCTGACTCTCCCATGACTCTTAACCCACTTCCTTAGCACACAGACATACAGGGATATTCTGCCCAGCAACAAGCTATTCCCTGGCTGTCCTAATACATTTTACAGAAAGGAAAAGAGATTATTACAAATTGCTAAATCAGTGGATCTTCCATAGTCAGGGGAAGTCTATCTGCTGTCACACCGTGAAAACATCAGCTACAACCCCAATGTCCTAGTACAATTATAAAAATAAAATGTCAAGATGGCATCTTCATAGGGTTGCCAGGGCCCTCTTTGGCACCGGTGGGAGGTTTTTGGGGCGGAGCCTGAGGTAGGCTGGGTTTGGAGAGGGGAAGGACTTCAATGCCATAAAGTCCAAGCTGGGAGTAACCCTTGTACAGTTGGTTGGGAGTAATCTGTTTTTGAATCCCAGTGCCCTTTTTAAGGGAGGGGCTGTGGCTCAGTGGTAGAGCATCTGCTTAGCAGGCAGAAGGTCCCAGGTTCAATCCCTGGCATCTCCAGTTCAAGGGACTAGGCAAGTAGATGATGTGAAAGACCTCTGCCTGAGACCCTGGAGAGCCGCTGCTGGTCCGAGTAGACCAGGGGTGGGGAACGTCAGGCCCAGGGGCCGTTTAAGGCCCGCGAAATCATTAGGTCTGGCCCTTCGTGGGTCCTGGCAGATCTCTAGCTCAGAAGGATCTAAGACTGGCGATCTGCCCCCTCCTGCGGACAGGAATAGCCTCTATTCAAGGGGGATGTGAGTTTGTCTTGCCGAGAAAAGGAACCTATTTTCCCCCTTGCAGAAGAGTCATTAGCGATGGAGCTGGTAGGACTGCCCAAGAAACTGTGTTAACCCTTTCCCACCCGGGCAGTGGAGAAACATATTCCCTCTGTACTACAAGAGGGCTGGGGGCAGAAGTGGTGACATGGAGGGGTTAAAGGGGCCAGAATGCCCGGCGGGGCGGGGGAGTTAAGTTGATAATTTTGTATGGCCCACAAATGATGTTATAAATATCCAAATGGCCCTTAGCGGAAAAAAGGTTCCCCACCCCTGGAGTAGACAATACTGACTTGGATGGACCGAGGGTCGGGTTCAGTATAAGGCAGCGTCATATACTCTTTAATTATACTCTTCCTTTAGGGAAGAGGCTGTGGCTCAATGGTAGAGCCTCTGCTTGGCACACAGAACGTCCCAGTTTCAATCCCTGGCATCTCCAGTTCAAGGGACCAGGCAAGTAGGTGATGTGAAAGACCTCTGCCTGAGACCCTGGAGACCCGCTGCTGGTCCAAGTAGACAATACTGACTTGGATGGACCGAGGGTTGGGTTCAGTAGAAGGCAGCTCCATAGAGAAGGTTCATGGCTCAGTGGCAGAGCATCTGCTTGGCATGCAGAAGGTCCCAGCTTCAATCCCCGGCATCTCCAGTTCAAGGGATCAGGCAAGTAGGTGATGTGAAAGACCTCTGCCTGAGACCCTGGAGAGCCCCTGCTGGTCCGAGTAGATAATACTGACTTTGATGGACCAAGGGTCTGTTCAGTAGAAGGCAGCTTCATGTGTGTTTGTGTGTTTTTCTTGAGCTGTAAGACTACAAACTGATTCTTTTTTCCTCAGAACCCCTCATCTGTGGCGGCCTCTGGCTTTGCGCAGGCTCCGTGTTCCCCACTCACTGGCATGGGGGCTTCCGAGAGCACCCCAGCGACTCCCACCTCCAAGCCGCTGCTGAACAAGCACCTGGCGCATGTCAGTGATCCACGCTCCCCTACGGCTGGGATCCTGAGAACCCCCATAGAGGTATTATCCCAGTCCTTTGAGCCAAAGGGCTCACTTGTGCTATACAGTGGTGTGGCTTAGTGCTGGGCTTCCCCCCATATCTAGTACACTAGTCTTGGTCCCTCGGGTGCCTTGTTATCCAGCGTGGTGTAGTGGTTAAGAGCGGTGGTTTGGAGCAGTGGACTCTGATCTGGAGAACCGGGTTTGTTTCCCCGCTCCTCTACATGAAGCCAGCTGGGTGACCTTGGGCTAGTCACAGCTCTCTCAGCCCTTCCTCTCATAGAGTGTCTGTTGTGGGGAAGGAAAGGTGATTGTAAGCTGGTTTGATTCTTCCTTAAATGGTAGAGAAAATTGGTATATAAAAAATAACTGTTATTTCTTTTTAGGTGGAGAACTCCCCGCAGGGGAGTCCCCAGGCGGATTCCAAGGAGGAGGGAACAGTAGACAATGACCAGAATCTGAACTTGGACCCTCGGTCCCCGACGCCTGGCATCTCGCGCACACCCTTGAAAGCTGTGGTGGCCGGTTAGTGGGAAAAGGAAATACCACTTCACACAATGAGTGATTAAAATGTGGAATTCGCTGCCAGAGTTTTGTATTGGCCACAGGCATAGACAGCATTAAAAGGGGATTAAACAGAGTCATGGAGGGAGAGGTCTATCGGCGGCTACTATAGCCATGATGACTAAAGGGAACCTCCACGTTCAGAGGCCTCTGAATCCCAGTGCCAGGAGGCGACATCGGGGGAAGGCCTCGGCCTCTATGACATGTTGTTGGCCATCTATGGGAAATGGGTGGCCACTGTGTGAGACAGGATGCTGGAATGGATAGACCACTGGCCTGATCCAGCAGGGCTCTTATGTGACTTTTCCCTGGTCAGTTCCTGGTTCTTAGGACCCCTTTCATGCAGCGTGTCTCACACTGGCAACTGCTTAAATGTGAATGAAATTCTGAATGGCTTTTTTTCCAATTTCCCATTTTCGGTGGCTGTTCTTTTTGGTCACTTATTTTTTTTCTTTTAATTTTTTTATTATTATTAAATAATATAACACATACAATCCCATACATGCAAAAAATCATTGCTTCCAAAGGGGACATATTTTTAAAGCCATACATAATATTTCTGTTATCAGATTAGTAATCTACTGACCTTAATTATTATTGCTATTATATCAGTGTTTAAGCAATTGAATGTCATATGAATTGCAGCTTGCCAACATCTGATTTTATACTAACCCCCTTAATATTACCTTGGGCCAGTCACAGCTCTGTTAGAGCTCTCTCAGCCCCACCTACATCACAGGGTCTGTTGTGGGGAGGGGAAGGGAAAGTGATTGTAAGCCGGTTTGAGTCTCCCTTAAGTGGTAGAGAAAGTCGGCATATAAAAACCAACTCTTCCTCTTCTTCAACACTGCAGGGAGTCCCTGACACAGTCTGTGTTTCTGCATAGCAACAGAACAGGACTCTGCCCTGCGTAGATTTCCTTTGTTCCCTGGTGTAAGATCTCACGCCGACCCTCACCTCTGCTCTTGGCTCTCTTCCAGACACCATCAACAACCTGGTGAAGCAGCTCAATGAGGCCTTTGCCGCAACAGATGCCGAGGAGGGGCCGCTCCCCGAGGACCCCTCACATCGAAGCCAGAATCAGGAGGGGGCCTCTGTCATTGAGGAGGCTTCCTCTGGGGGAGTGTCCCGGAGGGAAGAGGGGCGGAAAGAGCAACCGTCCGAGAACGCTTCCGTTGCGGCTGCCCCGAGAGCGGCGGCAAACCCCAACGATGCCCGTTGGCCTGCAGGTGAGGCCTGGGCTGTCCCATGAACACACGAAGCTTTGGTCCACCTTCCAAAGCAGCCATTTTCTCCAGATGGTGTAGAGGTTAAGAGCAGTGGTTTGGAGCGGTGGACTTTGATCTGGAGAACTGGGTTTGATTCCCTACTACACGTGAGTGGCAGAGGCTAATCTGGAGCTGGGTGGCCTTGGGCTAGTCACAGCTCTATTACAGCTCTCTCAGCCCCACCTACCTCACAGGGTATCTGTTTTGGGGAAGGGAAGGTGATTGTAAGCTGGTTTGATTCTTCCTTAAGTGGTAGAGAAAGTTGACCTATAAAAACCAACTCTTCTTCAATGCCATAGAGACTTCCTTCCAAAGCGGCCATTTTCCAAAGCGGGAGATCTCCAGCCACCACCTGGAGAGGGGCAACCCTAGCCACAAGCGATGGCCGCTCCTCTGCCTTTGCAAACCCAGAAACAAGGCGACTGGTCCTCCCTTATCAGCTCCTTGTCCCTGGGTGGGGAAATAAGCGCAGTGGATGATTTGCTTTGTGCCTGTGGGTAAAGGACCTCATTTCTAGGGCAAAGGGGCAGGGTGACCCATTGGGGGAGACCCAAGGCTCAGTAGTAGAAAATCTGCTTGGCATGCAGAAGGTCCCCGGTTCAATCCCCAGCATCTGCAGTTAAAAAGGAACAGGGAGTAGGTGATGTGAAAGACCCCTGCCTGAGACCCTGGAGAACGGCTTCTACTCTGACCTTGACAAACCAAAGGTCTGATTCAGTATAAGGCAGCTTGATATGTTCAGGTGTGTACTTTTTTTTTTGCGGGGGTGAGGTGCTCTGGCTCAGTGGTAGAGCATCTGCTTGGCATGCAGAAGGTCCCAGGTTCAATCCCCGGCATCTCCAGTTAAAGGGACCAGGCAAATGGGTGATGTGAAAGACCTCTGCCTGAGACCCTGGAGAGCTGCTGCCGGTCTTAGTTGACAATACTGACCTTGATAGACCAAGAGTCTGATTCAGTCTAAGGCATAGAATCATAGAGTTGGAAGGGACCACCAGGGTCTAGTCCAACCCCCTGCACAATGCGGGAATTTCACAACTGCCTCCTCCACACACGCCCAGAAGATGTCCACGCCCAGAAGATGTCCAAGATGCCCTCCCTCTCATCATCTGCTTAAGGTCATAGAATCAGCATTGCTGACAGATGGCCATCTAGCCTCTGCTTAAAAACCTCCAGGGCAGGAGTGCTCACCACCTCCCGAGGAAGCCTGTTCCATTGAGGAACTGCTCTGATGATTAGAAAATTCTTCCTTATGTCTAGATGGAAACTCATCTGATTTAATTTCAACCCATTGGTTCTGGTCCGACCTTCTGGGGCAACAGAAAACAACTCGGCACCCTCCTCTATAGGACAGCCCTTCAAGTACTTGAAGATGGTTCTCATGTCCCCTCTGTCTTCTCCTCTCCAGGCTCAACATACCCAGCTTCGTGTGTTCATGTGCGATGCGTAGATTGATGCTCTTGGCCTGCCGCTTGGAGAACCGGGGAGGAGTGATGTGTGGCTAACCAGGGCTAATCTAGGTTCTGCCTCTTTCTTTCCCAGGGAGCAAGCCAGTAAGGCGCAGGGGCAGCGGCAAGACTCTGGCTGTCTCAACAGGCTCCGGGCGGTCTCCTCTCAGTGTTCTTCAGGACGACAATTCCCCTGGTTCCCTTGTTTCTCAGGTGATGCATTTGAGCAGGGGGGGCGTGCCATGGAAAGGGGCCGTTAGTTTAAGGGGAAAAGAGGGTCCCGTTCTGCTCCAGTGGTTATCCATGGGGCAAAGGGCTGTGCCCTCCTGGCACACTGGTTTTCCCTGCTGTGGTTGTTGGACTCTTCTTGAGGCCTTTAGCGGCAGGATGCAGAAAAGAGCAACCAAAATGATCAGGGGACTGGAGCAACTGCCCTGTGAGGAGTGGTTGAAATGCTTAGGTGAAAATACTTAGCTTGGAAAGAAGTTAGTTAAAGGGAGACATGATAGAGGTCTATAAAATTATGCATGGTTTGGAGAGAGCGGACAGGGAGAAGCTTTTCTCCCTCATAATACTATAACGCGGGGTCATCTGCTGAAGCTGGAGGGTGAGAGATTCAAAACATGAAGTATTTCTTCACACAATGCATAGATAAATTGTGGAACTCCCTGCCCCAGGTTGTGGTGATGGCTGCCAACTTGGAAGGCTTTAAGAAGGGAGCGGACATGTTCATGGAGGAGAGGGCTGTCCATGGCTACTAGTCAAAATGGCTCCTAGTCATGCTGCACACCTATTCCCTCCAGGATCAGAGGAGCATGCCTACTATATTAGGTGCTGTGGAACACAGGCAGGATGGTGCTGCTGCAGTCGTTTGTGGCTTCCTAGATGCCCCTGGTTGGCCACTGTGTGAACAGACTGCTGGGCTTGATGGGCCTCGGTCTGATCCAACATGGCCTTTCTTATGTTCTTAAGGCTCTCTTCTTTTCTCTCCCACGCAGCACCTTGGCACGGATAGAATGCCACCCTGTGGCTTGATTCCCCCCCCCCACACACACACAAACTAGGCTCTGATTCTTGCGCACACCTTCCTCTCCTCATTGTTGCCAAGGTGACTTGTGGTTCTCCACCAAAGCAGAATTACAAACCACACTAGATTGTGTACTCGCAATTCGCGGTTGGAGGGGGGACCGCTGCTATCCATTGTCTGCTGGTTCGGATCCAACAAACTCCAGTTTGTTACTGGCCAGGGAAGTTAGGAGGGGGAAGGGGTGGTGCAGTGATTAAGTGCGGTGGTTTGGGGCAGTAGAGTCTGATCTGGAGAACCAGGTTTGATTCCCCACTCCTCCACATGAAGCCAGCTGGGTGACCTTGGGCTAGTCACAGCTCTCTCAGCCCCACCTATCTCCCAGGGTGACTGTTGTGGGGAGGGGAAGGTGATTGACTCTCCCTTAAATGGTAGAGAAAGTCGGCATATAAAAACCAACTCTTCTTCTGCTTATGGAGCACCAAGCCATGGTTTGGGGTTATCTGGACCATGCCAATGTGGACTGCGCCCCTGTAGCTGAGGGTTTTTAGGGTGAACGTCAAATGCATTCCTCCTGATGCCGGACCACTCTCATTTCAGAGTAAGAGGCACCCATCAGTGGCAGACAGCCATGGAGAGCGCAAGGAAGGATCGTTGCCCTCTGGCCGAGCCCTCAAAGCAGGCAGCTGCGGTCGGGGGTATGCCTTGAACAAGGAGAATCAGCAGTGTCGCCTGGTGGAAAACTAGTCTCCTTCCAGCTGCCCCTGGGACTCCTGGCTGCTGACAGAAGCCCTTAAAGAGCGGAGGGGGCTGGAGGCAATGGGGCGTTCTGGTCTTCCCCTCCCTGGCGTCCTGTTTCCGTTTGCCTCATTCTGTCCTGGCAACAGAAGGAGCGGCCTTTGTATACATTTCCCGCCTATTTCCTTATTTCTTTTATGTGCCTCTCTTCTGAAATATCCTCGTTGCCCCCCCCACTCCTGTGTTTTCTGTCTTGTGGTAAATAAATTTCACTTTGGAATGAAGAAAGAGCTGTCTGTGGTATTTAATGTGTGTGTAAAGTGCCTTCAAGTCGCAGCCGACCTATGGCGACCCCTTTTTTGGGGGGGGGGGGTTCATGGCAGAAAAGTGGGGTATAAATGAAATAAATAATGTTCCCTGTCTGTTGAAAGGGCTTTCGGAGATCCAGTTTTGTGGCTGTGGGGAGCTATTTTCAGTCAGAGGCGGCTCTGGGTGGACCGATGGTCAAACTCAAGGTGTTCCCAGGGGTTTAGTCCCACAGGGTAGGATGCCCAGTCCTCAAGTCCACAAGGAGCTTCTTCACCCAAGAAAAAGGGAGATGTCCTTTATTGAACAATAAAACTATAAAACTTATATAAGACCCATCTCTAAAAACACCTCCCTTCGTCTCTTCTCTGCCGCCTCCAAAAAACAAGCAACAAAATAAGTAAGCTGAGGGTCAGAGTCTGATTTACTACTAACCTACGTGCTGAATGTTTTCTGATTCTATGACCTTAGGCAGATGAGAGGGAGGGCATCTTGGCCATCTGGGCATGGAGTAGGGGTCACGGGGTGTGGGGGGGAGGTAGTTGTGAATTTCCTGCGTTGTGCAGGGGGTTGGGCTAGATGACCCTGGTGGTCTCTTCCAACTCTATGATTCTATGAAACAGGGATGATACAAATACTTGGAGATCCGTTGATGGCCATTTGCCATGATGGCTAAATGGCACTTCCATGTACAGAGACAGTATGCCTGAGTTGCAAGAAAGACAGCAACATGGAGAAGCTTTGGCCATGTGAGGCTTCTGACTGGCCCAGGTCAAAAAACAAGATGCTGTAGTGTTTAAGAGCATGGTGTAGTGGTTAAGAGCAGCAGACTCTGATCTGGAGAACGGGGTTTGATTCCCCACCCCTACACATATGCGGCGGACTCTAATCTGGTGAACCGGGTTGGTTTCCTCACTCCTCCACATGAAGCCTGCTGGGTGACCTTGGGCTAGTCACAGTTCTCCCTGAACGCTCTCAGCCCCATCTACCTCACAACGTGTCTGTTGTGGGGTGGGGAAGGGAAGGAGATTGTAAGCCAGTTTGATTCTCTTTAAAAGGTAGAGAAAGTTGACATAAAAACCAACTTTTCTTCTTTTGTATAAATCCTCTTTGCTTTTATTCAGATTGAGGGGGAGCAATTTCTTCTCCAACTCTCTGCGCTTGTCCAGAGAATCCTCAGCCTGGGTACCATGGGAAAGCAAGCACCCAGATTTGAATCCTTGTGGGTCATGGAAGCTCTCTGGGTGACCGTGGGCTATTCATACACTCTGAGCCCAACCCACAGGGTTGTTGTGAAGATGAAATGGAGGAGAACAATGTAATTTGCTTTGGGTCCCCATTGGGGAGAAAGATGGGAGTACAAATTAAGTAAATTTAATAAATGATTATAAACCTTCCTTCTGGTTTGTGGCTCTTCTATTCCTGAGCTGTCCAGGGTCCTGAAAGATTAACGGGGGAGCTCTGGCCTCTGTCCATCTCACAATGCCCTCTTTCTCTCCCCCCGTCTGGTTTTTGAACAGCTTCCTCCTGATTGACAGCAAACCATCTTCTTTGATCACCTCTGTATCTGAGGGGCTGTGGCTCAGTGGTAGAGCTTCTGCTTGGCATGCAGAAGGTCCCAGGTTCAATCCCTGGCATCTCCAGTTAAAGGGACCAGGCAAGTAGGTGATGCGAAAGACCTCTGCCTGAGACCCTGGAGAGCTGCCACTGGTCTGAGTAGACAGTACTGACTTTGATGGACCAAGGATCTGATTCAGTAGAAGGCAGCTTCATGTGTTCATGTGTGGTCATGTGATCCATCTAATGCTCTATGCTTATATTAGTATTTTGCCTTCATAGAATCATAGAACCGTAGAGTTGGAAGGGGCCATAGAGGCCATATAGTCCAACCCCTTGCTTAATGCAGGATCAGCCTAGAGCATCCCTGACAAGTGCTTGTCCAGCCTCTGCTTGAAGACTGCCAGTGAGGAGGAGCTCACCACCTCCCCAGGCAGCCGATCCCACTGTCGAACAACTCTTACTGTAAAAATATTTTTCCTAATATCCAGCCAGTACCTTCGTGCCTTTCTGCTGAAAGTTAAAAGAGAAAGTGCCAAAGCAGGACTACAGCTGAACATCAAGAAGACAAAAGTAATGACGACAGGAGAATTACACAACTTTAAGGTTGACAATGAGGACATTGAAATTGTTGAAGACTTTCTATTCCTTGGCTCCACCATCAACCAAAAGGGAGGCTGCAGCCAAGAAATCAGAAGGAGGTTGAGACTGGGAAGGGCAGCGATGAAGGAGCTAGAAAAGATTCTGAAGTGTAAGGATGTGTCACGGGCCACCAAGATTAAGTTAATTCATGCCATCGTATTCCCTATTACTATGTATGGGTGTAAAAGCTGGACGTTGAAAAAAGCTGATAGGAAGAAAGTAGATTCCTTTGAAATGTGGCGTTGGAGGAGAGTGTTACGGATACCCTGGACCGCCAAAAAAACAAATCAGTGGGTTATAGATTAAATCAAGCCTGAACTACCCATAAAAGCTAAAATGACTAAACTGAAGCTAGCATTGTCGAAGGCTTTCACGGTCAGAGTTCATTGGTTCTCGTAGGTTATCCGGGTTGTGTAACCGTGGTCTTGGTATTTTCTTTCCTGACGTTTCGCCAGCAGCTGTGGCCGGCATCTTCAGAGGAGTAACACTGAAGGACAGTGTCTCTCAGTGTCAAGTGTGTAGGAAGAGTAATATATAGTCAGAAAGGGGTTGGGTTTGAGCTGAATCATTGTCCTGCAAAAAGTATCAAAGGTAATGTGCTAATCATTGTCCTGTAAGTATCAAGATAGTGCTAATGAGGGTGTGGTATGTTAATATGGAACCATTGTATCCTGAAGTGATCTGTTAATGTGTGGAATCCAAAGCTAATCTGCATGGCTATTGTTGACTGCAGTCTTTGTTAGTCTGGAGGTTTTCAAGACAGGAAGCCAAGCCTTATTCATTCTTAAACTCTTCTTTTCTGTTAAAGTTGTGCTGATGTTTATGAATTTCAATGGCTTCTCTGTGCAATCTGACAAAATAGTTGAAGATGCCGGCCACAGCTGCTGGCGAAACGTCAGGAAAGAAAATACCAAGACCACGGTTACACAGTCCGGATAACCTACGAGAACCAATGAAGCTAGTGTATTTTGGTCATATTATGAGAAGACAAGACTCACTGGAAAAGACAATCATGCTAGGAAAAGTGGAGGGCAGCAGGAAAAGAGGAAGACCCAACAAGAGATGGATGGACTCGATAAAGGAAGCCACAGCCCTCAATTTGCAAGACCTGAGCAAGGCTGTCAAAGATAGGACATTTTGGAGGACTTTGATTCATAGGGTCGCCATGAGTCGGAAGCGATTTGACGGCACTTAACACACACACCTTTCTGCCTGCAATTTAAACCTATTATTGCGAGTCCAATCCTCTGCTGCCAACAGGAACAGTTCGCTGTCATTCTGTGTGTGCGTGTGTTTGTGTATATATACATATACAGCGAGAGGGAGAGAGAGTCTTTCTAATCTGAGTAGTCGCTTTTATTTTGCCTGGGCTATAAAACTCCTTATGATACAGTTACATCTCAAAGCAATGGCTCAGGGGAACCTAAAGGACGACACGCAGGGGGAAAGTGCACAATACCTTGTGGGCGAGGAACGGGAGGGAGGTGTGGAAAGGGGGTGGGGGGCTACAGACAGACAATAAATAGGATTACATATTAAAATTCCCCAAACCGGGACCCCGAACTCTCCCTCTTACAGTGCATAGATTAAAGCAGTGAACTAACTTAACTCTTCCTTCTCTGAACTGCGATAAAAAGTGAATAAAGAGCAGTGCAGAGTCCTGTGTGCGAGGTAAAGCTCTTTCTTCCGTACCTGGGATTTTGCCATGCGTGCTGGGTGAAAATCTACAGCGTAGTTGCATCTGAGAGCCCTTTGGGAGGGGTGAAATAAATTTTGGAGGGTCGCAGGGGACACTGGGGCGGGAGGTGTGATCGAGGATGGTATTCGAGCTCCTCTGCAGAGAAAGCTATTAGGATATCGCGAGAGTTTTCTGTGCTTTAAAGTGAAGGAAGAGTGAGTGGGGTGGGGGAATGCCTTTCCATTGAAGCAGTCCCATTTGGGGGGTGGGGACGGGGACCTGCAACCTCTTGCGGCAAGACCGGAGCTTTCGAGGCGAGGGGACGAAAAGGAAGAGTGGCGGGGAAGCTTGCCTGGTGTGGACTCTTTCCCTGAGCTTCTCCTTTTTAAGTCGTGAAGTGTCTGGTGGATTCTGTAAGCCTGCACAGAAACGAGCCGAAATGCCAGGGGGACTCGGTGTGAACGGCGAACCCCTCCGAGGGCTCCCTGCAGCTTCCAGCCGCTCTGCGCCCGTCTTCAATTCCAGACTTTCAGGAAGCTGTCCCAGGAGCCGGTGGCTACGGCCATGCCATCTGCGGTCACCCCCAGACAGCTGACCCGGTTGTCATGTCCGGACAGGATTCCTAAGTAAGAAGAAGAAGAGTTGGTTTTTTTATATGCCGACTTTCTCCACCACTTAAGGGAGACTCAAACCGGCTTACAATCACCTTCCCTCCCCTCCCCACAACAGACACCCTGTGAGGTAGGTGGGGCTGAGAGAGCTCAGAGAGCTGTGACTTGCCCAAGGTCACCCAGCTGGCTTCATGTGTAGGAGTGGGGAGAGAAATCCAGGTCACCAGATCAGCCTCCGCCGCTCCTGTGGAGGAGTGGGGAATCGAACCCGGTTCTCCAGATCAGAGTCCATCGCTCCAAACCACTGCTCTTAACCACTACACCAGGGGCGGAAAGGAGAGGGGCTAGTTGTTAAATTGGAAAACAAAAGCCTGTTAATCAAGACAGCAAGTGTAATGATGTGTAAGCCAGGCGTCCCGAACATTTTTGAACTTGCAGGTGCCCTTAGAATTCTGCCACTGGTGGCTGTGCACAATCACAAAATGGCTGCTGGAGAAGGCTGAGAAAACCTCAAAATGGCTGCTGCAGGAGGCAGAGTAGGGTTGCCATCTCCCTCTTCACCACCGGCGGGAGGTTTTTGGGGCGGAGTCTGAGGAGGGCGGGGTTTGAGGAGGGGGAGGGACTTCAACGCCATAGTGTCCAATTGCCCAAGCGGCCATTTTCTCCAGGTGAACTGAATTATATCGGCTGGCGATCTGTTGTAATAGCAGGAGATCTCCAGCTACTATATGAGTAAAGGTTTCTAGTGAACTGGACTATAAAGAATATTTATTGAGGTAGTTCTTTTGCTACGTTAGGCTGAAGAAGCCACCTAGTGGCGAAAACGTTAATTAATCCGGAAAACGTTCCTATTCCTACTATTCTGTCAGTTTCACCTGGCATTTCTGATGAAGAAATCTCATGTTTGGGAGCCTTAATGGCCTTATGTTGTGAAGAAATCTTATAAAGAAGAAAAAGAATAATAATAAGGAACTTTAAGGAACTTTCTAGGATAGGTCATTCCATGATCATACTGTGAAGAAAAATTCTATAAATTGTAGTAGTTTGTGTATGTTCTTGATGTATATGCAATATTATTTTGTATATTTTGTGTAAGTGTACTTTGCACTGTCACATTTCACGTTATATGATTTTTTTCAATATATACATATATTTATTATATGGGCCTTGTACTGGTATTTTTGCTGACTAGTACCAGGAGGTTGGCAACCCTATCCTTTTGTGAATGTTGTACAAAAGACCTGAGAGGGTGGGTGTACATTGGAATTCGGGTGTTTAAACCCTGACTTCACCTTTATTTGAATAAAGCATTTAAAAAAAAAAAAAAACACCTTTTTCTCTATTTCCGGAGTCCAGCTGGTTGTGTAAATTGGGAGTGATACACAAGCCAGGCCAAGGGCCTATCTGGACAACACGAGGTTGGTTTCGTTTACGTTTCAACCAGGCTGTTGATCTTGGAAAGGGGAAGTTGTATCTTCTGCAACGGAGAACAGTGGAGTCTCTAAAGCTGACCTCAGGGTACCCAAAGGGCCGCCGGCAAGGCCAGAACCGCGGGGCTTGGTTCACTCACCCACACGCTCTGCTTTGAGCGTGTCCCAGATGTTGCAGTTGAAGTCGTCATAGCCAGCCATCAGGAGGCGCCCGCTGCGGGAGAACGAGACGGAGGTAATTCCGCAGATGATGCTCTCGTGCGAGTAGACCATGAGCTGCTGGTCCGACCGGATGTCGAAGAGGCGGCAGGTGGCATCGTCCGACCCGGTGCAGATGGCGTCACCGTTGGGGAAGAACTGAGCGGAACCAGATAGACAAGGGTCACCTCACATCCTCGGGGCCTCCTCTGCCTTCTTCCCCCAACTATTTCAGCCCTGGGATATATTTCTGAAGAGCACCGTGGCGCAGAGTGGTCAGCTGCAATACTGCAGTCAAAAGCTCTGCTCACGATCTGAATTTGATCCCAACGGAAGTCCCTCCCCAAACCCCGCCCTCCTCAGGCTCCGACCCCCTAAATCTCCAGGTATTTCCCGACAGAAGTCGGTTTCAGGTAGCCGGCTCAAGGTTGACTCAGCCTTCCATCCTTCCGAGGTTGGTAAAATGAGGACCCAGCTTGCTGGGGGTCAAGTGTAGACGAATGGGGAAGGCAAGGGCAAACCACCCCATATACAAAGTCTGCCTAGTCAATGCTGGGATGTGACATCACCCCTTGTGTCTGGAATGACCACAAGATCCAGTAAATGCTTTTCTGATTTATAATTAGAAATATATTAGGTTATTTCATTGTCTAAAATTGTTTAGAAATAAGTTTATATACCTTCAATTATATTTTTTAAAGTAGGCTGACCAACTTCAGACTTATATGCATACATATATATCTTGTCTAGGATGTGTAAAACTATGTTACTAAATATATATGTTGTATGTTCTGTATGTTGTGCTTTATGTTGTTGAAAATAAAATTATTGTTTTTAAAAAGCAATGATGTGGTGCTTGCACAGGGGACTACCTTTACCTGTATATATTTCTGGCGTGGAGTGGAAGCAGAGAAAAGTGCCATCCAGACACAACCAATTTAAGGTGACCCCGTAGGGTTATCAAGAGAATTCAGAGTTGGTTTGCCGCTGCCTGTCTCTGCATAGCGACCCAGGACTTCTTTGCTGGTCTCCCATCCAAGTACTAACCAGGGACGACCTCTCTTAGCTTCTGAGATCTGATGAGACCAGGCTAGCCTGGGTCATCCAGGTCAAGACTGGCCTTAAATCTCCTCCCACAAATGGTGCAGTTAAGGCATTTTATAATCTGGATAATGGTTTTGGGGGGCTCCTACCCTATAGATGGCAATGCACAGAAGGCAAAGCACAGAATCAACCTGCAACAACCTTGAACACATGAACACATGAAGCTGCCTTATACTGAATCAGACCCTTGGTCCATCAAAGTCAGTACTGTCTACTCAGACCGGCAGCGGTTCTCCAGGGTCTCAGGCGGAGGTCTTTCACATCACCTACTCGCCTAGTCCCTTTAAATGGAGATGCTGGGGATTGAACCTGGGACCTTCTGCATGCCGAGCGGATGCTCTACCACTGAGCATTCTACCATTCAGTACAGAAGGAACCCACATTGTGCTGATTCCAATGTGTATTGGGGGGGGAGTCCCTTCAGAGGCAGAGCCCTGGACCTCTGCCTCAAAGTACTGGCTTGCCCGCCACCATTGGACCCCGTTCCCCTGAAGAGACATACGTTGATGGCGTTGATATCCGACTCGTGGCCTGATAATGTCTGACGGCAAGCTTGCTCCCGGATATCCCACAGTTTGGCCGTGGCATCGCAGGCTCCGGAGATGAACAGGTTGTTGTCGGGAGCGACGGCCAGACTCATGCAGTCTCCGGTGTGACCGACGAAGGTGGTCTTCTGCATTCCTGTCTCAATGTCCCAGAGGATGCTGCAAGGCACAGGCATGGTGAACACACGGACACACGAAGCTGCCTCATGCTGAATCAGACCCTCGGTCCATCAAAGTCAGTATGGTCTACTCAGACCAGCAGCGGCTTTCCAGGGTCTCAGGCAGAGGGCCTTCACATCACCTACTTGCCCGGTCTCCTTAACTCAGGGGTGGGGAACGTCAGACCCAGGGGCCAATTAAGGCCCATGAAATCATTTGGTCCGGCCCTTTGTGGGTCCTGGCAGATCTCTAGCTCAGAAGGATCTAAGACTGGCGATCCGCCCCGTCCCGTGGACAGGAATAGCCTCTATTCAAGGCAGACGTGAGTTTGTTTTGCTGAGAAAAGGAACCTTTTTTCCCCCTTGCAGAAGAGTCGTTAAGCTATGGAGCTGCTAGGACCGCCCAATAAACTGTGTTAACCCTTTCCCACCGGGGCCGTGGAGAAACATATTCCCTCTGTACTACAAGAGGGCTGGGGGCAGAAGTGGCGACAATGGAGGGGTTAAAGGGGGCAGGGCCAGAATGCGCGTATGTGTGTGTGTGAGTTCTTAGCCAGTGTGTCCTCATTTCATCCCTGCAGGCAGAGGTAGTAGGAGTAGAATCAGGCCCCGACCATGCGGAGCAGGAGCAACTCCGGTGTGTGGTAGATGGCTACGCCTGGCTGGTGCAATAGACCATCCTGTGCCACAAGATGGGTGAATGTGCCACCGGTTGGATGCCTGCCTGCTTGCCCACACTAGGGGGGTGTCATCTGGGGCAGCTGCCTGCTTGGGGTTTGGTCGGCTAATTTTTAAGTTGATAATTTTGTATGGCCTGCAAATGATGTTATAAATATCCAAATGGCAGTTGGCGGAAAAAAGGTCCCCCACCCCTGCTTTAACTGGAGATGCCGGGGATTGAACCTGGGACCTTCTGCATGCCAAGCAGATGCTCTACCACTGAGCTACGGCCCTGCCCATTGAGAGTACACTCTGTTGAGAGCACACAGGAGTGGCCTTGGGCTTCCAATCACAGCTGGCCCCACTACTACTGCTGCTACTATTGTTGAATTAATTAATTAATTCATTTTATTAAATTTCTACCCCGCTCACCTCAGCCAAGGCCGGGCTCAGAGCGGCTCACAAGCAATATAACATACAGTAAAACAAGATAAAACAATTAAAACAGCATTTTTAAAAAGCCCGCTAAAAACCATAAATTAAGACACAAATTTCCAAGGCACCCCGGAGGTGTGACATATAGTCACGGTAGGGTTGCCAACCTCCAGGTACTAGCTAGAGATCTCCTGCTATTACTACTGATCTCCAGCTGATGGAGACTGGTTCCCTTGGAGAAAATGGCCGCTTTGGCCATTGGACTCTATGGCATTGGAGCCCCTCCCCTCCCCGAACCCCACCCTTCCCAGGCTCTGCCCCAAAAACCTCCTGCCAGTGGCGAAGAGGGACCTGGCAATCTTAGGAACTGATCTCTGTCGCTTGGGGATCAGTTGTACTAGCAGGAGATCTCCAGCCACCACCTGGAGGCCGGCAACCCTAGCCGAGTCTCATAGATCAAGGAGCAGAGCTGACTGGAAAACTGGTGGTGGATGGGGTGGTCAATTTTTGATTAGGAAATTCCTGGTGATTTGGGGGTAGAGCCTGGGGAGGGCAGGGTTTGGGGAGGGACCTTAGCAGGGCATATTGCCATAGAGTGCTCATTCCAGAGTGGCTGTTTTCCCCACGGGAAGCTATCTCTGTAGCCCGGAGATCAGTTGTAATTCTGGGAGATCTCCAAGCCCACCTGATTGTCGGCAACCCTACTGGTGAATCTTTTGGCTGTCAGCTTACCTTGAGTAGGAAATCCAACTTTGTATGTAGGATGCTCCAAGGGGAGCTGATATAATGACAGAGAGAGGGGTCGTTTACGCATGGGTACTTTCACGTTCCCCCCTGGTCTGTCTCAATTGTTCCTTGGAGTTATGCATGAGTTTTCCTTCCATTAGAGATGACCTCACTGCCAGCCCTCACACATCTCAGGACTTCCCGTCCCTCTGTTAACCCGACTCTTCCCTCTCCCCTGAGCTCAGCCTGGGTGAAATCCCCATGCATAAGGCAAAGCGCAGGACATGCAAGCTTGGTTTCTCTCACAGAAAGCATGCAGCCAATTACAAAGCAGTGTATAAAGAGGTGGGGATTCAAATGCTTCCTGCTTCCTGGGAGCTCTTTCTGAGCAGAAGAATGTATTTTTAAAAGCGAGGTTTGGATTTCTCCCCCTCTCCTTTCAGATTGCTCCGTTTTTTGTTTTTTCTCCTTAAAACGCTTTTTTATTTGGCGGTTGGGTTAGAGGGGAGGATTTTCTCTCACAGTAAGCACTACAAAGTAAGCCAATTACAAAGCAGCATTTAAAGGGGCGGGGACTTGATCTGAGCTTGGAGACGGCTGGTGCATCGATTCCCAACTGGAAGGTGTGGGTCCAGCGGGCAACGAAGCTCAGGTCAAACTCCCACGCATAAATGACCAGAGTCACTCACCATGTGGTGTCCCCAGAGCTAGTCACGATGGTGTTGTCATCCAGGAATCGGCAGCAAGAGAGATAACCTGCGCGGAAGAAAGAAGGGAACGGAGGGTGGGAAACTGGCTTCCAAAGGAGGTAAGGACCGCTGCTCCAGGGCTGAGTTTTTACACGATGCAAACTTCGAACCGGATTTCAGCTCGACTTTGGCTCAGGTTATGTCAGGCCGTTCGGTTTTGCAACACATAGCGAGGTTCGTTTTTACCGACAGACTTTTTGGGAGACTAGTCACCACCAGCGTGAACACATGAACACATGATGCTGCCTTCTACTGAATCAGACCATCAAGGTCCCTCAGAGTCAGTATTGTCTACTCAGACCGGCAGCGTCTCTCCAGGGTCTCAGGCAGAGGTCTTCCTTCACCTCACCTACTTGCCTGGTCCCTTTAACTGGAGATGCCAGGGATTGAACCTGGGACCTTCTGCTCTACCACTGAGCCACAGCCCCTCCCCAGTGATTAGAGTGTTGGGGTTTAAAAATTATTATTATTTGCCTTATTTATAGTCTGCCTTCCCCACAGGGACTCAAGTTGGATTACACACAGGGAGTCGATACATTCAACAAAATGGGCCAGTCGATAAAGAACGGATTAGGATTTAAGAAGTCTGGAAGCCCCAGAAAGAACTAAAGCATAGCGAAAGTATTAACCTGACACATTAAGCGGTATAGAAATTGCATAATAGGATCCTACTTAAAATAAAGCTATACGTGGGCAGTGTAGACCACATTCCCAGACATTTATCCAAATAAGCTTGTGAACAGTTTTGTACAGCGCAGCCCTATTACCTGCGCAGAAAAGCCCTCTTTAATAGTTCAGTTTTGCATAGTTTGCGGAAGGCCAGGAGACCGGGAGCTTTCCTGACCTCCTCGGGCAGGCCGTTCCACAAGACGGGAGCCATAATGGAGAAAGCACATGAACGGGCAGTTGTTGACTTTGTCCTTTGGCAGCTTGGCAGCTGCAGAAGCCCCTGCTGACATGAGCGGGGGCTGTCATGGTGGAGCATGAGGGGTAGGGTTGCCAGGTCCCTCTTCACCGCCGGCAGGAGGTTTTGGGGGTGGAGCCTGAGGAGGGCGGGGTTTGGGAAGGGGCTTCAATGCCACAGAGTCCAAACTCGGCTTCACTTTAGAGTATCCCTCGGGTAACTGAGAACAGAGTGGAAGATTTTACTATTGGGTACGATTTGGATATGTTTACTGTTTGGGGCCGAAGAAAAGATTTGAAACGGCCGTCCCCCACCTTTTCCCAAAAAGTGTGCTTTTGGGATAGTACCTACTATTGGACTTTTTGAAGAAAATACAACATTTACTTGAAAGAACATGGCAATTGGTGCATTGAGACTGCACCTTACTTAGATTGTACATACTGTACATAACTTTGATTGTTCTTATATGTATCTTTCACTCTTGTATTGTTGATGTAAGCACCAATAAGAATTTTTTGCTACTTTTGTACTGGAGACTCCGTTGCAGACCACCTGGAGGTTGGCAACCCTAATAAGGGGAGGGGTGCCCCCCCAAATAAGAGGGGCCAAGATCGTCAAGGGCTTTGTATGTGATCGTCAATACCTTAAACTGAGCCCAGTAACAAATGGGCAGCCAATGGAGTGTCCGCAGAATGGGAGTAATATGCATGCTCTGTGTAGCTCCTGCTAATAGTCAAGGATTAAGATCTCAGAGGCACAGGTTCGAATCCCCACTCTTCCATAAATGGGGTTGCCAGATACCAGGTAATGGCAGGCAATTGCCCATCAGTTAAGGGGGTTGCCCGCTGCCCCTCAGCTGGCTGATGAGCAGAAGCAGGCCAGCTGAAAAGGGGGGCAATTAACATCACTTTTGAGTTTACCATAGAGTTTTTGGAGGAATGTGCTAGACCATCCCCGTCACTTCCAGGGTAAGCCCAGAAGTGACGTTATTCCACCGATCGCAGCCCCACCACAATGAAGCTCCCACTGGTGGTGAGAGGGGACCTGGCAACCCTATCCATAAAAGTTTTCTGTGTGAGCTTGGGCGAGCAACACACTCTTAACCTAACCTACCTCACAGGGTGGTTGTGAGAATAAAAATAGAGGAGAAGAGAATGATTCAGGTGACTTTGGCTCCCTTGGGGACAAAGGCAGGGGGCATAAATGAACTAAATAAATAGCTTACTGTTTTGATGTTTTCATTAATTCCCCACCCCCCAAAATCTGTAAACTGCCTGGAATGCAGAAATGGTATACATATCTCTTATGCAAACAAAGAGTTCCCATGTTTTCGAAAATGTCTTCACGATACTAAGGAGAAGAAACTTGCTTATTTTATACAAATGAAAGCTGAAATCTCAGGGAGCTGAATTCTGCGCCTAGCCCCACATTTTAGGTTTAGTTTGCTGCGCTTCCGGGAGAGGGCAGCTCTGCAGAGGGTGAAGACCGAGGCGCGAAGTCACTGACCTGAGTGGGCCGAGAGCTCCCGGCTGACTTTCACCGTCCCTTCGCGACTTTTGAGGTTGTAGATGGAGCACACGTTGTCAAGACCTCCGCAGGCCACAAAGTTCCCAGATGGGGCGTAGGCACAGGTCATGACCCAGGAGGAGCGGAGAGGGATGGCATGGATCTGGGGACAGAGGAGGGGAGAGGAATCCTCAGATGGTCTGGGATTCCACCAGGACCTTGAGGCGGCGGTTGCCAACTCTGGAGCTGGGGAATGCCTGGAGATTTGTAGCAGGGTTGCCAGCTCCGAGCTGGGAAATTCCCAGAGATTTTGGAGGTGGAGCCTGGGGAGGGCAGGGTTTGGGGAGGCGAAGAACCTCAGCAGGGTATAATATTATAGAGTTAGGGTTGCCAACCTCCAGGTACTAGCTGGAGATCTCCTGGAATTACAACTGATCTCCAGGCAACAGAGATCAGTTCCCCTGGAGAAAATGGCCGCTTTGGCCATTGGACTCTATGGCATTGAGGTCTCTCCCCTCCCCAAACCCCGCCCTCCTTAGGCTCCACCCCCAAAACCTCCCACTGGTGGCAAAGAGGGACCTGGCAACCCTATAAAGAATCCACCTTCCAAAACAGCCGTTTTCTCCTGGGGAACTGATCTCAGTAATCTGGAGATCAGTTCTAATTCCAGGAGATCTCTAGGCCCCGCATGGAGGTTGGCAACCCCATTCAAAGCAAAGTTTGGCTCTGTTTATTTATTATTTATTTATTACTTCACATTTACAGCCCACCCCGTTCCCAGCAAGCCGGGCTCAGAGCGGGTCTCAGTAATAAGGGGGATGCCATCCTCTTCATTCTAGCCTCGCTGACAATTGGTGTTTCTGTCCATTCATTCATTGCTTACTTCTGTAGTCTCCAGTGCACCACGGCACCCACCTGTTTATTTCCTGGCATCCCCTTGCTTCTTCCCAAAAGCTGCTAGGGGTGTGCACCATTTCTTGTTTTGGTTTTTTGGGGGGTTTATCAAACCCAGAAATTTTGAAAATTTTCAGGTTAATAAACCCAACCCCACAAAATACCAGAAAAACCCCAAATCTTTCAGATCCGCCCCACTGGCCTTCTCTGTGGTCCAGAGAAGGCCAGGGGGAGGCAGATCTGAAAGAAATCCACTCCCTGCCATTTCTCTGGAGCCCGGAAAAGCAGCTGGGGGAGATTTCTGTCAGAGGCAGGTAAATAAGGGGGGAGGGAAGAGGGAAGGTGGGGGGGGGGAATGGTGGCGGCCCAAAGTGCCCTGAATAATGCTGAAAAATATTCAGCATTATTTGGGATCCACTTTTTCAGCTCCCTTTATTGCCGCCTTTTTTCCATACCGGTTAAAAAAACACCAAAAAAAAAATACCAAAAAGGTATTTTATGGGCTTTTAAAAATTTCATTTTATTGATATGCACACCCTTTCTCACAAAGCAAAGAATCAAGTCCTGGCTTTCCTCCCCCTCACTGGAGCATGAGGTGCTTCAGAAACCGGCACAAAATACTCGTTGGGTAAACTCCTGCCCCCATTCTTCACCCCCACCCCGCTCGCTCAATGGAGCAGTGGGAGAAAAAACGGGGAGGAATGACATCACCATGCTGAGTGACTCTCTAGGAATTTCTCCAATCTCTATCGTCTTTAACATAGAGATCGGGGGAAGGGGTTCTTAGAGCGCCACAAGCCACAATGACATCATTTCCCCTATTTTTCTCCTGTTGTTCCACTGAGCGAGAACAAGAGA
This sequence comes from Euleptes europaea, assembly GCF_029931775.1. NCBI lineage: Eukaryota > Metazoa > Chordata > Lepidosauria > Squamata > Sphaerodactylidae > Euleptes > Euleptes europaea. The sequence goes on from NC_079315.1 coordinate 11,024,527, forward strand.
TGAAGAACAGGGGCAGGAGTGAGCCTGGGCTAATGGTGAGCTCCCATAGATGATGTCACCACATCCTGCTCCTCCCACCCCTTGTGTCACCCCCAAAGGTAGACCTGGCAACCCTATTCATAAAAGCCACCTGTCTAGCATCAGATGGCAGGCACCCAAAGCAGGGCCTCCCGAGATGACCGGAGTGAATGGGTAGGTTCATCTGGGATAAAGTGATCCTTCAGATATACTGGCCCCAAGCCGTTTGTTAGTTTGTGAGCCGAGTCACAGGTGACCTATGGCCACCCCGTAGGGTTTTCAGAGCAAGAGACGTTCAGAGGTGGTTTGCCATTGCCTGCCTCCGCATCACACCCCTGGTATTCACCCAAGCCGTATAGAGCTTGAAAGGTCACCACCAGCTTAGAACCTTCTAGCATTTCATGGAACTACCCAACACTTATAATTGGACCCCGGGCAGCCATTTTGTGATGGTTCTCTTCCATGGCCGCCTTCTGTGGCTTTGCCCACCACCCCATTCCCAGAAGCGTCCATCACAAATTCAACAAGGTTAGGAACCCCTGGCTTACCTTGTTAGTTGTGTATGTGTCCCACACAATGAGCTTCCCATCTTGTGAGGCACTGACCAAGAGCCTGAGAGAGATGACCGGAGCCGTGTTAGTATGGCTGCATGGATGGATACTTGAAGGCCTCACCTCATAAAGCAGAAGGCCCTGCTCATCCCACCCCACTGAGAGTCAGCGTGGCATAGTGGTTAAGAGAGGTGGACTCTGATCTGGAGAACTGGGTTTGATTCCCCACGCCTCCACATGAGCAGTGGTGGCTAATCTGATGAACTGGATTTGTTTCCCCACTCCTACTCACGAAGCCAGCTGGGTGACCTTGGGCTAGTCACAGCTCTCTCAGCCCCACCTACATCACAGGGTGTCTGTGGTGGGGAGGCGAAGGGAAGTTGATTGTAAGCCAGTTTGATTCTTCCTTAAGTGTTAAAGAAAGTTGGCATATAAAACCAACTCTTCTTCTCATCCCACCCCACTGCCTTCCCTCAGGGATATCCCACCAGGGTGTTTCAACCTACAGATCAGTCACCGCATAGCCTTTTCTTGCCAAGTTCTCACTATGTACAATCAAGTGGATATAGTGTGGCAGAAAAGTCCCTTCCTTTCTCTGCCCCTTTTCAATGCACTCCTGTGATTTAGATTACTGGATCCACCCATTATTATTAATATAATTATTCTGGGTCATCAAGGTACAGAGAGATGGATCCCACAGAAGATTTCCAGTAACAGTGGTAGGGTTGCCAACTCTAGGTAAGGAAATTCCTGGAGGTTTAAAGCTGGAGCCAAGTGACAGTGGGGTTTGGGGATGGAAGGGACCTCAGCAGGATATAATGTCATAGAGTCCACCTTCCAAAGCAGCCAGTTTCTCTGGGGAAACTATTCTGGAGATCTGTTGTAATTCCGGGAGATCTCCAGGCTCCACCTGGAGGTTGGCAACCCTCCTGCTCTTGCGGCCCCCCTCCAAGCAGATTTCACAGAGCCCTGCAAAGATTCCCCATTGACTGCAATAGAGCCAAAAATGTTTCCACGCCCTTCCCTTATTGGCTATTGTGGGAAATTTCTCTCACAAGATTCTCTGGTCTGAAATAGGTCCATTATAGTCAATGGTGAATCTTTGTGGGGCTCGGGGGGGGGCTGCTTTTCAAAGTAGAGGCACCAAATTTGCAGCATGGCTGCTGATGCCTTTCCTTACACGAACCCCCAAGTTTGGTAAAGATTAGGTCAGGGGGTCCTACTTTATTGGCCCCCAAATGGGGGGAAATGGGGGTCAATAAATGTTTATACAGCCAGTATTTCTCAGTTCCCGCCCCCCCCCCCAAACAGTCCATCAAAAAAATTGAACTGTTCAGGACAATACCAGACACCTGGCAAACCAAGCAAAAGCTTCTGAGGAAATTTGAGTTTCTAAAGCAGAGTTGGGGGATTATTTATTTATTTTTGCTGCACATTGAAATCCCATGCAAGAGCATGCTGAACATCTTAGCATGCTCAAGGTTCACAAGCTGACTGTGGCATTTATATTTTCATTTTACTCCCCCCCCCCCGACATGATTTCACTACCACCCCATTGGTAAACCGGGATTTACCAGCCTAATTTAGACTTCCAAGGGGCCGGCAAAAGAAGAAAACGGATGTGATTGCATACTTGGAATCTGTGGACCAGTGACAAGCATAGATCTTGGCCAGGTGCCCACGCAGGGTCCGCCGTGTACGCATCTGTATGCGCCCAATCACATCTACCCCAGAGCAAAGCTGCAAAGAGAGAAAAGATTTATTTGACTCCTAGGAAGAACTTCTTTCTTTCTTTCTTTCTTTCTTTCTTTCTTTCTTTCTTTCTTTCTTTCTTTCTTTCTTTCTTTCTTTCTTTCTTTCTTTCTTTCTTTCTTTCTTTCTTTCTTTCTCTCTCTCTCTCTCTCTCTCTCTCTCTCTCTCTCTCTCTCTCTCTCTCTCACACACACACACACACACACACACACACAAATCACTTTTGAGAGTGAAGCCAGATACATTTTTTCATATGCACTCTGTCACATGAACACATGAAGCTGCCTCTTGGTCCATCAAGATCAGTATTGCCTACAGTGACTGGCAGCGGCTCTCCAGGGTCTCAGGTGAAGTTCTTCCACATCACCTCCTACCTGATCCTTTCAACTGGAGATGCCAGGGACTCAAACTGGGACCTTCTGCACGTCAGACAGATGCTCTACCACCGAGCCACAGCCCCACCCCACCAGGTGTGAAGTGACCATGTACTACCAATCCCTTTACCTGAGTAAGTGTAGTGTCAGCAACAGCTTTCCGAGCTTCCTGCAAAGAAAAAAAGAGAGAGAAACAGACAGAGCAGGAGTTAAATGGTAGGAAGGGGGATGGAGATTTCTTGCGATTTTGAGGTCCAAAATTCCCTGCCCTCCAGCTATTTTTGCCTCATTAAAGCCAAGGACAGATCCATCCTGCAAGAAGTCTGCATGTATGATATGTGAGGAGGGGCTCTTTCCCTTTTAGCCTCACAACAACTTTGTAAGGTAGGCTAAGTCAAAAGACTTTTCCACATTCTCTTTTTCCTCATCTCGGAGTTCCTGTTTCTTCGGTGTATTTTTACACCGTTTTGCTCCCTCTAGTGGTCGATTCAATACAGCAGAAGATTAAATCTAGCTTATTTCCCTGCTGATTTATGCAGCAGCTTTTTGCTCTTGATAAAAACAGTGTGATATCGAATCGACCGCTAGAGGGAGCAAATCACAGGCAAAAAAAAACCCCCAAAGAAAAAGGAACTGCCAAATGAGGAAAAAGAGAATGCAGGAAAGCCCCCAAACTGCCCCCAAATCACCCAATAAGCTTCAAAACTGAGTGAAGTCAGGGCGGGGGGTGGGTTTAGGCTCAGGAAAAGATCTGGGTGGGGCACCGATCATCAGCCAAACCAGTTTCTCAGTCTTTTAAAGCAGCTGCCATTGGACTCTGATCAAAGTGGTGAACGTGAAACACATGAACACATGAAGCTGCCTTATACTGAATCAGACCCTTGGTCCATCAAAGTTAGTATTGTCTACTCAGACCGGCAGCGGCTCTCCAGATCTCAGGCAGGGGTCTTTCCCATCACCTACCTGCCTAGTTCCTTTAACTGGAGATGCTGGGGATTGAACCTGGGACCTTCTGCATGCCAAGCTGATGCTCTACCATTGAGCCACAGCCCCTGAAGGAGATAGCTCCTGAAGAAATGCATCCTGAAGGTTAGCCCTTTGTAACACCCAGGAGCTATTAATAGCCATGGAGAGGAACTTAGCAATGGTTAGCCAAAATGTCCTTGACATTCAGGGGTGGCTCCTCACTTCTTCTAGGCTTTGTGTTCTAACTGGTTGTAGTTCTGAGAATGGAGCAAGTGATAACAAATGGAGAATTCGTGACTCCTTCACCAAATGACAATTCCCAGAGTTCTTTGGTGGAAGCCAGGCCAGCAGGGCTTGTATGTAACTAAGACAGGGTTGTAGTAGAGATATAGGCTGTTACCGCACTAGGTATTCCCAGCGATGTATTAAGAGTTTGAAAATGTTATAAAAAACATTGCTTTAAAAGGGTTTTTTGATACCATGGCTTACAAATGGTTGGAAGACGTCTTCACAGTTAAAGGGGCCAAAGAAAGTGTGAACAGTATTTTTTATAACGTTTTCAAACTCTTAATACATCGCTGGGAATACAAATACGGTAACCCCCATTGCCTGGGAATTCCCTTCTTAACCATGTGGGCTCTTTCATTCTGAGACTCCAGGGAAGGAGGAGGAGGAGGAGGAGGAGGAAGAGGGGGGGCTGGTTTTTATATGCCGATTTTCTCTACCTTATTTTAAAAAGCAGAATCAAACCAGCTTACAATCACCTTCCTTTCCTCTTTTTCTCTACCTTTTTAAAGAAAGGAGAATCAAACCAGCTTACAATCACCTTCCCTTCCTCTCCCCACAACAGATACCTTGTGAGGTAGGTGGGGCTGAAAGAGCTCGAAGAGAACTGTGACAAGCCCAAGGTCACCCAGCTGGCTTTATGTGGAGGAGCGGGGAATCAGATCAGAGTTCGCCACTCATATGGAGGAGTGGGGAATCAAACCTGGTTCTCCAAATTGGAGTCAACCGCTCCTAACCACTACACCACACTGGCTGTCATCCAAGAAGAGGAACCACAGCTTCTGCAAAGCAGGGTCTGGAGAGGGTTTGTAGAAGGGCCCATCCAGGTGGTCCCTCCATAACGCACAACATTACCTCAATCTGCTTCTTCAGAGTCTCCGCCTCCTGCTTCATCTGCTCTATTTCACCCATCTTGACCAACTAGCTGGAGGCGTCCCACTCCTGGTCACTCAGGTCCTGTGGATATCAAAAGAGAGAGGGAGGGAGAGATTGAGGTTCAGAGTTACCACCTCTTCAATGTCCATCTAGTACATTTTTATCCCTCCTTTCCCCCCAAGCAGAGCAAGGCAATGTAGAGGATAGGGTTGCCAACCTCCAGGTACTAGCTGGAGATCTCCTGCTATGACAGCTGATCTCCAGCCAATAGAGATCAGTTCCCCTGGAGAAAACAGATTCTTTGGCCCTTGGACTCTAGGGCATTGAAGTCCTGCCCCTCCCCAAACCCCGCCCTCCTCAGGTTCCGCCCCCCAAACCTCCCGCCAGTGAGTGTGAGCCTCCTCCTCATTCTGGACTCAAATCTTGAACATCTGTCCACAATCTTTTAATTTGTCCTATAGTTCTGGAGGGGGAAAAAAGACCTGTCCCTTTAATAGAGGTTTGTGTGTGTGTGTGTAAAGTGCCCTCAAGTCGCAGCTGACTTATGGCGACCCCATTTTGGGGGTTTTCATGGCAAGAGACTAACAGAGGTGGTTTGCCAGTGCCTTCCTCTGCACAGCAACCCTGGTATTCCTCGGTGGTCTCCCATCCAAATACTAGCCAGGGCTGACCCTGCTTAGCTTCTGAGATCTGACAAGATCAGGCTAGCAGGTGATGTTATTTACCTCCATGTCAAGAAAAGCTTCTGCTTCCCACTTCCACATATTAAACCTCTTTTAAAGACACAGGGCATTTTCCTCCAGGCCTTGTGGGCAGCACTGTTTGTCTCTTTCCGCAACTCCCTCCACCCCACTGGATGGAACAAACGGGATCCCTGCCTTGATTCTGCATGCTAAACTGACCAGAAGAGAAATGGCTAAACACCAAGAAGACGGTGGCACCCTCTGGTGAAATTTCAGAAGCACTACTCAAGGAATTACACTTTCCCTTCTTATTGACACCACAGTCACAAAGAAGAAAAAGAGTTGGTTTTTACATGCCAACTTTCTCTACCACTTAAGGCAGAATCAAACCACCTTACCATCACCTTCCCTTCCCCTCCCTACCACAGACACCCTGTGAGGTAGGTGGGGCCGAGAGAGCCGTGACTAGCCCAAGGCCACCCAGCTGGTTTCGTGTGTAGGAGTGAGGAAACGAATCCAGTTCACCAGATTAGCCTCCGCCGCTCACGTGTAGGAGTGGGGGAATCAAATCCGGTTCTCCAGATCAGACTCCACCGCTCCAAACTAGCTCTTAATCACTAGACCACGCTGGCTCTCTTTTATACATGGTTGTTTCGCTCACCGTCACCCCTCAGACGATTTCGGGTCTTTGTGTTGATGATGCATGTTGTTTCCGACTGTGAGACGTCACCTGTGTCCCCCCCCTCCCCGTTTTGCTCGCGTTTTCAAATATGTGGTAAAACAGGTCTCTGAAAATGCGGGCAAAACCCGGGAAATGCAGGGGGTCGGAAGTGGCATGCACAATCAGCATGACCCGTTCTCCTGTTATTGGTTTTGGACTTTTGACATGTACGGATGTAACTTGTGCACGTCAGGGCTCTTTTGAGTTGATTTGTGAATTGTACTATTATGTTACCGTGATGTAGTTGGTGTTCTATGTATTCTTATTTGAGTGGGTGGCCATTATAACCATTAAGAGTAGCCAGCGTGCTGTTGGGTTTTGGGGAGGTCCGAAATGGCATGCACAATCACAACGAAGACCCCCAAGTCATCGGAGGGGTGACCGCGAGGGAAACAGCCATGCATAAAAGACCAGAGACTGGAAACTAGTCTTGACTGGGATTTTTTAAAAACAGAAATTGATCTTTCCAATTTTGGACTACAATCCTCCTCCAGCTGCCAAAGTCAAACTCGCAGTTGATTACTTTTTTTCATGTTGTCAGTATCAAAAGTTTCAAAACTGCTGCCAATTGCCCAAGCGATCATTTTTCTCCAGGGGAACTGAGCTCTATCAGCTGGAGATCAGTTGTAATAGCGGGAGATCTCCAGCTACTACCTGGAGGCTGGCAACCCTAGGGGGGGAGAGAGACACAGATAGTTTAGATCTTCTGAAAACGCTTCAACATATTATGGAGTACACAGGTGAGTGTAACAGTTACGCGTGAGCTGCAGGTTTTTGTGCTGTGCCTGATCTGGATTTTGACACACACACACACATGGAAAAGGGGTGCACATTTCCCCCACCTGCAATGATCCCAGAGGTGCACAATTTTGCCTGTTTGGGAAAACACATGAGCACTCTTGCGGGTTTTCCCAAAAGGCCAAAGAGCACACACACCCTCCCCAATTATTTCAGGCCATGAAAACGGTGCAGAAGGGAGAAGCTGAGGTCCCTTTGGTATGTGTGCTGCAGTCTCAATCCACGTTAGGCGCTGCACACGTGGGAACTGAAGAGAAACCGCAACTGCTAGGGTTGCCAGCTCAGTGTTGGGAAAATGCCAAGAGATTTGGGGTGTGGAGCACGGGGAGGGTGGGCTTTAGGCATGGACCTCAGCAAGGCATAATGCCATGATGAAGTGCACCCCCCCCCAAAGCAGCCACTGCCTCCAGGGAAACTGATCTCTGTTGTTTGGAGATGAGTTTTAATTCCGGGAGATCTCCAGGCCCCACCTGGAGGTTGGCAACCCTAGGGGTGGGCACCGTGTGGAGGCCTCCATACTTAAATCAGACAACACATAGTTAAAAGGTGGAACTCCCTGCCCTGCCAACTTGGAAGTTGTTAAGAGGGGAGTGGACATGTTCATGGAGGAGAGGGCTGTCCATGGCTACTAGTCAAAATGAATACTAGAATCATAGAATCATAGAGTTGGAAGGGATCCCCAGGGTCATCTAGTCCAACCCCCTGCACAATGCAGGAATTTCACAACTACCTCCCCCACACACCTGCAGTGACCCCTACTCCATGCCCAGAAAATGGCCAAGATGCCCTCCCTCTCATGAACTGCCCAAGGTCATACTAGTCATGATGCATACCTATTCTCTCCAGGATCAGAGGAGCATGCCTATGATATTAGGATAAATGCTGCGGCAGTCGTCTTGTTTGTGGGCTTCCTGGAGGCACCTGGCTGGCCACTGTGTGAACAGACTGCTGGACATGACGGGCCTGGGTCTGATCCAGCATGACATTTCTTATGTTCTTATGACCTGTGTACTCCATAAAGTGTGAATTGGCCTTGGTGGAATTTACTGCTGTTCACTGACTCCTTCCCCCCTCACATCTCTCCAGCTGCAGACTCACTCGCACCTGCGTTCCCTGGTCCCCCAGGGCCAGTGTCAGGTTAATGGATGTTCCCTGAGTGATTTGCATCTCAGCTGATGATCCCCGGGGTAGGGTGGCAGGAATCAGACTATTTGAGTGATTCGGGGAGGGGGCAGCAAATGGAGAAGAGTACAAAGGCGGTTCCCTGTCCACAAAAGTCACTCTCTTTCCTTCCCTCTCACTTTATATTCCCAATGGCAGCGCTGCCAGCTTTAGTTTCCTCCAGATAAGAGAGCAGCAGAGATTTGGTGGCCTTGTAATATTTGCTGTAAGAGCCCCGTGGCGCAGAGTGGTAAGCTGCAGTACTGCAGTCCAAGCTCTGCTCACGACCTGAGTTCGATCCCGACGGAAGTCGGTTTCAAGTAGCCGGCTCAAGGTTGACTCAGCCTTCCATCCTTCCAAGGTCGGTAAAATGAGTGCCCAGTTTGCTGGGGGTAAAGGGGAGATGACTGGGGAAGGCACGGGCAAACCACCCCATAAACAAAGTCTGCCTAGTAAACGTTGGGATGTGATGTCACCCCATGGGTCAGCAATGACCCGGTGCTTGCACAGGGGACCTTTACCTTACCTTTTAAATTATTTACAAACGATACACAGCGGCATGCACCAGATTCTCAGAGAGCAGCTTGAGCACCGCTCTCCTGCTGCGCCCCCAGTTTTTGCCGAAAACACCCCGTTTCTCTTTTCTGCCTTTGCTCTTCCCGCAAACAGAGGTTTCCCACAAGCCCTGCTGAACTTTCATGGCAGATATCACCACTACTGGTGGATGGCGGATTCAGGGGGTCATTCACAGCGATTCAAGGGAGATTCAGATTCTTTTGTCAAAAGGCCGACAGCAGTTGAGCCTGTCAAACTGAAGACCCAATGCTTTGGATCATCTGCCAGCCTTAGATGCTCCCCAAGCTTCATCCTTCACAACTGAGCAAAGTCCTTGAAGTGTCTACAGATCCTTTTGGGGGTCCTGCTTGGGGATTCCCATAATTCCCAGGTGCTCACCAGTCCACGCAGTCCCGGCAACTCAGTTCTGAGCATGAAACTGCCAAAGCATGGCTGTCAGCAGCGCTTAGGAAAGAAGAAGAGTTGGTTTTTATATACCAACATTCTCTACCTTTTAAGGAGAATCAAACGGGCCTACAGTCACCTTCCCTTCCTCTCCCCACAACAGACAACCTGTGAGGTAGGTGGGGCTGAGAGAGCTGTGACTAGCGAGAGGTCACCCAGCTGGCTTCATGTGGAGGAGTGGGGAAACCAACCCGGTTCACCAGATTAGCCTCCGCCGCTCATGTGGAGGAGTGGGGGATCAAACCCGGTTCTCCAGATTAGAGTCCAGCGCTCCAAGCCACCGCTCTTAACCACTACACCACGCTGGCTCTCTGACAGACCCATAGGATAGGCCTACGGGGAGCACAAGGACTTTGTAACGTGTGAACAGACCTCTCGGAAAGCATTTTCCCTCGCAGATTTTTCATATAAGGCGAATTTTTATGTCTGGGGAGGGGAGCAGACAGAGGTACATAAGGCTTCTCTCTCACTGAGGCAGGCTTCCTGAGAACCCCATGTCTGCGGAATACAATTCCCCTTTGAGTGATTTATTTCCACAGGCTTCTTGTCCCCACACCCAAGAAACTCTCCCCTCCAAGCATAATCCTGAATTTATCAATCCGGAATAAACCACCACCGCTTGTTTTATTCTCATATCAAACAGCACAGAGAAAAAATCTCTGTGTGTAAACCATGTAATTGAAAGGAAAACGACAAAGCCATCCACCTCATTAGACAGATTGTCTTAATACCAGCACTGGGTCATGGAATCATAGAGTTGGAAGGGACCACCAGGGTCATCTAGTCCAACCCCCTGCACAATGCAGGAAATTCACAACTACCTTCCCCCCCCCACACACACCCCAGTGACCCCTACTCCGTGTCCAGAAGATACCCAAGATGCCCTTTCTCTCATGAACTGCCTAAGGTCATAAAATCAGCGTTGCTGACAGATGGCCATCTAGCCTCTGCTTGAAAACCTCCAGGGAAGGAGAGCTCACCCCCTCCCAAGGAAGCCTGTTCCACTGAGGAACCGCTCTGTTAGAAAAATAATATCAGAGGAACAGAGGTCATAATATCAGAGGATGGCCTCAGCCTCCATGCGGCTTTCCGTCTCTGCAGGGCAACTGGCAGGCCACCATGCGAAACAGGATGCTGGACTAGATGGACCGCCAGTCTGATCCAGCACGGCTCATCTTACGTTCTTATTACCGCACCTTACCCTTCCTTCCTGCACGTCTAAAATCATTAGGGTCGCCAGGTCCCTCTTTGCCACCGGCGGGAGGTTTTTAGGGCGCAGCCTAAGGAGGGCAGGGTTTTGGGGAGGGGAGGAACTTCAATGCCACAGAGGCCAATGGCCAAAGCGGACGTTTTCTCCAGGTGAATTCCAGGTTAGGCTGAGAGGAAGTGCGAGAATCCCACACCCCACTGATCAAGTTAATACATTATTTTTCATGTTCACTCTTATTTATACATGTATTGCATTGTTGAGGTAAAGGCTGTGTGCTTCATGCCTGTTTCCCACCTTTATTCTCCTCATTTATACCCCACCATTTCCCCCAGTGGGGACTATAAGAGGCTCAACACAGGGTTGCCAACCTCCAGGTACTAGCTGGAGATCTCCCGCTATTACAACAGATCTCCAGCCGATAGAGATCAGTTCCCCTGGAGAAAATGGCGACTTTGGCAGAGCGGGGATCTGAACCTGGTTCCCACCAAATTCTACCCCAGCACTCTATCCACAATACACTAGGGTTGCCAGGTCCCTCTTCGCCACCGGCGGGTTTTTTTGGGGGCGGATCCTGAAGAGGACAGGGTTTGGGGAGGGGCTTCAGTGCCATAGAGTCCAATGGCCAAAGCGGCCATTTTCTCCAGGGGAACGGATCTCTGTCGGCTGGAGATCAGTTGTAATAGCAAGAGATCTCCAGCTAGTACCTGGAGGTTCTACTCTAATTCACAGGGAAACCTTACTAACTAATAAATCTCAATTATATTTCAACAATTAATTCCACAACATAGTAGTAAGTATAACAAACATGGTCAAGGTATCACATAGAATCATACAACCAAGACAGTAGCATAACAAATTTCACATAGAGTGAATACAGGTAAATGTACAATTATCTACTCCTAGTATATATGTCTAATAATATTTCTTTCTTTCAAAACCATTCATCTGTTGCCAGACAGGCGTGAATTAGAGTAGAACCATTTAGTACACAGAAGCATCTATCTTTTGCCAGATCCTGGAGGTTGGCAACCCTATCTCAGGACCAGACGTCCGGTATTAGCTAGACCCAGTTGCCCCCTCCCCTCCCACTAGAAGATTCTGCTCGATTCCTAGGGTTGCCAATCTCCAGGTAGCCCCTCCCCTCCCCAAGCCCCGCCCTCCTCAGGCTCCGCCCCAGAAACCTCCCACCGGTTGTGAAGAGGGACCTGGCATTGGCAACCCTATCGATTCCTTCTTTGTGGGCTCACATTATCCCACTCAGTGTCCGGATTCCCAGGCCCAGCAGCCCCGCGTCACTTCCCACCTCTTTCCCTTTAGTGGTTGATTTTTTTGTTCGAAGTCCCGATTTTCATTTTGGGAGGGCGGCGTAATTACTGGATGCCCCCCCCCCCCGCTTCGTACAGCAAAGTTGGACTAAAAAGGCAGAAGGGTTACTAAGCCGGTGGAAGAATCCACAGAGCTAGGGCACATTTAAGGAGGGATTGGAAGAACTAAATATAGAGGGAAAGATGGAATGGCTTAGGTTCAGGTCACTGACGGAAACGTTAAATCTCTCCAAGGGAGCGAACTACTGTTGGCCCGGATTGGGCAGAAATTAATGTTGTAAATAAAGAAATATTTCGGTGTAAACTCAGAAGAAGCAGGATTGAGAAGAACATTAGGTACTCCTAAAGACTCTCCCCTGCTTCAAAGCAGAGAAGAGGTTTCAGAATGGAAATGCGGCTGTCTCTGGGGAGTAACCCAATGGGCGAAGAGGAAGAGGAAGAAGAAGAAGAGTAGGAGTAGGAGCTGGTTTTTATATGCCGACTTTCTCTACCTCTTAAGGAAGAATCAAACCGGCTTACAATCACCTTCCCTTCCCCTCCTCACAACAGACACCCTGTGAGGTAGGTGGGGCTGAGAGAGCTCTAAGAGAGCTGTGACTAGCCCAAGGTCACCCAACTGGATTCATGTGTACGAGTGGGGAATCAAACCCGGTTCTCCAGATTAGAGTCCACCGCTCTTAACCACTACACCACGCTGGCTCTCTGCCCACCAGAGCAGAGCCATGAGTAGATTGGCTAGGAACTGTTCAGTGGTTTAGTCTGATCTGAGTGGATCTGGGACCTACCCAAAGACTTTGTATACAACAACCAGGAGTGAAGCGCCCATTGCTTATAAGCCACATTATAATTCCGGTCAGCGTGTCCTGGGTTTGTAGTCTGTACAATGTTTGATGAGGCCCAAACATGAGGTGTGTCATAATACCTTTATTAGGACCAATTAAAAGGACAGAGCCGGCTTTGAAGCTTCGTTGAACCCTTCCCTCAAGCTTTGATGTTGAAAAAGAAAAAGAAAAGGGGGAGGGCAGGAGAGAACCTCCATATTCAGAGGCAGCAACTCTCGGGATGCCAGTGCCCCCTGATCGTGGGTCCTCCAGGTAGGGTTGCCAGCTCCACGTTGGGAAATACCTGGAGATTTTTTAAGGCACCGCCTGAGGAGGACAGGGTCTGGGGAGGGGAGGGAGTTCAATGCCATAATGTTCAATGGTCAAAGTGGCCGTTTTCTCCAGGGGAAACTGATCTCTGTCGCCTGGAGATCAGTTGTAATAGCAGGAGATCTCCAGCTAGTACCTGTAGGTTGGCATCCCTACCTCCAGGGCAACTGGTGGGCCACGGCGTGAAACAGGATGCTGAATCTGATGGTCCACTAGTCTGATCCTGTAGGGCCCCTCTTATATTCTTATGATGTTGAACACAGAACGAGCCCTAGGTTAAAATAGGCTCCAGCTTTTTGGGTGGCGATTTGTCACCCATCGCAACGAAACGTTTCCATTCTCGTTCCGTTTCACGACAACATCCCTTTTGAGATCGCCCCAACTTCTTAAAATCGGCAAGTCCTTCCCGTTTTAGAACTTCCGCTGTGCGACTCAGATACTGGGATCAGCCAACGGACAGAGCTTTCCTCTTTAGTTCATCCCATTCAAATTGGCCTTGTCAATTCTCTCTGCTTCTGCGGTTCCCTCCTTTTGGATCGTGGCCCCCCTTCTCCAGTTGTTTGCCTTCTCCTCCATTTCCCCCCCCTCCCTGCAGATCAGCCAAAACCTGTGGGGCAAAGCATCTTCAGACCAGTCTGCTAGAATATTGCTGCCCCTTCAACAACTTTCCCAGGTGGGCTAAGGTTGCCAACCTTAGCCTGGTGATCTGCCAGAATTACAACTGACCTCTAGACTACAGAGATCAGTTCCCCTGGAGAAATTGGCTGCTTTGGAGGGTGGATTCTACGGCCCATTATCCAGTTCCAGGACAAAAAGAGCGTCTGTATGCAGATGAGCATTTAGGTGTAACTTGGTTGTAACTTTCAGGATATCTTCAAGGCAGCTGTTAAGTAGTAAACTACGGATAAAGTAACAGCCTTATCTTTACCAGACAGCAGATCAATTGAATGGTAATTGCGAGAACAAACATGGAAGTGTGAAACCAATGGAGTGATAAATGACAATCTTAAAGAAGACTATAAATCCCAACTGAATTTAAAAAAATGGATACATGTTTCTGTCTTTGCCTTTCCACTCGGGCAGACTCTCCGATCAATTGGACTGTCTAAGAATCTGCCAAATAATTCTTCGAGGGGTAAGGCATTGTGTCTGGCCAAGAAGAGAAATCTTTGAAAGGTTGGAATAGTTAGGAATTTTAGATAGTCTGGAAGCACTGGAAAAGATGGGGTACTCTGTCCCCAGGAAGATGGCCCATTATACTCTACTGAGGTCCCTCCCCTTCCCAAACCCTGCACTCCTCAGCCTCTCCCCTCCAATTCTTCAGGAATTTCCCCACCTGGAGTTGGTAACCCTAGTTGTAAGTATATCTGTGTATTTCTATTGACAATATAGAAGAAGAAGAAGAAGAGTTGGTTTTTATATGCCGACTTTCTCTACCACTTAAGGCAGAATCAAACTGGCTTACAATCACCTTCCCTTTCCCTCCCCACAACAGACACCCTGTGAGATAGGTGGGGCTGAGAGAGCTCTTAATAGAACTGTGACTAGCCCAAGGTCACCCAGCTCGCTTTGTGTGTAGGAGTGGGGAATCAAACCCGGTTCTCCAGATTAGAGTCCACCGCTCTATATACAGTCCCTCATAATGACCCGACCCTGAAGGATATGCCCACCACAGTTGACCCCATATTGAGGCCACTCTCCGACCCACAATTGTGCGGTTGCTTGGATTCAGTGGGGCAGGAGCCAAAGCAGGCCACGTCAGAGCCTGCCCGCATCCCCACAAGAATTCCTACAGCACCCCAAGGTTCACTCTCGAGGCAAAAGCCGTAGTGCGGCTCACACCAAGGAGCTGTAAATAGAAAAGGGAAAGGCACAGAAGGACGCAGGGAAGGGGGATTAATGGATGTCTTGGGGCCCCACATAATCCCAGGGCACCCTGGTTGACCCGGAACACCTTCAGAGCCGGATAGAGAGCTGATCCACCCCTGGCCCCCTCCTCCTGCCAGAAGGGATCAAAGGGCAGGATAAAATTACCCTGATCTCTTCCTCTCTGCTGCCCTTATCTCTAGATCCCTTCCCCAGAGAGAAGGCGCAAAGTCTGAACGTGACCACAGATACACCCAGAGATTGTGGCGATCGGGTTCTCACACAACGGGGTCCCTCAAGGAACAATGTGTATCTAAAGATGGGACCTCCTTCGTGTGTGGAGGCAAGACGAGGGCACGACTGAAACGTTCTCCAGCAAAATGGATTCTGATCCTGGACGATAAGTCCACTTTATGTCAGATGCGTGTTTCCCGTATAACACTAAAAAAAGGTACAGAAAATCCTGCCTCCCAACATTGCCTGCAAAGCAAAAGTGTATTTTGTCAAGTGCACCCAGGTCAGGAAGGTGATGCGGCCATTAAAAAAAGGAACACTCGTGTCCCACTCTACAAAAAATGATATGCACATGCCATGCGCCCCCCAGATTCTGTTGGAATAGTGCAGCATGTACTTATTCATTTTATTCACTTGTTTCATTTAGATCTTGCCTTTCTGCTCAATGGGGGTCCAAAGCGGCTCACTCTCTTCCATTTTATCCTCACAACGACCCTGTGAGGTAGGTTAGAGAGCGTGCAACTGGCCCAGGGTCACCCAGCAAGCTTTCGTGGCAGAACAGGGATTCGAACCCGGCTCTTTCAGATCCAAGTCTGACACTGTCGCCTAACTTTTAAAAAAATAGGTTTTATGAAATAGCTCACACCTTAATCGTAGTCAGTTGAGGCCGGCTTTTAAATCCGGATCTTTCCTTGCAGAAGTTCCAGTCCACAGAGGCACCGATTGGTCTTGTCCTGTTTAACCACTGAACGCTGATGGGAGTTCGCACTCCACCGAGTCCAGGAACCAGATACCGGTTCCCAAGCAGGCAGGGAGAGGCGAGAACCATAGGAAGGGGTGCAGACTTACCGGGCTCTATGGGTCGACCCCCTCCTGCTCAGGACCCCCGAGGCGTCTGGGTCCCTCAAGCCCGGAGACAGCAGATTCCACCGTCTGTGGCTCCTATTCCGGCACCAGCCGCCAGTCCACCACCCTCCGTCCCTCTCGCTCACTCGCAGTATCTCATCCTCTCCTCGGATAGATCTCCCTGTGAGGAGCTGGGAGGCTGTGGAAGGAAGGGTGGGGTGGAGGTTTTGGGGGAGGGCCAATTCCAGGAGCGGCATCAGGCAAATTAAATCAGACACCAGCGAGTTGGGGGAAATCGGATTGGGGCTTAATGCAAAGCAGGTGGATTGGGAGGGGACGGGGAGGCGACGGGGAGCGATGTGCTCTTACGTTTTGTTGGTTTTTTTCCTTCCCAAAAGCAAAAGCACACGACCAAAGAGCTTGTTATCGTTTTGTTTGCATGTATTAATATCGCATTAATAAAACGAGGGGGGAAACCACCCGCAGTCTCACGTTTCGTGGGATCCGGGCCTGGAAAAGCATTGCGGCAGGGGGAGAAAGTTACGGGATGTCACCTGTGTTTGGGTGAATTCGGCCTTAGGCCCCCCGTGGTGGTAACAGAGGGCGCGGACCGTAATTTGTGATGCTGGGGTTGTGGCCATTCTGTTTGGTAGGGTTAAGGGGAGAAGGTGTGCGGTGTCCTGGCAAAGGCATCGGATCGAAAGGCCTTTTGGCCGCCGCGTGTGGCAGGATGCCTGCTGCTGGGGATTAACATGGCCTCAATCTCTTCTAATCTCTCCTGCGGCTTTGGCCCAAGCCCGAGATAAATACCTTTTAACGGATCGCATCTGACGTCAGGAAGCCATCAATCTAATCAGCCGGGCCACTTCTGGGCCAGCGGTAGCCACCGCGAGGCCGCGAGGGCCGGGTCACGCACATGTATTGGCCCTTCCGCCGTTCCCCCGCAAAAAGAGCGCACAACTGGATTCCAGATGTTGAATGGAGGATGCCGACAGGGTGGGGAAGGCTGGGAGATTCAGGAGGCCGGACTTGAAACGCACGTAGTTTCTCCAGCTCCTCTTATGATTAAAGACGTTAATCTCAAGCGTTCAAAAGTGCTTCATGTTTACATGAAAGGATAATGATCTCCAGTTTAAGATGAGAGCCAGCGTGGTGTAGTGTTTAAGAGCAGTGGTTTGGAGCGGTGGATTCTGATCTGCAGAACCGGGTTTGATTCCCCCACTCCTCCACTTGAGCAGCGGAGGCTAATCTGGTGAGCTGGATTCGTTTCCCGACTCCTCCACATGAAGCCAGCTGGGTGACCTTGGGCTAGTCACACTCTCTCAGCCCCACCTACCTCACAGGGTGTCTGTTATGGGGAAGGGAAGATGATTGTGAACTGGTTTGATTCTTCCTTAAGTGGGAGAGAAAGTCGGCATATTAAAACCAACTCTTCTTCTTCTTCTTAAAACAAAAAAAATTATTATTGGACTTAACGGTACCTTGTATGCAAAGGCAAGACGACGCTTCCTTTTTTTTTTTTTTGATGGCAAACCTGTGAAAAAAACCTAGGCTATTTAAGCATGACTGTTTCCTCGCGGTCACCCTATAGACTTATTCGGAGGCCTTGCTTTGACTATACTTGCATTTTCCAGTTGTCAGAGGTTGCCTCGCTCTCCCCATGTGTTTCCCCACCTTTTCTGCATGCTGGCTCAACACGAAACCAGAAAACGCGGGCAAAACGCACAGAAATGAGTCAGGAGAGGGAGGCGACCTCTGACAGTCGGGAAATGCATAAATGGCCCCATTTTTGCATTTGAGTAAATACTGTGTCACCAGTAGTACATCCCTGAAAGGTAAGCCAGCATGAGTATGCTCATTTCACACGGGCGTCAAGGGCTAAGAGTTGCTTATGGCCATCTAAGGAGCTTTGGAGACGGTCTCCCAATTCCCATCCAGCAGCAAGGCTGTGAGCAAAACTGTTTAATTTTCGATGGAAACGCATCAAGGCCAGCAGGATGAGGAGGTCAGGAGCATCTGCTTGGCACCCATAATCTCCCAAGCTCCCCTCTGGTAGACTTGAATGCCTGGCTGCATACGAAACAAAGATTTGTTTGTTCCACTTGGATTTCCACCCAAGCTTCCTTCTGCCACACGGGCCAGCCTTTCCTACCATAAGTGGCTTTGGCCCCTATCAAACTCTGCCTCAGGCCTCGGGTTGCCAACCTCCAGGTAGTGGTACGAACTACTCACTCAAACCGTACAGTTAAGCTGCAAAAATAAAGAGTAGTTGGCTCTGCAAACTGTGATATGTTGTAATAAAATATCAAACAATCATTTACACAATGTAACAGGACACAGTGAAACAGTGGCTGTTACCGCACTAGGTATTCCCAGCGATGGATCAAGAGTTTGGAAATGTTATAAAAAACATCGCTTGAAAGGGTTTTTGGATGCCACAGCTAAACAATGGTTGGAAGACGTCTTCGCAGCTAAAGGGGCCAAACAAAGCGCGAACAGTACTTTTTATAACCGTTTCAAACTCTTAATACATCGCTGGGAATACTAGTGCGGTAACAGCCAGTGAAAAAGTGACTGACGATGACAACGGTGTATACAAAAATGGGCCAAAACAAGCAACAAGTACAATTGGGGTTTATTTTTGTATACAATATTGTCATCGTCAGTCACTTTTTCACTGTTTCACTGTGTCCCGTTACACTGTTTAAATGATTGTTTGATGTTTTATTACAATATATCACAGTTTGCAGAGCCAACTACTGTTTATTTTTGCAACCTCCAGGTAGTAGCTGGAGATCTCCTGGTATTACAACTGACCTCCAGCCGATAGAGATCAGTTCCCCTGGAGAGAATGGCCGCTTTGGCCATTGGACTCTATGGCATTGAAGTCCCTCCCCTCCCCAAACCCCACCCTCCTCAGGCTCCGCCCCAAAAACCTCCCGCCGATGGTGAAGAGGGACCCGGCAACCCTACTCGGGCCGGTTGTCCGGCTTCTATCCCTCGGCCAGAGCCTAGCCCCTCCCAGGGACGGGGCACTGTTCTCCTCCATGCTATTTCCCCCCGCTCTTCCTCTCAGTTTCTCTTCGGTTACGATATAATCCCATCTCTGGGAACTAATCCCACATGCAGGAATGAATTACACTGGATTGGCACTCATCCTGGCCTGGAAAACAGTCAGAGATCTAGCAGAACCCTGCACGGAAAGTAAGATCTACTGCATAGGCTTCTGAGTAGATTTTGTCACCTGTGGATGTACACGTCCGGAGACATAAACATTTTATTTATTTATTTATTTTATTATTTATTTTATTAATTTTTTTATTTATGCGAACAAATTACCACGCTGAAAGACCTATGAGTGGTGTTATTAATTTGCATCTAGCCACAGGATAGGTGTACAACTTTAAGATAAAATACCTTGTAAAGTGCATTTCTGGATGTGTTTTTGAATAATCACGCTTTGTATAATTTTGACCACTGAGGAAGGCCCAAGCGTAGGGTTGCCAACCTCCAGGTACTAGCTGGAGATCTCTTGCTATTACAACTGATCTCCAGCCGATAAGAGATCAGTTCCCCTGGAGAAAATGACCACTTTGGCAGTTGGATTCTATGGCATTAAAGTCCCTCCCCTATCCAAACCCCACCCTCCTCAGGCTCTGCCCCCAAAATCTCCAGGTCTTTCCCAACCTGAAACTGGCAACCCTACCCAAGAGGCCGAAATGCATATGGTCTATCAGTTATTTATATTCTGCATACCATCAATGGTGTTATTTTTGTAACGGTTTATACCTGTAGTTTTATAGGTAGCCTGTAGTCCCGGTCCAGTGGTTTTTTTTTTTAATCCATTTTATTGGGTACACCTAATAAATCTATTACTCTTTAAGAATGTTTAGTTCCGCGTCTCCTCCTAACTCACCCAATTTGTATTTGGTGAGGGAAGGGCCGCTTATCTGGTTTCCCTTTCCCCATACCTTTTGTTTGTTGCCTGACCCATAATTTGTTAATTAAATCTTGGCTTCAACAGCCACAAAGAGGCCCCATGGCTCCTTCTTTCCACCTGTCGCTTCAGAGGCAATGCTCATCAAATTGGACTGGTTGGGTTTTTATCCGTAGACCCTGCCTAGCCCTGTGTCTCTTCTATAGCCACATTCAGTAGCATGACTGTGGACTTTCCTTTTTCTGATCAAATATGCAAAATGCCACCAGTTTTGTGCGGGGTGCAAAGGCATGCAGGTGTGGTTTATGCACCAGGTGCACAGTTAGTACATGGTCAAGATGTGCACAGCACTGGAACTGCCAACACGAGTCACAATGCTAAGCTTGTATTTCTGGATGTCTGGAGATCTACTATTACAACTGATCTCCAGTCGAGAGAAGTCAATTCACCTGGAGAAAATCGCAGCTTGGGCAATTGGACTCTATGGCATTGAAGTCCCTCCCCTATCCAAACCCCACCCTCCTCAAGTTCCACCCCCAAAATCTTCAGGTATTTCCCAACCCGGAGCTGGCAACCCTATGAGTACCCAACGGGGAGAAGGGAGGAATACAAATGAAATAAATTATTTTCGTGCTGCTGTTTCCGTCGGCGTGGCCTGAACAATCATGCGGCAAAAGAAAAGCTTCTGAATGCTTCACCGCAGGTCCAGAGAAAAGATAATGAGTGGGGAATAAAGGGGAATAAAGAAATGAAGGATAAATGAAAATCTGAATGTGAGGTGGAGCAGGGTGCCCAAGGTGGGGTGGGATACATAAAATATATAGATAATGAAAATAGAATTTATTTAAGGCGCTATGTCAAGATAAAAAATATTTTTAAAAATTGTTTTACCAGGTTGATAATTGCACACACATTTTATATGGGAGACATATACAGCCCAGTATAACAACTTGTAGACAATCTAACCAGATGTTTGTATAATGAATAAATTTATTTACGGCAAAGGCCCAGAATAAAACGACCAGATACAACCTGTGAGAGATTTAGGGTCTCTCTTGTTTAAAAATATCGCAATTTAAAAACAGTTAAAACCAACTATTTACCAGATAAAAACTAGCCAGTCCCAATATTCAGCTTTCCCGTACGGCTCTTAATTGCAGCAGGGCAAAATTTGGCAACTTGAGACAAAAAGAGATTTTTGTATAATTGGAAATATACTATACAACCTATATACATGCCTGGTCTGATATATAATTGTCTGTGTATGTTTATATATCTGTAAATATGCGTGTACGTTTTACATGGGTTTCAACTGACCACTGAGGAAGGCCAAACAGGATGAAACGCTTCTGGCAAACACGTGGTTATAGTATATCAACCTTAGGAAATGTCATTGTGCTGTTTTAACTATTTTTAAAACTAATTTTTATCTTGACATAGCACCTTAAATAAATTACATTTTCATTATCTAGATATTTTATTTATCCCACCCAAACCTTGGGTACCCAGCTTCTGTTTTCTAGGCTGGGTTTCATTCCCCTCTTCTCTTTTTTCTTCTGTGAGGTGGAGCATCCAGACAACCACTTTACCCAGTCCCTGCAGTCTAGGACTGTGCCAGCAAATTGGAAAGCCTTTGCACATGCTGGCCCTGTGGAAGCATACTGGAGTTTGTGGAAGCACCGAAAGGCTCTGGGTAAGACGTAACAGACTGGATCCTACAAGATCTTTGATCAGAGCAGAGCCCATAGGATGGGATTTTCCCACCTACCCCCATACATTGTAGCCTCTGTAAATTCAATTCCTCCCTTTGTGTGAGCAAGTGAGTGAGCCAGAGGAGTACAGATGTGAAGGCCTGGGGGAAAAACAATTTGGGGGGAGTTTTTTGTGGGGGTTCCTCCCCAGGGCTCTATTTCCCATTTTTCCAATGGAACAATTGGAAATTTGGGTGAGTGCTGGGAAAAACCCCCCTCATATGGAATATATTATTTTTTAGAATGAGTGAAATGCTCTTGAAGACAAGCATGCTGTAGATGCATCTTAAGTCCAAGATGGCCAGATTTGCCTGGCTGGCAACTAAAGTAAGACAAAACGTACTAAAGGCTCTGGAATAATCAATCTGTGATTAGAATCTGTACTGTTTTATGTGTACTTTGGAGGGTTTTCATCTTTTTACCTCAGTTTTAATTTCTACTACATCTTTATTATTTTATTATATCATTATTTCTTAATTATTTATGTATGTATTTAATTTTGATTTGTTAGGAGACTTGATGGTCTACGACTGCAAATAAAATCTGTTGTTTAAATCCAAGAGGAATTTCTGCATCTAGGATACCGAATCTTCATGAGGGGAGCATGGAAGGTTTTCATTGCCACTCAACAGTTGCATGTCTGCTGGTTTCCTTTCGACCTGACATGGGTGACCAGGGCGGCTGGATTTTAACACAGCAGTAATTCTCAGCACCATCTGTCAGTTCCCAGAACATTCACCCTTTGCTTGCTTTGGGTCGCTCCACACAACCACGTGAAGGGCGGAAAAAAGGGAATCAGAGGCTCACATTTTCTACCATTTATATAGCACTTTAGAATGTTTTCAGCACTTCTCTCACATGATCTCAGTCGCCTTCACAACAACCCTGTTAAGTCTGATCAGTATCATTACCCTCACATTGCAGATGAGGGGGTGAGGGAGAGAGGGAGAGAAAGAGAGCGAGCAAGCATGAGTTTGCTTAAGGCCGCCCGGGGAGGTTTGGGGCAAACTGAAACGGAGGATTTGTGGCTCATACTGAAGTCTCTCTTGGCCCCTCTGATACGTGGGGTCACAACTTCAGCCCCCTTGACCGGGGCAAAAGGACTTCTAGGCGAAAACGGTGGGCGGGACTCGAACACTGCCTTCTGAGGTCATCCTCCTTGCCGCGATGTCATAACCAAGCCAGGCGGACTTCCTTAGCCCATTGCGCAAAGGTCAGTCCAGAGATACAACGGCACATGAGCCTCATTTCCGCTCGGCTCAGAGTTCATCTCTGGTCTGCTGCCCCTTGGACCGGACCCCAGACTCTGAGTACGGTTTGCTCCTCCGGCCAGCGGATCTGGCCCTTCCCTGGGGAGCAGGGGGCTCTGGCGAGTCCCCGGTGCTGCGGCCAGCTTCGGCGTTCTCCTTGTCATCCAAACGCAACGCTTCCTGTTCTGCCTCCTTCCGTTTCACCATCTCTTCTGCCTGGGCCCAATCCTATAAACCAGAAATCAGGCCTTATTTGTGAGAAAGAGGGGGAAGCAGCTCCATGCCACTGTGTGGCTCTCCTTTCTCGCCAAAACACATACCCCCCCCCAAAAAATCCCAACTCTTTCCGAAAACAGTAAGAAACGTTTGCGCTCCTGAAATCCCACATGCTTTTATTGATGCCTTTTATTGAGCTTTTCTCCCTCTCTCATAATACTAGAACGCGGGGTCATCTGCTGAAGCTGGAGGGTGAGAGATTCAAAACAGATGAAAGGAAGTATTTCTTCACACAACACATAGTTAGACTGTGGAACTCCCTGCCCCAGGATGCGGCGATAGCTGCCAACTTGGACGGCTTTAAGAGGGGAGTGGACATGTTCATGGAGGAGAGGGCTATTCATGGCTACTAGTAAAAATGGCTACTAGTCATGATGCATACCTATTCTCTCCAGGATCAGAGGAGCAGGCCTATCATATTAGGTGCAGTGGAACACAGGCAGGATGCTGCTGCAGTCGTCTTGTTTGTGGACTTCCTGGAGGCACCCGGTTGGCCACTGTGTGACCAGACTGCTGGACTTGATGGGCCTGGGTCTGATCCAGCAGGGCCTTTCTTATGCTCTTATGGCCCCAAACTCCCTGCTTCATGAAGCCTTTGGACAATGTCAGTGGGCCCTCCCGCTCCTTCCCCAACACTTCCCAATTCCTTGTTACCTGTTCTGCATGCTCTGGAGAAAGGGTGTACCACAGGGCGATGGCGCAGCGTCTTCCACGGGTCACAGCCCACACGCCGTGGGGGTTCTCCCCACCAGAGCTGAAGGCCACCAGCCTCCCACATTTTGGCCGTACCTGGGCCTACCCGAGAGAGAAAAGGAGGGAGGGGAAATGGTAAATCATTTATGCCAATATGATCTCCTACAGGAGAATTGCTAAATTTTAAGGTTGACAATGAGGAAACTGAAATTGTTCAAGGCTTTCTATTCCTTGGCTCCATCATCAACCAAAAGGGAGACTGCAGCCAAGAAATCAGAAGGAGATTGAGACTGGGAAGGGCAGCCATGAAGGAGCTAGAAAAGATTCTGAAGTGTAAGGATGTGTCACTGGCCACCAAGATCAAGTTAATTCATGCCATCTTATTTCCTATTACTATGTATGGGTGTAGCTGGACAATGAAGAAAGTGGAGAGCCAGCTTGGTGTAGTGGTTAAGAGTGGTGGTTTGGAGCGGTGGACTCTAATCTGGAGAACCGGGTTCGATTCCCCACTACTCCGCATGAGCGGCGGAGGCTAATCTGGGGAACCAGGTTGGTTTCCCCACTCCTACACCTGAAGCCAGCTGGGTGACCTTGGGCTAGTCACACTCTCTCAGCCCCACCTACCTCACAGGGTGTCTGTTGTGGGGAGGGGAAGGGAAGGTGATTGTAAGCCAGTTTGATTCTTCCTTAAGTGGTAGAGAAAGTTGGCATATAAAAACCAACTCTTCTTCTTCAAAAGGAAGGAAAAAGAAAAGCAGAAATTTGATGCAATGCCAGGGGAGAAGGAATTAAATGTTTGTCCTAGTGTGAAATTTGGCTGAGTTTGCCTTTGGCTGCCCCATTTGAATCTGCCAGGTTGCTATCGACAGACTTTGCTGGAGAGAGCAGAATCCCAGCCCTGGCATGGCCCCGGTGCCCTCCCCATTCCTCCAGACCTATACCCAAGCTCCCAAAGACTCACCGTAACAGTCACGGCATCCATCTCAGTGAAGAAAAGGTTTCCCCCTTGGAAGTCGTCGTTCAGGTAGAGGATCGCGCTGCGGAGAAAAATTGGAGACCAGTTTGTAATCCTCGACGGCTCACAACTCACAGTGAGGGGAGATGTGAACACCGGGATGACACGTGACACAGTTAAGATTGCCACAGTGAATTGCAATCGCCTGGCATTCGCCACACTCCACAATAACATCTACCTGCAGCCATTGGGCATATCAGAGTCATTAGGACGTAGGGCTGGATCAAGATCCATCTAGTCCAGCATCCTGTTCCCAACAGTGGCCAGCCAGGTGCTTCTGGGAAGCTAACAGAGCTCCCTATCCACAACACTAAATAAATGTTCTCAGAGCATGGAGGTTGAACACATGAACACATGAAGCTGCCTTCTACTGAATCAGACGCTTGGTCCATCAAAGTCAGTATTGTCTACTCAGACCGGCAGCGGTTCTCCAGGGTCTCAGGCAAAGGTCTTTCACATCACCTACTCGCCTAGTCCCTTTAACTGGAGATGCCGGGAGATTGAACCTGGCACCTTCTGCATGCCAAGCAGAGGCTCTACCACTGAGCCATGGCCCCTCCCCTATTTAGTCCATGCAAGAAGGTATCACCAAGCCCCAGCTTTCCACCACCACCAAACTCCCAGGGCAGTTTTGCAATTCTTTTCAAAATGCTTCTAAGATGGATTAATAGGTAAATGAAGCATTATTATATTTTGATTATGCTTATTTGAAAGTATAAAGTAAGATATTTTCATCTGGGGTACTGTAGGTGTTAAGACTAGGTGTTATAGCTGTTAAGACTAAATGACTAAGATTTGAGAAAATAGATAGTAAATGTTGAGAGAATTTATAGTAGAACTATATTAAAGGTAAAGGTCCCCTGTGCAAGCACCGGGTCATTCCTGACCCATGGGGTGACTTCACATCTTGACGTTTCCAAGGCAGACTTTGTTTGCGGGGTGGTTTGCCAGTGCCTTCCCCAGTCATCTTTCCTTTACCCCCAGCAAGCTGGGTACTCATTTCACCGACCTTGGAAGGATGGAAGGCTGAGTCAACCTTGAGCCGGCTACCTGAAACCGACTTCCGTTGGGATCGAACTCAGGTCGTGAGCAGAGCTTTTGACTGCAGTACTGCAGCTTAACACTCTGCGCCACGGGGCTCCTAGAACTATATTAGGAGGATAAATAAGATTAAAGTAAAAGTGTCAAATATGGTTTATAACACTAGAATTAAAAATTTAGAATGTGGATAAATTAAAAGAATGACAGCATGATATCCTTGATATATAGGTAAGTTAGAACAATAAATTACAGTATGTTATTAAATAGAAATGACTATTAAATGATTATACAAACTAGTGTATCGATTACCTATTGCGATAATCAGAACTGTTAAACGAATTCCTTGTAAGAAGCCTAAGTTGTATGTGAATGTGTATGTTAAGTGTTTGTAATGTTTAAAGTGTTAATAATAAAAAAAAAAATTAAAAAAAAGGTAAATGAAGGAATGAACGTGGTACTTAGACGTGGCGCCCGTCTGCACGCCCAGCGCCTCACCTGAAGTCTCTGTAGATGTAAGCAGGAGGCTCCTTCCAGCAGGTGTTCCCATCTGGGTCTAAAAGGCAGTTGTCTGCGTGGACAGGGTGACTAAGGTCCATGCGGCCCTCCTGTTCCCCTACAGGGAGACCCGCAAAAAAACCCCATCGCTGCCTTTGTTCCAAAGACCACAAGTCCCAAGAGATGCTTCCACATGTGCGCACCCCTCTCTCTCCCTCCCATCTCTGCTCAGAATGAGCAAGTGATAAAGTGTATTGTCTGTGACCATCACAATCCATCATACGAAACATTAAAATAACATAAAAATATCATAAAATAACATTAAAATAACTTTAAAACAGTCTGACCCACAAGAAACTAGTACTTAAATATGTTAAGTTCCCTGATTAAAAACAGCTTTAGCTCGGGTTTTCTTAGCTGCTAAAGCAAAGAGGGACGCTTTGTAGGAAACATCAGGATTGGCGTCTGATAGGAGAAAGAGCAGCTCAGACCGAAGACGGCCGCTCTTTTGCCAGAAGAGAATCTACAGCGCGTGTCTTTTTCAGGTGCTCTTTCTATCAGGAAGTCCGATTTAAGCTAACTTCCCCTCTCCTTAATCTAACAAAGGATAGCTCCCAGGAAGGGAGACTGAGGAGACTCCTATGGGAAGGAGCAGACCAGAGGGTGAAGCAAGTAGCTAAATTCTATGCCGCGATATAGAAGATCCGTCAGACAAAGCTGGGGCTGGGTAATTCAACTTAAAATGGAAGATGTTTTCTTAATTCGAGGTCCGTTTAAATTGTATGAAGTCTATGAACCACGAATCCCATAGTTTTAGCTACTGTATATTCTCCAATTTTAATTCTGTATCTGATACGAATGTTTTTAATGGCATTTTCCGTATTAATAAATGAATCTGAATCTGCCAGAAGAGGGCAGTGCAGATTCTGCAACTGACGGCAGCTCGGGTACAATTTCTACCAGGGACCAGAAACCAAAACAGAATCCGCATAATACCTTTCATTAGGACGGACCAAATTGGCACGAAACACCAGGCAAACGTTCTGGCTCCCCCAGAGCTCTTCGCCAGGCTGAGTGTTTCCAGAATTTTAAAAGACAGGAAGACAGGAATCTCAGGCTGCAGTCTTAAGATGCGGTCTTGCAGGTATCCTTTGTGAGACGCCAGCACGCAGCCCACTTCTTCACTTTGTTGTTGTAGCGCTACGTCTCAGCAACGAAGTAAAGAAGCGGACTGCCTGCTGGCGTCTCACAAAGGATGCCTGCAAGACCGCATCTTAAGATCACAACCGGTGAGTTCTGCCTTCTGTTTTCTTAGGTTTTGTAACATTCAAGTGGCTCTGGTGAGCTCAAAAGCTCACACAATGTTTTGTGCCAATTTTGTTCTTGTTTTCAGATTTTACACAGATTTATACGACAGTGGAGCAGCCTCAATAACAATAACTGGCATGATCTTGTTGGAGCTTGGAGGAAGAAGAAGAGGAGGAGGAAGAAGAGGAGGAGGAGGAAGAAGAGGAGGGGGAGGAAGAGGAAGAGGAGGCGGAGGAAGAATAGGAGGCGGAGGAAGAAGAAGAGGCAGAGGAAGAAGAAGAGTTGGTTTTTATATGCCAACTTTCTCTACCACTTAAGGAAGAATCAAACCGGCTTACAATCACCTTCCCTTCCCCTCCCCACAACAGACACCCTGTGAGGTAAGGGGCTGAGAGAGCTGTGACTGGCCCAAGGTCACCCAGATGGTTTCATGTGTAAGAGTGGGGGAAACAAACCCGGCTCACCAGATTAGCCTCCGCTGCTCATGTGGAGGAGTGGGGGAATCAAACCCGGTTCTCCAGATCAGAGTCCACCGCTCCAAACCACCACAACACGCTGGCTACACCACCACCAGGCAGGGTGGGCCTTGGTTAGTATTTGGATGGGAGACCACTTTTGAAGACTGGGGTTGCTATGCAGAGGAAGGCAACGGCAAACTGCCTCTTCCCCCCTCTTGTCTCAAAAAATCCCATGGGGTTGCCACGAGTCGCATGCGACTTGACGGCACACAATTTTTATTAAATCATATGGCCAAAACAGCTTTTCCTACAAGGGACCAGGCCGGCCCAAGACCGTTTAGTGCTGGAGAAAGAAAATCCAAACACAAAATCACTTGCTCACTGTTTGGCACAGAACTCCATCCGTGGGGAGATTCTCTCAAGGAAACCTAACAGAAATGAAATCCCCTGCCCCATCAGCGCAGAACGTGTAGCAGAACCTCCCTGCAGGATATGCTTTGTGGTTCTGATCTGCCGTTCCCCAGTGTGCCGCCCATAATATTAGACAAAATTCGCTGCCTGAGGCAGATGGTTGATCTTGGCCTCCGTAGCGTGGCTGCCCTTGTGCAGGGGGTCTTAATAGCACAGGGGACTCTTAAGAGGAACCACAGAACTGCCACTCTTGGGGCCACCCACAGGCATTTTCACAAGCAACACTGAAAGAAGAAGAAGAAGAAGAGTTGGTTTTTACATGCCGACTTTCTCTACCACTTAAGGGAGGCTCAAACCGGCTTACAATCCTTCCCTTCCCCTGCCCACAAGGTAGGTGGGGCTGAGAGAGTTCTGAGAGAACTGCGACTGGTCCAAGATCACCCAGGGGGCTTCATGCGGAGGGGCGGGGAATCAAACCTGGCTCTCCAGATCAGAGTCCGCCGCTCATGTGGAGTGGTGGGGAATCAAACTCGATTCTGCAGATTACAGTCTACCTCTCTTAACCGCTACACCACGCCGGCTCTCACTGAAGCACACCTAGGAATTAAAGTTCTGAGCATAACGCTGTGGGGGAAGGAGATGGAACAGACACAAGGACAATGTAACCTATAGTTTGTCCCTCAGGTGTACACTTGGAACTGTTATAAAAGGTAAAGGTCCCCTGTGCAAGCACCGGGTCATTTCTGACCCATGGGGTGACGTCACATCCCGACGTTTACTAGGCAGACTTTGTTTTACGGGGTGGTTTGCCAGTGCCTTCCCCAGTCATCTTCCATTTACTTCCAGCAAACTGGGTACTCATTTTACCAACCTCAGAAGGATGGAAGGCTGAGTCAACCTTGAGCCGGCTACCTGAAACCGACTTCCGTAGGGATTGAACTCAGGTCATGAGCAGAGCTTTTGACTGCAGTACTGCAGCTTGCCACCCTTTGCCACGGGGCTCTTAAACTGGAACTGTTAACTGAATTCATATCTGCATTTGGTTCCTAGTTTGTACTCAATCCTGTTTTGCCTCCAACTCTTTTCTGAGTAATAGTTTAATTTTGCAACAGTAAATTCTTGCTTTCCCAGCTGTACTCTATTACTGCTGCCAAAACCAAATGCTATTTATCAGTGCAGAAGATTTTTGATCAGTTCACATCTGTGTGTGTGGAATCAAAAGGTCCTTACCCTCGGCGGCTGTGCGGCAGACCAGGTGCGTGAACGAAAAGTAGAGCTTTTTCTCAGGGGTGAAATAGGACTCGATGATTTTACGGGATTTCTCGCTGGCTTGCAGGAGCAGTTTCACATCCCTCCAGTTCACGGCGCTCTCCTCAGCTAGCTGTGGATGGGGTGGGAAGGAGACACACATCGGTGCAAAACATCACACAGACACGTGCCTAATTGGTATGAAGTTTAGGCCCACTCGGGTGTTGTGTGTGTGTGTGTGTGTGAAAAAGAGAAACGCAAAACCAGAATATGCGACAGCATCCTTCACGAATGTTGGCGAAAGGGAATGTTGATCCTGTCCCATTTAATAGTTGTGTGGCAAGTTGCAAACTGGAAAACGCGTATGTACTTTTTTAGCACACGGGCAAAACAGAAGGGAGCTGCAGTGCTCCTTCTGGCTGATTCTCCCGCTGATTCATTTGTCCATCTTAAGAACATAAGAAAAGCCCTGCTGGATCAGACCCAGGACCATCAACTCCAGCAGTCTGTTCACACAGTGGCCCAACCAGATGCCTCTAGGAAGCTCACAAACAAGACGGCTGCAGCAGCATTGTCCTGCCTGTGTTCCACAGCACCTAATATAATAAGCACGCTCCTCTGATCCTGTAGAGAATAGGTATGCATCATAAGAACATAACTAAAGCCCTGCTGGATCAGACCGAGGCCCATTAGGTCTAGCAGTCTGTTCACACAATGGCCAACCAGGTGCCTCTAGGAAGCCCACTAACAAGACAACTGCAGCATTATCCTGCCTGTGTTCCATGACAGCTAATATAATAAGCATGCTCCTCTGATACTGGAGAGAATAGCATTGCATCATGACTAATATTCATTTTGACTAGCCATGGATAGTCCTATCCTCCACGAACATGTCCAGTCCCGTCTTAAAGCCTTCCAAGTTGGCAGCCATCATTACATCCTGGGGCAGGGAGTTCCACAATTTAACTCCCTTAATTTATCTCCTTTCCTCGCAAGCCGTTGGGCAAACATGGAGGTTTGCTACACCCTGCAAGGTAACCAATACTTTGCCCAACATGGCAACTTTGTGTATCAGGAGAGTCATGGGTAATATGAGCTCCTAATGTGCGGGCTTCCTGATTATTGGACGCCTGCAGAGGGCTCCAGTACAATTAAAGAAATGAGCAACGATTCTCTCACGACAGCTACAATGCTCTTTAAAAAATGATTTGTCTGCATCTACCTATGTATGCTTCTGAACTTGGCAGAATATTCTAACCCACAGTTTTCACAGCTTGGTTTGGGGTCTCTCTGCAGCCTCTGAGGAGATCCACTGGAGAAACCCACACCGCAGGACTAGGAACAGACTCCTTCCAACGTTACCTGGATATTTACCTGCAAAGCCTTGAGCACTGTGAGCCCTTCAAATCTCTCATGCGGGGTGTGAGGCGAACGCCGGCCACGATAACCATCTCCTGATCCGCCGGCTGCCTGAAACAGAGAGGAAGATACAAGGGGCATAAGAAGAAGAAGAGTTGGTTTTTATATGCCGACTTTCTCTACCACTCACGGAAGAATCAAGCTGGCTTACAATCGCCTTCCTTTCCCCTCCCCACAACAGACACCCTGTGAGGTAGGTGGGGCTGAGAGAGTCCAGAGAGAACTGCGACTAGTCCAAGGTCAGCCAGCTGGCTTCATGTTGAGGAGTGGGGAAACCAACCCGGTCCACCAGATTAGAGTCTGCCGCTCATGTGGAGGTGTGGGGAATCAAACCCGGTTCTCCAGACTAGAGGCCACCACTCCAAACCACCCCTCTTAACCACTACACCACACTGGCTCTCCACAGTGGCCAACCGGTTGCCCTGAAGGACCAAATAAACAGGGCACAGAGGCTGAGCGGAGTTGCCAGCTAGGGGTTGGGAAATACCTGGAGACTTGGGGGGGGTGGAGCCTGGGGAGGGAGGGGTTTGGGGAGGGGGAGGGTACAACGCCATAGAGTCCACCCTCCAAAGCAGCCATTTTCTCCAGGGGGACTGATCTCTGTCCCCTGGAGGTCAGTTGAAATCCCAGGAGATCTCCAGCTACCCCCTGGAGGCTTGCAACCTGAAGGCTGAGGCCAACCCCAAGGCTCCAGAGGTTTACTGCCTCAGAAGATGGAGGCTCCCTTCAGCCACCACGGCTCGTAGCTATTGATGGCTGAGGGAGTTGGGAATGTTTCGTCTGGAGAGCAGGAAGTTGAGGGGGGACATGATCGCTCTCTTTAATTATTTGAAGGGCTGTCACTTAGAGGAGGGCAGGGAGCTGTTCCTGTTGGCAGCAGAGGACAGGACTCACAATAATGGGTTTAAATTGCAGGAGGAAAGGTACTGGCTGGATATTAGGAAATATTATTTTACAGTAAGAGTTGTCCGACAGTGGAATCAGCTACCTAGGGAGGTGGCGAGCTCCCCCCTCACTGGAAACCTTTAAAGCCGAAGCTGGACAAGCACTTGTCAGGGATGCTCTAGGCTGATCCTGAATTAAGCAAGGGGTTGGACTAGATGGCCTCTACGCCCCTTCCATGATTCTCTGGACCTCTCCCCCAGAAATCCCCTTTTTAAAGGGGGTCCCAGGATTGCCCCTACAAGCTCCACAGCTGCCACAGGTCTCTTGCCACCGGAGAGGGCCATGTCGAGGTTAGGCCCGGCACCTTTCTTCACCTTGGCCAGGTGAAGGACGTCTTTGCATTCGGATTCGGTCAGGACTCTGTCCAAGACGACCCTCTGCGAGCCATTGAGCAGCTGGGAATCCATGGTGATGGTCACGCCCTCAAAGGGCAGAGGGCCTAGGGTGGGGTGAAACGTATTCGTTGAAAGCATTTCGCGCCTCTTTCCCGACAACAAGCAGTAAGCAAAACCAATGAGATGCACTGTGGCCCAAACGTGGCGCTTCAACCAGGCAAATCACCTTCTGAAATAGAACAGTTTTATTCACCAAGAAATGCAGAAAGTTTTGAAAGTTATTTTTCCTCTAGACCCTGAAGTGATGTTGCTAGGAACAGCGCCGGAGAAGACAAAGACCTTAGAGCAGGAGTGGGGAACATCAGGCCCGACGGCGCTGTTTAAAGCCTGTGAAATCATTTGGTCTGGCCCTTTGTGGGTCCTGGCAGATTTCAAGCTCAGAAGGATCTAAGACTGGCAATCTGTGGTCAAGGCGGATGTGAGTTCGTTTTGCCAAGAAAAGGAAACTTTTTCCCCCCTTGTAGAAGAGTCATTAGCTATGGAGCTGCTAGGACCGCACAAGAAACTGTGTTAACCCTTTCCCACCCGGGCCATGGAGAAACGTATTCCCTCTGTACTACAAGAGGGCTGGGGGCGGAAGTGGTGACAATGGAGGGGTTAAAGGGGGAAGGGCCAGAATGTGCAAGGGGGGGAGTTCTTAGCCAGTGTGTCCTCATTTCATCCCTGCAGGCGGAGGTGGCAGGAGCCGGCTGTAGAATCAGGCCCCGACCATGCGGAGCAGGAGCAACTCCGGCGTGTGGCTGGATGGCTATGCCTGGCTGGTGCAACAGACCATCCTGTGCCACCAGGTGGGCGAATATGGCACCGGTTGGATGCCTGCCTGCTTGCCCATGCCGGGGGTGTGTGTGTCATCTGGGGCAGCTGCCTGCTTGGGGCTTGTCAGCTAATTTTTAAGTTGATAATTTTGTGTGGCCTGCGAATGATATTATAAATATCCAAATGGCCCTTGGCGGAAAAAAGGTTCCCCACCCCTGCCTTAGAGATTTGTTCAGCCATATGATAACAGCAGCAAGAGTAGCATTGGCCACAACTTGCAAGCAAGAAGAAGTTCTAGAACTGGAGAAATGGCAAGAGAGAATATGCGGTGATGGCTAAACTATCTAAATTGGTGAAAGGCAGATCAGTGGAAGAATCCCAGAAGAAATTGACGTGTTATTTCGATTATATTAAGTCAACGGAGAGTTTAGTGAATGACGGGGAAGGCATGATAACAGAAATATAAATAATAAGAATATCAAATTAGTAGTAGTATGGCATTTATGGGATAATCAATTTAGAGTAGCAAAGAAGGTATTAAAGCGTAGCATAGCAGGGCAAGAAGATTTATAAAAAGTATCACGCAAAACTGGCCCTAGAAGCTAAAATGACTAAACTGAGGCTATTGTATTTTGGTCACATTATGAGAAGACAAGAGTCACTGGAAAAGACAGTCATGCTAGGAAAAGTTGAGGGCAGCAGGAAAAGAGGAAGACCCAACAAGAGATGATTTGACTCAATAAAGGAAGCCACGGCCCTCAATTTGCAAGGCCTGAGCAAGGTTGTCAAAGATTGGACATTTTGGAGGACACTGATTAATAGGGTCACCACGAGTCAGAAGTGACTTCACAGCACTTAACACACACACATCAAGCAATATTAATGTTTTATCAAATAGTCAGAAAAGCACTAAACAATAAGCATGAGTATAGTTTGGGAAGCACTGGGAATAATAATAAAAGGAATTAAACTGAACTTTGGCTGAACGAATGATTAGTAAGATTTTAGCGAATAATATAAAATGCACTCCCCGAAAGATGGCATATATTGTATGCTTGTGAATGGATGTAAAAATTGTTTGTTTGTAAAAATTGAATAAAAATGTGGAATAAAAATTTGCATCCCTTGCAGAAATTTAAGAGGGTTGCCCCTTTGCAAGAACCTACCAGCACAAGGCCCTAAAATGAGCCACCTTTCAAGTTTCCCACCCTCCTCATCTGTTACTCATCTCAACTGGTGTTCTAGCTTAGGTGGGGAGTGCCAGTCCTTCAGGGATAGCCTCCTGAATCATAACGGGCTTTATTTTATTTTTTTAAATTTTATTTTATTTATATAAAGGGTACAGAAGGAAAAAAGGGGAGGAATAAAAAAAGGGTGAATCCATCTGCGAATCAAAATAAAGAGTTACACTATAAATCCAACAATTGATTTGTCAATTCATTTAACAGACTTCATTCTAACATAAAACTTAAGATTTTATGGCTAAGTACCTAATTTTTATTCTACTTTTCTAAAATAATCTGTAAATATATATGGCACTGCATTCTTGATATACTTCCATCAGCCTCAAACCTCTGTATGCCTATAAAACAATTTCCATTTATCATTAAATTGAGACTCCTGATCAATTTAATGATAAATGAGACTCTTGATCGATCGTAATGGGCTTTAGAGGTGAAAACGAATACCTTAAATTGTACCCAGAAGTGAATTTGCAGCTTGCACAGAACAAGACAGACACACACACACACACACTTGCGAAAGCTGCATTCAGGCCAGTTGGAGTTTCCAGGGGCAGCAAGATTGTGTGGACAAGCAGAGATAAGGAAATCCTCCCTGTTACCCCTGTGCCTAAAGAAGCGCAGAGGACATCCTTCTTTGGGGGGTTTTAAGCAGAGGCTAGATGGCCATCTGTCAGCAATGCTGATTCTGTGAAATTAGGCACATCATGAAAGGGAGGGCAGGAAGGGTTGCGTCAATGTTTGACTCTCGTGGCCCTTTCTTACATGCCCAGGGTAATGCCGATCGCCCCTTTGGGGACAGGAAGGAATTTTTCCCCAGGCCAGATTGGCCAAAGCGACCATCTTCTCCAGGAGAACTGATCTCTATTGGCTGGAGATCAGTTGCCTTTACCTTTATCCCTTAGAAGCTCCTTGATCTATTGATCTTGAGCAGCGTAAATCTAATGTTTGAGGGATATAAGGACTGAAATAAATCTTGACACTGACAATGTAGCCTTGGGATCCCTGTCACTTGATTAAAAAAGCGCATTATGTCAGACACAGAGGCATTAGATTTATATGTTAAAAGGGGAGAGATATAACGTGATTGGAGTTGTTCATAAAAGCGGCATTCCAAGAGGGCATGAGCTAATGAATCAATAGAAGAGCAAGGACAGGTCCTGTCTGGGTATGGTATAGTCAAACGTCTGCCCGGCATAACCCTAGAGGGGTTAGCATTCAGTCTAGCTAAACAGAAGGCTCTAGAAAGATGAGTTGTTGTCAAATAATAAGTATAAGCGTGCAAACTGCATGGTGGTGGTATTCCGAAAAACTGAGATGAACAAAAGTGGCGAGCACGAAAAGTAGTGCTGTCATAATCAAGCTCTTTAATGCGCTTTTTAATTTTGGTGAAAGCTTCAGTTTTCCCAAGGTCTAGTAACACATCCTGCGAGAAGCCCAACGATGACAATTTCTCATCTAAGATTTTTTTGCCATGAGGATTTAAAAGGGTTGTGCTTCAGAAAAGGGAGATCAGTTGCAATAGCAGAAGATCTCCAGCTAGTACCAGGAGGTTGGCAACCCTACTGAGAACAGCCAGCCCTTTTGCCCTGCAGTTCCGCCTTTGCCACTCACCTCTTAGCTGCTGCTGTTCCATCTCTGGGGCCTCCAGCCTCTGCTTCTCTTGGTCTTCTCTTGGGAAAATGCAGAGAAGGGCATCAATATCAGGGCCGGAGGCCTTGGGACTCTCCCTCCATTTGAAAGGAGCAACCTCTCCCTACAGAGTTTTTTGAGGCTCTGCCCCCTTCACCTGCCCAGCTCAGAACACCTCTGAAGCTTACCTGTGCTTTGCCTTCATGCTCTCAGGGATCAATTCCTCCGGAGTCCACAACTCCTAAAGAAACAAACCACAGGGCCTTAATCACAGCACTATGGCAGCCCCACTGCCAGGGCCCCACCTTCCTCTGCTAGGGTTGCCAGCTCCGGGTTAGGAAATACCTGGAGATTTTTTTGGGCAGAGCCTGAGGAGGGCAGGGTTTGGGGAGGGGAGGGACTTCAATGCCATAGAGTCCAATTCGCCAAAGCGGCCATTTTCTCCAGGTAGGGTTGCCAGGTCCATCTTCACCACCAGAGGGAGGTTTTTGGGGCAGAGCATAAGGAGGGTGGGGTTTGGGGAGGGACTTCAGTGCCATAGAGTCCATTTGCCAAAGCGGCCATTTTCTCCAGATGAACTGACCTCTATTGGCTGGAGATGAGTTGTAAAGGCTGGAGATCTCCACCTGGTACCTGGTGGTTGGCAGCCCTATCTCCAGGGGAACTGATCTCTGTCGCCTACAGAAGAACACCCCCCTCCAAAGGGGGCCGCAGGTACTTACGGGGTCATCAAACGTTTCCCCAAGGTGCTCCACAGCATAGTAAATCAGTTTCTTCTCCATGAGAGACCGGCGTACGTAACTGCGAATCACCTGTGGATAAAACCACGCTGTTCATGCCACATCCTGCAAAAACAGTTCCGGCTTTACTTGAATGGGAATACTTAAGCAGACACCTCCAGAAAACACACACAACCATCTCCAGTAGCTGATATAGACCATCGCTGCCGTCAGCCGTAGACATGGCGGAACATCTCCGTCTTACAGGCCCCGAGGAACTGAGCCAAGTGTCAGCCCTTGGCCCACAGAACCAGAAATCACCACAAAGTCATATAGAGTCCAAACAGATGGTTTTTACTGATCAAATAGGCATACAGTGCAAACGAATAAAATGACAGCTCTGAGAGGCTCACTAGCTGGGAGATATTATAAGGCAGGCAAGGCGGGAGATTACACGCATGAATACAGTTTCCCAGGAGCTGAGTTCCCAGGCCTAGGTATGCGACCTTGGGGGGCAGACAATACAGCACAGAGACAGAGGCAATAACGAAACCGAGATAGCAGCCTGACACCAAGTCCCACAGGGCCCTGGGTCACACTCGACAGAGAGTTTCACCAGGCTGGGGCCAGGGCCCAAAAAGCCCTGGCCAAGGACAGCCGGATATTTTTGGGCCGAGGACCACCAGGAGGTTGTCACCGGCTGAGCACAACGCTCTTTGGGGGGGGGGGTACAGAGGGAGAGGTGGCCCTGCAGATACGACGGTTCCAGACCATTGAGGGCTTTGAAGGTCAGTACCAGACTGGGAAGGGCAGCCATGAAGGAGCTAGAAAAGATTCTGAAGTGTGACGATGTGTCACTGGCCACCAAGATCAAGTTAATTCATGCCATCGTATTCCCTGTTACTATGTACGGGTGTGAAAGCTGGACAATGAAGAAAGCTGACAGGAAGAAAGTAGATTCCTTTGAAATGTGGTGTTGGAGGAGAGTGTTACGGATACTGTGGACTGCCCAAAGAACAAATCAGTGGGTTGTACATCAAATCAAGCCTGAACTGACCCTAGATGCTAAAATGACTAAACTGAGGCTATCGTATTTTGGCCACATTATGAGAAGACAAGAGTCACTAGAAAAGACAGTCATGCTAGGAAAAGTTGAGGGCAGCAGGAAAAGAGGAAGACTCAACAAGAGATGGACTGACTCAATAAAGGAAGCCACAGCCCTCAGTTTGCAAGATCTGAGCAAGGCTGTTAAGGATAGGACACTTTGGAGGACATTGATTCATAGGGTCGGCATGAGTCAGAAGCGACTTGACGGCACTTAACACACACACACACACCAGCGTTATATGGTGGGCATTCTTGGTTTCATGGAATATTTGTCTGAGGCCTGTCGACCAGCTCAGGGAGGACTGTTACTTTTTTCATAGAAGATCTTTTCAAGAGGATCTGGATCGCGCCTGGCTTTCTCTGGACTGCACCCTGCATGCAAGAGGTGAGCCTCAATTGCCTAGCAGGACCATGGAGACAGATTCCAGGCTGGGTGGATATTGTCAGTACCTCTCTGGCAGTAACAGGTGTTTCTGCCCCCAGCGCCGACTGATACTGCTTCATCTTCTCTAGCATCCTCTCATCCGATGGGTAGAAGAGCAAGTAGGTTGCCGCGCATTCGGCGGCCAGGGTCTGGTTCCCCACTGGAAGGGAAGAGAAGGTCAAGGCGCTAGCCCCTGCCTCCTGCTGCAGCAAGGCTCCCAGACATGACAGAGACGGGCAACTTAGGGTTGCCAACCTCCAGGTACTAGTAAATCGAACAAGAAGGCACCCCTGTGCCTGTACCTCGTAGGTTTGGAAATCAGCACAGGAAAATCAGTACAAATATAGAAATCTTATTGGTGACTATAGCATAGATGACAAGATACAAAATACAAGGTGTATAACAACAAACATATACTCATTGTGCCATCCTACAAATACATACATATATACAAAGCAAGTATATTGCAAACTCTATGCAGCAAAGTATTTAACTTGTGTTCTTCTGGGTAGTAGAAATTTATAGTTTTAGTTGAAAATCCAAAGATTGGTCTAGTCCAAGAGAATAAGAATAAAATTCCCTCAAGGAACTGATGGAATATCCTGATACAATGTCATACTGAGCAAAGAAAGATAACTTTATTATGTGATTAATCTACAATTGATTTTTGATTGGATATGGGGCTGAAGAAAAGACTGAAATGGCCATCCCCCATCTTATTCTCTTGGACTATACCAATCTTTGGATTTTCGACTAAAACTATAAATTTCTACTACCCAGAAGAACACAAGTTAAATACTTTGCTGCATAAAGTTTGCAATATACTTGCTTTGTATATATGTATATATTTGTAGGATGGCACAATGAGTATATGTTTGTTGTTATACACCTTTTGTATCTTGTCATCTATGCTATAGTCACCAATAAGATTTTCTATATTTGTACTGATTTTCCTGTGCTGATTTCCAAACCCCCAGGTACTAGCTGGAGATCTACTGCTATTGCAACCGATCTCCAAGCGACAGAGATCAGTTCCCCTGGAGAAACTAGTCGCTTTGGCTATTGGACTCCATGGCATTAAAGTCCCTCCCCTCCCCAAACCCCACCCTCCTCAGGCTCTGCCCCCAAAACCTCCCGCCAGTGGCGTAGAGGGACCTGGGCAACCCTAGGGCCGCTCCAGGCTTCCTCTCCTGTTTACCTTGGCCATAGGCGAATTGCAGCAGGTCAAAATGAGATGGGATGAAGTCCTCCACGGAAGAAACCCTCCCTGGCTTGGTGGCGATGTCGAGGACGCATCTCTGCCGGCACTTCAAGACCTGGAGATAGTGGACTGGGAGGCAGAGAGAGAACATGGTGGTCTCCAGCACGGTAGCTTCTACAGGCTCAGCTACAGGCTATAATATCCCCGTGTCCTCTGTAACTCTGTGTGTTTGTGATTCTTTGGTCATTTATGGGACTTTGACCTGAGGTTCGTTGCTGGCTGGACCCACATTTTCCTGTTGGGAATCTGTGCACCAGCAGTCTCCAAGCTCAAATCAAGCCCCCACCCCTGTAAATGCTGGTTTCGAATTGGCTTACTTTGCAGCGCTCACTGAGAGAAAATCCCCCCCAAACCCAATTGCCACATAAAAAAGCATTTTAAGAAGAACTACAACAAAAACGGAGCAATCTGAAAGGAAGGAGGGGGGAGAAATCCAACCCTTGGTTTTAAAAAATATTTCCTTCTGTTCCGAGGAAGCAAGAAGCATTTGAATCTCTGCCTCTTTACACGCTGCTTTGTAACTGGCTGTGAGAGAAAGCAAGCTTGCGTGCCCCGCACTTTGCCTTATGCACAGGGATTTCAAGCGGGCTGAGCTCGGAAGATGGAAGAATCAGGTTAAGGAAGGAGAAGTCCTGGCATTTGTGAGAACTGGCGGCGAGGTCATCTCTAATGGACGGAAAACTCATGCATAACTCCAAGGAACAACCGAGACAGACCGGGGGCAAACGTGAGTGAAAGTACCCCTGCATAAACGGCCTTTGTGTTCTTGTCTTCAACATCTTTTCTGTAATCGTGTAGTCTCCCCCCCACCTTATTTTTGCCCAGATCAGGATCTTTGTTGTCCTGTTCAGGGAAGATGTTCATGACAACAATCAGAAGGGGAAAAATAGGAAGAACAGTTTTTGACAGAGAGGCAAAATGGGTGAGATGCAGTGATCAATATTAGAAGCTTGGAAAGAAGAAAGACAAATGAAAAAAGAAGAGTTTGTAGACATTGTGGAGGAAAGAAATCTGAGGGAGCTCACAGCCAATTACAAGAAATGCATAATGTTCAGTTCCATTCAGTGTTCCTTCAGATATTTAAAAGGATACCATAAACAATGGGTTGGATCCGAGGTAGTTGGAAAGAGCCTTCTTCTGACTCAAGGTGCCTCAAAGAAGAAGAAGAGTTGGTTTTTATATGCCGACTTTCTCTACCACTTAAGGGAGACTCAAACCAGCTTACAATCACCTTCCCTTCCCCTCCCCACAACAGACACCCTGTGAGATAGGTGGGGCTGAGAGAGTGTGACTAGCCCAAGGTCACCCAGCTGGCTTCATGTGTAAGAGTGGGGAAACAAATCCAGTTCATCAGATTAGCCTCCGCCACTCATGTGGAGGAGTGGGGGAATCAAACCCGGCTCTCCAGATTAGCGTCCACCACTCCAAGCCACCGCTCTTAACCGCTACACCACCCTGGCTCCTCAAAGATCGTCTTGTGTGAGAGGAAGACTTTTTCCTCCAGAGAAAAGTTCCTCCGCTACTAGAACAGGTCTGGAAGATTCAAACCCACAGCGGAGAAGAACTGCAATATGAGTCAGTTCCCATTTTGAGAGATGCCAAACAAATTTTAACAACCTTTACATATGAATTACTTATTTCATATTCTGCACAGATTTTTGTAGAGCGTAAACATGCAAAGAAGCTGAAAAGCAACATTGAGTCAAATGATAATAAAAACATTCAGACAGATGGATATAAACCCCCAGCGGGATCCTAGTAAAAAGAAAACATCATTTTTCCCCACAGTCCTCACTTGTAGTTGCGGATTGTTGCAACATTGATAGTTGCGGATAGTTGCAACATTGATATTTATCAATGTTGGTTTTTTAATGAAGATGCAGAAACATTTGGAGAATATCTGGACAATATTCAACGACAAAATACTCAGAGGAACATTTCTGGAAGCAAACCCATAGCGGAGAAGGACTGCAACATGACTAAGACAGTTCCCATTTTGAGAGAAGTCAAACAAATTTAACAGCCTTTACATATGAATTACATATGAATTTCATAATCGGCACAGATTTTTGTGGAGCGTAAACATGCACAGCAGCTGAAAAGCAACATTGAGTCAAACGATAATAGAGACAGACAGACAGATGGATCTAACCCCCCTGAGTAGGATCCCAGCAAAAAGAAAACACCATTTTTTCAGACCTCATTTGTCGTTGTGAATCAAACATATATATATATATATATATATATATATATATATATATATATATAAAACAGGGTGGGGGAAGGAAGCAAATATTCAGAGAATATCTGGAGAATATTCAATGACACAATACTCAGAGGAAAATTTCTGGAAGCAGATTAACAGGTGATGTCGCACTTCCCAGCTCCGTGGCATTCGTAAGACTTTCAGCCGGTAGCCAGAGACAGGGTTGCCAGCTCCAGGTTGAGAAATACCTGGAGATTTTGGGGGCGGAGCCTGAGGAGGGCGGGGTTTGGAGAGGGACTTTGGTGCCATAGATTCCAATTGCCAAAGCGGCCGTTTTCTCCAGGGGAACTGATCTCGGTCGCCTGGAGATCGGTCGTAATAGCGGGAGATCTCCAGCCACCACCTGGAGGCTATGCAAACCAAAACAAGTGTGCTGTATTCCGAAGGCGCACCAAAATGAACAGCAGCTCAGGCTAATACACAGATGAATGCTAAGAATTATATTAACAATAACAAAAAAATGTTACCAAAGACAAAACGGCTCAAACAATGTCTCTGCATTTATAGTTAGAGAATCATAGAGTTGGAAGGGACCACCAGGGTCATCTAGTCCAACCCCCTGCACAATGCAGGAAATTCACAACTACTTCCCCCCCACACACCCCTAGTGACCAGAAGATGGCCAAGATGCCCTCCCTCTCATCATCTGCCTAAGGTCACAGAATCAGCATTGCTGACAGATGGCCATCTAACCTCTTCTTAAAAACCTCCATGGAAGGAGAGCTCACCACCTCCTGAGGAAGCCTGTTCCACTGAGGAACCGCTCTAACTGTTAGAAAATTCTTCCTAATGTCTAAATGGAAACTCTTTTGATTTAATTTCAGCACGTTGGTTCTGGTCCGACCTCCTTGGGCAACAGAAAACAACTCAGCACCATCCTCTATATGACAGCCCCTCAGTTAGTCCTTGCATTAATTATAGCCGCAAGTTGAATTCTTGCGGTGATT
This sequence comes from Euleptes europaea, assembly GCF_029931775.1. Lineage (NCBI taxonomy): Eukaryota > Metazoa > Chordata > Lepidosauria > Squamata > Sphaerodactylidae > Euleptes > Euleptes europaea. Next base: position 11,067,359 of record NC_079315.1, read on the forward strand.
CCGTAGAGACCGTAAATGAAATAATGATGGACTTGAAGGGCTGTCTTATAGAGGAGGGTGCCGAGTTGTTTTCTGTTGCTCCAAAAGGTTGGACCAGAACCAACGGGTTGAAATTAAATCAAAAGCGTTTCCGTCTAGGAATTAGGAAGAATTTTCTAACAGTCAGAGTGGTTCCTCAGTGGAACAGGCTTCCTTGGGAGGTGGTGAGCGCTCCTTCCCTGGAGGTTTTTAAGCAGAGGCTAGATGGCCATCTGTCAGCAATGCTGATCCTATGACCTTAGGCAGATCTTGAGAAGGAGGGCATCTTGGCCATGTTCTGGGCGTGGAGTGGGGGTCACTGGGGGTGAGGGGGGGAGGTAGTTGTGAATTTCCTGCATTGTGCAGGGGGTTGGACTGGATGACCCTGGTGGTCCCTTCCAACTCTATGATTCTAATTCATGTGAATTCAAGACAGTGAGCCACGGTCTCTATGGAATCAGCGCAAGAATTCAACTTGCGGCTATAATTAATGCCAGGACTAACTATAGACGTAGAGGCATTCGTTGAGTTGTTTTGTCTTTTGTAACATTTTTTTGTTTTGTTACTGAGAATATAATTATTAGCATTCATCTGTGCATTAGCCTGAGCTGCTGTTCATTTTGGTGTACCACCCGGAGGCTGGCAACCCTAGCTGGAGAGCTCCCTTGGGCTGTCGCTGCTACCTGCAATGGCTTCATAGAGGCCAAGCTGAGTCCCCTCCTCTTCTTCGTCTTCCTCTTGCAGCCCCTCGCAGAGGGCTCGGCAATCCTCCAGTGCCAGCAGCCCTTCGCGGAGCGACTCCTCAAACTCTTTCAGCGCCTGCTGGTAGTCATCCGCCTTGTAATGGCGCACCCCGGCTTCGTAGGCCACCTGCAAAGCCACAAAGCCACAGCGATGTCATTCATCTCTGAGAACAGCCCAGGTGAGTGGCGCTCTAACAGGGAAGGGCCGCCCTCTAGTGGCCTGTCGTAACTGCAGAGGCCAAGTTCTCAGGACTAGAGCAGGGGTTGCCAGCTCTCCAGGTGGTGGCTGGAGATCTCCCACTATTACGACTGATCTCCAGGCGAGAGTGATCGGTTCCCCAGGAGAAAATGGCTGCTTTGGCAGTTGGACTCTATGGGAAATAGCTGGAGGCTGGGAAATACCTGGAGATTTTGGGGGGTGGACCCTGAGGCTGGCGGGGTTTGGCGAGGGGAGGGACTTCAATGCCATAGAGTCCAATTGCCAAAGTGGCCGTTTTCTCCAGGCGAACTGATCTCTGTCGCCTGGAGATCAGTTGTAATAGCAGTACCAGCTAGTCCAGCTAGTACCTGGAGGTTGGCAACCCCACTCACAATCCACTCACAGCCCCTGCCTTTGCCTCACCACAACTAATCCACGCAACAGGGATCGCTGTGGTTTGACCGGCCGGCTTCCTTTAGTGAGCAGAAAGGTTGCTGATTTGAAGAAAGTGGGGGTATAAAAACCAACTCTTCTTCTTCTTCTTGGGTTGGCTGTGACTTGACGGCCCACAATTATTAAATCTGCTGGCATGTTTTGGGAGGAGAACGGGGGTATGTGGGTTTTTAATCTATTGGTTTTAAACGGTAATCCTTGAGCCACAAGGAAAGGCGGGATATAAATATTTTAATCCATATACACATACATTCCCCAAGAGGACCTGGGGTCAGGAAAATGGTGTTTGTGTGTGGAGGGGTGAGGCATAAACCTTCTCTTCCCTTGCGCCACCTTCTCAAATTGGCCCATGTCTGGGAATTAAGTCCCTAGAACCGAACTCACAACGCATATCTGGTTGCGCACACCCGTGTCTGATTGCGCAAACACGCGGGTAAAAAGTAGCCTGTAATTAGATTCCCTGTGGGGGTTTGAACCTGGGTCTCCCATGTCCTAGACATCCACACTCTGACCACTATACCACACTCTAGATTTTTACAGGGAGGAATTTCCTTTGGAGGGGATGTAGTTCTTACTCTTACAAACTCTGAACGTTGAACTCCTTTCAGGAGTGAGATGAGTTCAAATTTTAATTCAGCAAACAGTGTGTTGGCTATCAGCGACTGGGAGCCTCAAAGGTTGAGCTGAAAACTACAACAAGAAGAAGTTGGTTTTTATATGCTGACTTTCTCTACCACTTAAGAGAGACTCAAACCGGCTTACAATCACCTTCCCCTTCCCTCCCCACAACAGACACCCTGTGAGGTAAGTGGGCCTGAGAGAGCTCGAAGAGAGCTGTGACTAGCCCAAGGTCACCCAGCTGGCTTCGTGTGGCGTGGGGAAACAAATCCAGTTCACCAGATTAGCCTCCGCCGCTCATGTGGAGGAGTGGGGAATCGAGCCCGGTTCTCCAGGTCAGACTCCCCTGCTCCAAACCACTGCTCTTAACCATTACACCATGCTGGCTTCTACACCATGCTATAACTACAAACTATAACAAAATAATTATATTCATTACAAGGTGTACGCTATAAATGTGTTAAAAACACAGGGCCTGGAATGTCTTAGTTCATAGTTTCCAGTCAACCTTTGAGGCTTCCGGTACTTTCCTCGTTGAGTTTCTTCCTTCTTTTTTGTTGTCCCCTCTGCGATCAGCTAAGCCTTGGGGCTATGCTTTGGGGAGAGCCAGCGTGGTGTACTGGTTAAGAGCAGTGGTTAGGAGCGATGGACTCTAATCTGGAGAACAGGGTTAGATTCCCCACTCCTCCCCATGAGCGGCAGACTCTAATCTGGTGAACCGGGTTGGTTTCCACGCTCCTCCACATGAAGCCAGCTGGGTGACCTTGGGCTAGTCACAGCTCTCTTAGAGCTCCCTCAGCCCCACCGACCTCCCAGGGCAGGGGTCTCAAAACTGCGGCTCCAGAGCCGCATGTGGCTCTTTGGCCCGTTGAGTGCGGCTCTCCGAACTTGGTGCTTGCTCTTGTGCTCGCTCGCACCGGCAGCCGGGCTGCGGAGCCGGCGCGCCTGAGAGAGAGAAAGAGAGAGTGGGTCTCCCTTTCCCTTGCCCTCAATGGTTGGGAGGCTAAAGCCTCCCCTCCCCTCTAGCTGCGCGATTGCTGGGCGGGCGGCTCGGTGGTTCCTGCCCCCCCCGCCTATCAGCTGTTGGGCGGGGCGGGCTTCCTTTGGTAGACCTGGCCTCCGGCTGAGTCCCATTGGGAGGCCATGTCTACCCACTGGCTTTCTTGGCGGTAGACCTGGACTCCGAGGAAGAGAAAAAAGTCCCCCTTCAGAGGCCAGGTCTACCAATTGGCTTCTATGGGCCTCTGGAGGCCAGGTCTACTGCCAAGAAAGCCAATGGGTAGACCTGGCCTCCCAATGGGACTCCGCCGGAGGCCAGGTCTACCAATAGGCTTTTATGGTGGTAGACCAGGCCTCCAGACGAGGACTCCGGACGGGGAGGGGGAAATGGCAGGGACTTACAATTAAATTTTTATCAATAAATAAGATCACTATTAAGTATGATATCAAGTTTTATTCAGTGTACCTATAGTTTAATTAAGACTTAAAACTTTAATTAAAGTTTATTAAGTTAATAAACAGTGTACTTACCTATATAGTTTAAGTTTAAGAAATTTGGCTCTCAAAAGAAATCTCAATCGTTGTACTGTTGATATTTGGCTCTTTTGACTAATGAGTTTGCCGACCCCTGTCCCAGGGTGTCTGCTGTGGGCAGGGGAAGGGAAGGTGATTGCAAGCCAGTTTGATTCTTCCTTAAGTGGTAGAGAAACTTGGCATATAAAAAACCAACTCTTCTTCTTCCTAGATATGGTGTGTGTGGGGATCCTACAGGATTTACGCTGTTATGAAGATACTCATTTGCATGCCCTGCAAAAAAATAACAATGCTGTTTCCTCCCCCCACCCCCCTAAGTGGAAACCATGTGCTCATCCTCGGGAAGGGAAGAGTTTGCCTCCCACAAGTATTTCTCACAAGCTGCTTCCTACCCCTGGCCAGCCTGTCTCTCAGCAGCAAAGCTAGCCCCGCCCTCCGCGTTCGCTGGGGGATGCAAAAGCTATACGGGGCCAGCCATCTGCCACGCTACAACCCAGGGAGATAATCTCCCATCTGGAAAGCAGCCTCCTGTTTGACAAAAGTCCTGGATCAGTTGCGGAGAAGTGGAGCAAACGCAGAAGCGAATCCCTGGCGGGCAGTTTATAAGGAGAGGACTGTCCCTGCGCATTCCAGAAGGAACCAGTGTGGTGTAGTGGTTAGAGTCTCGTTAGGATCGGGGAGACCTGGGTTCGAGTCCCCGCTCAAACCCCGCCGTGGAGGCTTGGCTGGGTGACCTTGGGCCAGTGAGCCTAGCCAACCTCATACTGAAAGCTAAGCTGGATTACATGAGCACATGAAGCTGCCTTATACTGAACCAGACCCTTGGTCCAGCAAAGTCCGTATTGTCTACTCAGACTGGCTCTCCAGGGCCGCAGTCTTTCACATCACCGACTCGCCTAGTCCCTTTAACTGGAGATGCCGGAGATTGAACCTGGGACCTTCTGCACGCCAAGCAGATGCTCTACAAATTGAGCCACAGCCCCTCCCTCACAAAGGTCGGTCCTTGTCAGTACTTGGATGGGAGACCAGCACGGAAGTCCAGGGTTGCTACGCAGAGGCAGGCAATGGCAAAACACCTCTGTTTGTCTCTTGTCTTGAAAACCTTATGGGGTCATCCTAAGTTGGCTGTGACTTGAAGGCGCTTTCCAGTTCCCACCACTGATATAGCTTGCCATTCATAAGTAATAAAAATATGGAAAACAAAATAATGACATGTTAAGTAGAAATACTGATTATCCTCTGACCTGTGTGTGAATTTCACCTTTTGGAATCTGTGGTAAACCACCAGCTCACCCGTTTTAGATAAAGTGGTCTGCCTGTCTCTATTGTCAGAAGCCTTTCCACCCAACATAAGAACATAAGAAAAGCCCTGCTGGATCAGACCGAGGCCCATCAAGTCCAGCAGTCTGCTCACACAGTGGCCAATCAGGTGCCTCCAGGAAGCCCACAAACAAGAAGACTGCAGCAGCATTATCCAGCCTGTATTCCACAGCACCTACTATAACAATATAATATAATTATAATAAGAATGTAAGAAGGGCCATGCTGGATCAGACCAAGATCCATCAAGTCCAGCAGTCTGCTCACACAGTGGCCAACCAGTTGCCTCTAGGACAAACAAACAAGATGACAAACAAGCCGACTGCAGCAGCATCCTGCCTGTGTTTCATGTGTGTGTGTGTGTGTGTGTGTGTGTGAAGTGCCGCCAAGTTGCAGCCGACAGCAGGAAAAGAGGAAGACCCAACAAGAGATGGATTGACTCAATAAAGGAAGCCACAGCCCTCAATTTGCAAGACCTGAACAAGGCTGTCAAAGATAGGACATTTTGGAGGACTTTCGTTCATAGGGTCGCCATGAGTCGGAAGCGACTTGACAGCACTTAACACACACATATAACAGGCATGCTTCTCTGATCCTGGAGAGAATAGGTATGCATCATGACTAGTATTCATTTTGACTAGTAGCCATGGATAGCACTCTCCTCCATGAACATGTCCACTCCCCTACCAGCCTCTATAAAGCAGCCTTTCTGAACAGCCCCACAGCATCCCAGTTCCAATCAGGGTCTTACCCAGTGTGGCACGGCCTCAAGATCCCGAAAGCTCTCTTCTTTCACCCCCGCCATGCGCTGGTATTTCTCCATATCCTCCCGCATCTGTAAGTGCTGTGGGTTGGCCACAAAGAACGTGTGAGCGGAAGAAACGGCCTCATCCAGTCGCTTGAGCTGCGGAGACAGAATAGCTCGGTTGAGAAGCAGTGTCAGGTGAGAAGGGAACTGTTTCGGATTGGGGGACGGGGAAGAAATTTTTGGCAATGTCTGGAGGCCTTTTCCAAATTAAACTGGGGTGGGGGGAGAAACAGTTTGAGAATATTTGTTATGGAAACGTATACTTCAAGCATGGTGTAGTGGTTAAGAAGAATGGACCAAATAAGCAGCCGAATCAGTAGTTTGTGATTATATCAGAATTCTCTCAACGGTTCGATCTGAAACTGACCCACGTTTGCTGTGAAACTGGCCAAATATGCAGCCCCATGGTATTCCAGCATTATTCTCTTGTTAGTGCACTCGCAAATGGATTCAAGGGTGGTCGGATGAGGGGGACAGAGAAGGGAGGGGAAAGCGAGAACGGGCATGGGGAGAAAAAAATGACAAGTATGCTTTCGATTTGGGATTGAGGCAGACTTTAAACTCGGGGTAAAACAGCATCCTGAAAACATTGGGAAAATGCGAGGGGAGAGTGAGGCGAATTCTGAAGGCCGGAAAATACATACATAATTAAAATAAAGCCCTGAAGTAGTTGGGGGGGGGGGGGTTTGACTGCGATGGGAACAACCTGTGCATAAAAGGCCTAGGATGTGAGGGACCCAAGTTTGAATCCCTGCTCTGCTATAGAAGCTTGCTGGGTGACATCGGGCCCATCACACGCTCTCAACCTAATCTACTTTACAGGATTGTTGTGAGGATCAAATGGAGGAAAGGAGAACAACGTAATCAACTTTTGCTCCTCACTGGGGAGAAAGGTGGGGTATAAATGAAGTAAACAAACAAACAAAATTATGGCACTGCCTATTATCAACTCTGGTAATATCTTCCCCCTGCCCCCCCCCCGCAAGCATTACTCTACTGAAAATGTTCCTGTTTCTTCCTCTCCCTCCACCAGGCCTTTTCGAAAAGGCAAATACAGATCTACACAGTGGCCTGTGATCGTTATTCATGTGCATAACTCATACCACCGCCACACAACCCGTGTGTGTTCTTTGCATGCGCACAGTCACATTCTGTGACATTTAGCAGCCTACACAGAGTGGGCGAAAATTCTCAGAACTGGGAATCTGAAAACACAAATGCAGAAGATTGCTATATTCAAGCGAACGTAACTTCTCCAAGGCTTGGATTTTTTTGAATAGCATCAACGTGCTTCGGGATCTACACCCCACCCACACACACACACCCGGAAATTGCACATTTTGTCGTCTGGTTGCGCATTATTTTTTTAAAAAAGCCTCGTCCTCCACAGCCAACTTTTGAGAGGTAACTCGGGCATATGAGTGAAAAAGAGCAGGTAAGCTTTCCAGAAAAAGGAAAAAAAATGTATTTACTTCATTTATGTCCCACCTGTCTCCCAATGGAGATACAAAGGGGCTTACAGCGTTCTCCTCATTTTGATTTCATCCAAAAGAGTAAAGGAAAAATATAAAAGAAAAAGGGTAAAGGGAAAATTGGGAATTACAATAATACCCCAGCATGGTGTAGTGGTTAAGAGCGGTGGTTTGGAGTGGTGGATTCTGATCTGGACAACCAGGTTGGATTCCCCACTCCTCCACATGAGTGGCGGAGGCTAATCTGGTGAACTGGATTTGTTTCCCCATTCCTCCACACGAAGCCAGCTGGTTGACCCTGGGCTAGTCACAGAGCTCTCAGCCCCACCTACCTCACAGGGTGTCTGTTGTGGGGAAGGAAAGGTGATTGTAAGCCGGTTTGATTCTCCCTTAAGTGGTAGAGAAAGTCAGCATATAAAAACCAACTCTTCTTCTTATATCTACTGATAAATTCTACACAAAGAGTATATACACTGGGGTGGAAATATACCCTAACTTTCATTTCATCATTACAACAACTTCGCGAGGTAGGCCATCGAGGTAGGCTAGAATTGTGCCTGGCCCAAGCTTCCATGGCATAGCGGGAATTCAAACCTGGGTCTCCCAGCTCCTAACCCAACACTCTACTACACTGCAGCTGTGGGGGCGATGTGTCCCCCCCACAAATGCCTTCTGCCACAGATGTTGGCTTTGAGACTATTTTGTGGCCTCGACGCCACCTGGGGAGGTGTTGAGCTCTCCTTCCCTGGAGGTTTTTAAGCAGAGGCTTGATGGCCATCTGTCAACAATGCCGAGTCTATGACCTTAGGCAGATGATGAGAGGGAGGGCATCATCTTGGGCATCTTCTGGGCATGGAGTAGGGGTCACTGGGGGTGTGGCGGGGGGGGGGAGGTAGTTGTGAATTTCCTACATTGTTAGGGTTGCCAGGTCCCCCTTCGCCACCAGCTGGAGATTTTTGGGGAGGAGCCTGAGGAGGGTGGAGTTTGAGGAGGGGAGGGACTTCAATGCCCTAGAGTCCAATTGCCAAAGCGGTCATTTTCTCCAGGTGATCTGTGGGCTGGAGATCAGTTGTAACAGCAGGAGATCTCCAGCCAGTACCGGGAGGTTAGCAAATACAAAATAGAAGAAAAACAAGCATTCAATAAATGCAAATAATTCACAGTGGGTAGCCGTGTTAGTCTGTTTGCAGTAGTCAAAAAGGGTAAGTGTCTCGTCCAGCGCCTGGAGCTCGGCCCCCAGGCCCCTTTTGAGTAGTGACAACAGAACTCTTAATGTCCAAAATATTACATCTTTATTATTTCTTCACATAAATGCATAAGGATTAATCTCTCAACTCACACATCGCTGAACAGGAAGTAGATGCAGAACATATCTAGAGTCTGTGAAAAAACAGATGAATTGGGAGCCTCCTTCCTCTTCTGACTCGGTCTTGGTAGAACAAAGGATTTCAATTTACCCGGGCCAGAAGGAATTGTGGGAAGAAGAAGCTCTGATAGCCAATTAGCGTGCAGTTCAGACACATCTGACCTAGTGTTGGTCTGGACTACATTTCCCATGATTCTAAGTCTTAAAGGGCTAACTACTACAAACATTTTCTATGTAACATTTCGCGTTCTGCTGGGGCAGCACACTCCCCGCCTGGAATTCTTATGAATTCCACTAACTGCATGCATACTATGGTTAATATAACAAGTCTAACTGGGATTATACAATACTACACACAACTAGGTTGCATATCCAAATAACATGCACACGGTCTAACAGGATTCACCGGAATTATTCTTTGGCGCACAAAAGCACCACTTCAGTGATTGGTCTGGGAAGAGTCTTGGCGCCATCTGGCTTGATGACGCCTACTTCGACCTTGCGAACTCGCCCATCTGCGCTTGGTATGGCCTTCTCTACAAGTCCCATAGGCCATGCATTCCGAGGAGCTTCCTTGTCTTTCAACAGGACCACATCTCCCTCGTGTAGATCAGGTGTAGAGGTTTTCCACTTGTGGCGGCCTTGCAGAAGTGGGAGGTATTCTTGTCGCCATCGCTTCCAGAAGGTGTCAGCTAGCACCTGAACCTGTCACCATTGCTGCTTGTGCAAGTCTTTAGCGACAAAGTCCCCTGGGGGTGCTGGCCAGTCTCCAGTCTTCTGCGTCAGCAAGGTGGCTGGTGTCAGTACCGTTGGGTGGTCAGGATCTGAGGAAACCGGAACCAAGGGTCTGGCGTTGATGATGGCAGCAACCTCTGCCAGAAGAGTAGTTAGGACTTCGTGGGAGAGTGACTGAGTTCCCATCAGCATGGAATCTAGGATGCGACGTGCTACTCCTATCATGCGTTCCCATACACCTCCCATGTGGGATGCATGGGGTGGGTTGAATGTCCATGTACAGTCCTGGGAGATCAAGTAGGAGCTGAGGGCTGGATCAAAGTCTGCAGTCCCTCGTATCCCCAGCTCTCTGCAGGCTCCCACGAAGTTTGTGCCACGGTCGGAACGGAGCATCTTGATAGGTCCGCGCACAGCGAAGAATTGTCTGAGGGCATTAATGAAGCTGGAACCATCCAAGGACTCGACCACTTCAATATGGACAGCTCGTATGCTCAGGCACGTGAAAGGCACTGCCCATCGCTTGTTACAAGCTTGTCCTCCTCTCGTCCTGTGTGCAACTATGTTCCAGGGTCCGAAGACGTCAAGCCCTACGTTGGTGAAGGGAGGGTCCATGCTGAGTCGATCCGCTGGCAAGTCTGCCATCAGCTGGTGCTGATGCTTCCCTTTGAGTTTGCGACACTTTATGCACTGGTTAATGATGGCTGCTATGCATCGTTTCGCGCCCACAATCCATAGTCCAGCCGCTCTGACGGCGCCTTCTGTGAAATGCCGTCCCTGGTGGTGGACTGATTCATGATAATACTTCACCAAAAGGATGGTGATATGCTGCCGTGCTGGAAGGACGATGGGGTTCTTTACTGTTGAGGCTAGATCCGCTCTGTTCAAACGCCCACCCACTTTCAACAGCTTGTCGTCGAGGTAAACATTTAACTTAACGAGGGTGCTGGTCTTCGGGATTGCTCTCCTGCTCTCAAGGCACCTGATTTCCTCTGAGTAGGCCTGATGCTGTATGCTTGACAGAATCAGCCATTCTGCGCGGTGTCGTTCGTCTGGTGACACTGTCTCAGAGTTTCTGTGGCGGACAAAGTGGATCAGGCAGGCTACTCCCCGAACGAGCGCTGCCCAGGTGGAGTAGCGGTGGAAACGTTGTGTCCCTAACTGGAGTCCTATCCTCGCTTCAGTCCACATGCAGGAAACTTCGGGCCTCACGTCAGTATCCTGATCTGGGGCTAAGAGGTCATACCTCGTCTCGGGCCGGTCGGGCTGTCTGGGTGTTCGAAAGGGGAGTGGTGCGACCCAACTTCCTTCCTTATTCTTTTCGAGGTCTGACTCCATCAGCTTCAGGAACTGTTTGTCTTCAATGGGCAAGGCTGGCTCATTGTCGCCCTTGGTCACCTGGAATACTGTGGAGCCTAAGGTATAGAGACTTTTCTCAGTGATTGTGAAATGATCCGGGCATGGCTTCCCATGAGGAGCACGGCCATTGTCCAGGATGTTCGTGGCAAAGATGCTGACGGTGGCTGGGGTTTGGAGGCGGTCCACACACACGTTCCCCATGATAACCCATCCCAGTTCTAACTTCTGAGCATGCGGAGAGCCGGGAGGACCTCTGACTTGTTCGTGGCATAAGAACAGGTCAGAACAATCCATTCCCAGCAACAGCAGGATTTGCGCTTCGGGGTCCAGGTCAGGTATGTGGTCAGCAATAGGCCGCAGATGAGGGTGGCAGAGTGCGACATCTGGTGTGGGAATCTGTCCGCGGTCATTGGGTAGCGCATCACATTCTAATAGCGTTGGGAGATGGAACTGAGCACCACTTTCCAGTGCTTCAATCTGGAATCCACTGGCTGTCCTCCCCGCCATGAGCTGGACACCAGCACACGTTTTGAGGGTGTACTGTATCTCGTCACCATCCAGGTGGAAGAGCTGGAAGAATGCAGGACTTGTTAGCGAACGATTACTTTGCCCATCGAGCACCACATACATCTTCACAGCCTCGTCAGGGCGTTCCGTGGGGAAAACTCTAGCAAGGCACACTTGATGACAGGTTCTCTGCTTCATCGGAGCACCACAGATACGAGTACACTGGGTGCTAACAGCATTGTCCTGAGTAGGGGCAGTAGTCACTGGCGTCGCCATTGCAGGGAGACCCGTTGCAGGCTCCAGTGATGCCTGTGTGGTGGTGCCCATCATAGGGTGTTGTGACAAGATGAGGTCAGCATGAAGAGCTGTGGGATGCTTGTTGCTGCCACAGGCCGAACACAGAATGCTGATTGGACAGTCCCTAGCCAAGTGGTCCTTAGACTCGCAGCACTTGTAACACAATCTGTATTCCTTCACCAGAGCCTTCCGCTCGTCCAGCCCTTTCTGCCCGAACTCTCTGCACTTATTGAGCGAATGTGGCTTCTTGTGCAGTGGGCAGAAAGCTCCCACAGGCCTCTCCGTCTTAGGTCGCAGCGTGGCAGCTGAGACTTCCGTCTTCTGCACAGAGATAGTGGCCTTGACTTTCGTGTCTCTGGACGCCAACTTCTCTTCATGAGCTTCGCCGTAGAGTTTATCCAAACCAGTGTGAGGGTCAGTCCTGTCTCTCGCTGTCCTCCTAATGAAGTCAACGAGAAATGAAAAGGGGGGGTAGGTATTATTGTTGTTCACCTTGAAGGTAGCCACTTCTGTGCCCCACTTCTCTCGCAGCAAGAGAGGCAGCTTGTCAATAATCCTGTCCTGTCCGCTGAATTGATCCAAACACACGAGACCGGACAGCTGTGGATTCTTCTTGGCCGCCTCCACCTCCAGCAGGACATCCAGTAGGTCCCATAGTTTGGGAGTGTCTTTCAAAGTCAGTTTAGGGAAGTCCTTCAGTTTCCGCATGAAAACGTTTTCGATGTCTGTAGGTCTGCCATAGCGTTCGTCAAGCCTTTGCCACACTGTCCTGAGTGCCATTTCAGGGTTCTCGACGTGCGCTGCATAGAGTCGCTTGGCTGCATCCGAAGAAGCTGGCCCCAGCCATGCGATCAAGAGCGTTAATTCCTCATCTGCTCGCAATCCCATCTCCCCTGTGACCCTCTGGTAGATGACCTTCCACAAGAAGTAGTCCTCCACGCGATCCGTGAACTTCTGCACACCCTGCTCGGACAAATTCTTCCTGAGATTGCGTGATCCCAGGTAGCTGCCACTGTACTGGGCGAGGCGGGTAGGGTCTGGGAGTGGAACGGCATGAATGAGCTGTGTGGGATACTGAGCAGTGAGCCAAGTCGCAGGAAAGGCAGGTGACTGGAGTGGCTGAGCTGCGGGCCCAGCAGATGGTTGGGGTGCAGGAACAGTGGGAGCAAACATTGCAGTATTTGGATTCAAAGCCCATTGGCTGATATCTGCCTTGCGTTCGGACCCACCCTCCACTGGTACGCCGATGAGAGCTTTCTGTTCTGCAGGTGACTGGAGCGGCTGAGCTGCAGGAACGACAGGTGACTTGAGTGGCTGAGCTGCAGGAGCAGCAGATGACTGGGGTGCAGGAGCGGTGAGTTGGCTGATGTCCACTGGTATGCTGATGAGAGCATTCTGTTCCTGTACGAAGGACAGCACGCGGTGCTGTGTATCCTCTTCTTCTAGCTCCTCAGGCCGGAAACCCAGATCCAGCCGCGCTGCCAAATCGAAGGTCCGAGCCCGGGCCTCCAATTCTGCGGCCTCACCTTCCCGAGCTAACGTCCGTAGTCTCGCTTCTCGTTCCTCTTGTACCGCTCGTTGTCTGGCTTCGCAAGCTTCTTGCTCCTCACGGAGTTGGGTCTGCCGAACCTCTTGTTCTGCTCGTTGTTTGGCTTGCTCTGCTCGTTGTTTGGCTTGCTGAACCTCATAGTCCGCTTGTTGTAATGCCGCTTCCCTTCTCACGCCTTCTTCCTTCCTGGCAAACTCTGCTCGTTTGGCGGCTGCTGCCGCGTCAGCTTTGGCTTCCAGCGCTATGCATGCCAGGCTAGCGTCTGATCCTGACCTGTAGGAGCTCCCAGAAACGTGAGAACGGGCCTTAGAGGTGGCAGGTCTTGACCTGTGGGAGCCCTTAGCAGCATGGGAAGAAACCTTCGAGGCGACAGAGGCCCCGGACTTGCGGCTACCTCCAGAAACGTGGGAGAGGGCCTTGGAAGACTGCCGTTTTGAAGAAACAAGGGAGTGGGCTGTCGAAGGCATGTCTTTCACTGATGCCAGGTGTGATGGTGGAGAGGAGAGCTGTGTGGTCGAGTTCCCCTTTTCTGCTGCCTTAATGCGGACGTCTAGGTCTTGTGCAGCGCCTTCGAAGAATCTCTCTCGGGTCTCCCGTTGATCCTTGAACTGTGGTGCCTCCTCTGAGCCCAGTTGGGCCAGGATTATCGAAATTCGATCCTCGTTCCCCCACCACTGTGAGTACAGCTGTACACGACGGGCCTGAAGGCCGCGCAGTTCCTCTACGCTGCAGCTAGTAGTGTCTTTCTGTAGTTCTCGTTGCGCCTTCTGCCATGCGCGTTCCGCCTTATCGCGAAGCTCATCCTTTTGGCTCAACAGATAGTCTCTCATCTTGGCTGAGAGCATTGGCATCCGATTCACTGAGGTCGTTCCGTGCATTTGATTTGTTGCTGCTGCAGAGGTGGACTGGTTGCTGTCTGCTCCATCTGGACCCACGATCAGGCTTTCGTCTCCTGGTCGGAGGTTGTCAGCTCCCGAGTGGAGTGTGTCGTCACTAGACTGATCTCCCGTGGCTGCAACGTTGGTGGACATCCTGTCCTCCAGGTGGTGCTGTCCTCTCTGGGGGCGCAGTACCGTTGCCGTCCACCAGGTGGCGCTGTTCTGGTCTGCTTGGGTGAGTGAGTTGCCAGCCCTCAGTTGTTCTTGGCTGGCACTAGGCGGCGATGATCCTAAGCTTTCCTTCTATGCTGATGTTGGGATCCTGATTCCCCACTCCCTGGTTCTCTTTTGGCCTCTTATACTCCAACTTACAACAGGGAGCTTTTCCTGATTTGCAAAGGGGTAGCCGTCTGGTGCTTGGACCTCGTTAGCTGTCTGAGCTGTATGGGGCTCCAGTGACCGTGGCGTGCTTTGCTTTCAGGGAGCCAGAGACTTCCTGCCTTAATGTCCTTGTGGGCTAGGTTAAAGGCCAGGAGTTACTTAGAGGAGAAGTGAGCTGAATGCTGTAGACATTGCAAAACAGGAGCATGCAGACTAAAACCTTTTAAACTGTTCAATCTGCAGGGAGATCTGTTTTCCCACCCTTTCTTCAGCTAGTTGGAGAGGGTAAGCTGGAGACATATACAAATGCAAATAGGCAATCTCCTTGCAATTCACATGCAGACTAGACCAGCTTCAAGCACAGGAAAAATGTCCTTTTAAAATCCAAGCCGTTTGCATGAGCTGAGCAGTTTGCAGAGCAGGCATGCAAGTTTATAAAGTTTGTTGATACAGTCTGTCTGTATAAATCCAAAATATCCGTAGGCTCTTAATAGTCACTGTTTTTTCACTGTCTCGTCCAGCGCCTGGAGCTCGGCCCCCAGGCCCCTTTTGAGTAGTGACAACAGAACTCTTAATGTCCAAAATATTACATCTTTATTATTTCTTCACATAAATGCATAAGGATTAATCTCTCAACTCACACATCGCTGAACAGGAAGTAGATGCAGAACATATCTAGAGTCTGTGAAAAAACAGATGAATTGGGAGCCTCCTTCCTCTTCTGACTCGGTCTTGGTAGAACAAAGGATTTCAATTTACCCGGGCCAGAAGGAATTGTGGGAAGAAGAAGCTCTGATAGCCAATTAGCGTGCAGTTCAGACACATCTGACCTAGTGTTGGTCTGGACTACATTTCCCATGATTCTAAGTCTTAAAGGGCTAACTACTACAAACATTTTCTATGTAACATTTCGCGTTCTGCTGGGGCAGCACAGTAAGAGTCCAGTAGCACCTTAAAGACTAACAAAAATATTTTCTGGTAGGGTATGAGCTTTCGTGAGCCACAGCTCACTTCTTCAGATACTTCTTCAGTATCTGAAGAAGTGAGCTGTGGCTCACGAAAGCTCAAACCCTACCAGAAAATATTTTTGTTAGTCTTTAAGGTGCTACTGGACTCTTGCCCTTTTTGAATAAATGCAAAGTATGTCTTTGTTCAATTTCGGCATATAGTTAACATACAATTATATAATCATTGTCTGGGCAATACTATGCTGGATAAATCCTAAACAACTTGTAATTACAAATGTCTGAATCCCATTCAAAGAGCCTTTGTGCGAATATCTCGCCAAACTTGCACCAAGGCGACGTGGATATACTCTCAATAACGTCCAGACTCGGTAGCGGAAATAGCAGGTATCTTCTGTTGCTGCTGTTTGCAGTATACTGACTCCTAAGATCGTATAGCCCAGTGGTTCCCAACCAGGGGTCCGCGAGAACTAAATTAAGGTCCGCGAAACAAAGTTATAAACCCATAACAAATTAATATTTTCAATTAAAAGTTCTCTATTATAAAAAGATATATCCAAATATTATTCTAAGTTTAATGTTTAACTAACAGTTATGATTAGAGTTTATTTTCAAATTCTCGGAATTTTTATTTTGAACCTGGGGGTCCCTGCACCGAACCAAAAAGTCCTAGTGGTCCCTGGTCAAAAAAAGGTTGGGAACCACGATACTATAGCACAATATAAATTGCATGTTAACTATAAAGGTTGGGAACCACTATACTATAGCACAATATAAATTGCATGTTAACTATATGCCTAAATCGAACAAAGACCTACTTTGCGTTGACGGAATGCTTGTTTTTCTGCTACTTTGTATTTGCTAACGAACTGTAGAGCAGGCGAACCTTGATTGACCTTACCAGTACCGGGAGGTTGGCAACCCTACGCATTGCGCGGGGGGGTGGACTAGATGCCCTCGGGCGGCCCCCCTCCCAACTCCACGAGAAGCGGGCTGGGCGACTCTACCTTGAAGAAGGCCACCTGCAGGTAGTTGTAGGGCTCCCTCTCCTCGAAGCCGCGCCGCACCTCGGCCGCGGCGCGGTGCAGGGAAGGCGGCCCGTCCAGGCGGCGGCCCAGGCACCCCTGCACGCACTCGGCCCGCTGCAGCAGCCGCTCGAAGAAGCCGGCCTCCCAGGGCCGGCCCGGAGGGGTCGCGGCCGCCCAGCCCGCCTCGGCCCGGCAGGCGCGCTGGCAGCGGCGCCGCGCGTCCCGCAGGCGCGCGTGGCTCTCCAGGGCGCGCTGCAGCAGCTGGGCGGCCCGCGGCCAGTCCTGGGCGAAGTAGGCGCGCACGCCGTCGGCGTAGAGGAGGTCGAAGGGGGCCAAAGGGCCGGCCGGGGCCGGCGGGAAGGCCAGGCCGAGCAGGAGGAGGCCCAGGCGGGCCAGGGAGGCCGGCATGGCCGCGGGGGGAGAGGCGGCGGAGGAGCAGCAGGAGATGCGCAAAAGCGCACCAGGGCTGCCCGCGCGCCTTCGCCGCCCGGCCGCCCTTTGGAGAAGAGGCCCGCCTCGCTGGCGGAGGGGGCGGCGGAGGAGCCGGGCCGGGGGCTGGGGGGGCCTCCGGGGAGGAGGCACGGGGAAGGCCCGCCCGCTCGGCCGGCCCAGCCGAGCAGGGCCGAGGCGCTGCGTTCCCAAGACGGCGGCCAAGAAGCGGCTTTTGGAAAGGGAGAGGCAGAAGACAGCTAGCTCACCCCTGTTTTTGCTTTCTTTTTTTAATATATATTTTTATTATTTTTCCATAATTATTGTACATCTCATTTGACAATACATCCTATGTACCAATACATCCTATATATGTACATCCTATATCAGTGGTTCCCAACCTTTTTTTGACCAATACATCCTATATATGTACATCCTATAGCAGTGGTTCCCAACCTTTTTTTGACCAGGGGACCACTAGGACTTTTTGGTTCGGTGCAGGGACCCCAAGGTTCAAAATAAAAATTGCGAGAATTTGAAAAT
This sequence comes from Euleptes europaea, assembly GCF_029931775.1. Taxonomy (NCBI): domain Eukaryota; kingdom Metazoa; phylum Chordata; class Lepidosauria; order Squamata; family Sphaerodactylidae; genus Euleptes; species Euleptes europaea. The sequence continues at coordinate 11,084,557 of NC_079315.1, forward strand.
CAACTTTAATCATAACTGGGCCAGAGTCCAGTAGCACCTTAAAGACTAACAAAAATATTTTCTGGTAGGGTGTGAGCTTTCGTGAGCCACAGCTCACTTCTTCAGATACTCATACCCTACCAGAAAATAGTCTTTAAGGTGCTACTGGACTCTGGCCCTTTTTGACTACTGCAAACAGACTAACACGGCTACCCACTGTGAATTTTAATCATAACTGTTAGTTAAACAAACTTAGAATAATATTTGAATATATATTTTTATAATAGAGAAGTTTTAATTGAAAATATTAATTTATTATGGGTTTATAACTTTGTTTCGTGGACCTTAATTTAGTTCTTGCGGACCCCTGGGGGTCCACGGACCCCCGGTTGGGAACCAGTGTCCTATATACATCTCATTTGACAATACATCCTATATACCATCCTATATAGGACAATACACCCTATATACCTATATACTGTATGTCTTCAGTATTAAATATGATCAATTTTAATTGACTTCCCCACCGACTCCCTCCCTCCCTCCAAATATCTGGTGTCTCCGTGGGAGCTGTGGTCCCTCTAGGCCACTGGTTCCCAACCAGGGGTCCGTGGACCCCCAGGGGTCCGCGAGAACTAAATTAAGGTCCGCGAAACAAAGTTATAAACCCATAATAAATTAATATTTTCAATTAAAAGTTCTCTATTATAAAATGTATATATTCAAATATTATTCTAAGTTTAATGTTTAACTAACAGTTATGATTAAAGTTTATTTTCAAATTCTCGGAATTTTTATTTTGAACCTTGGGGTCTCTGCACCGAACAAAAAAGTCCTAGTGGTCCCTGGTCAAAAAAAGGTTGGGAACCACTGCTCTAGGCTGTTGAAAGTGATCTCATGAGACTGTATTGCTGAACGCTTTTTTCTAATGTTCTTATATTATCAAGTGCATGCCATTTCCCCCCATTGCTGTCTTAGGACCTCTAAGCTCTGCTTGCCTATGTTACCAGTAAACCTACTCTTTTTGACTACTAAGTCTCCTGGTGTGGTTTTTGATTTTCTATGGACCAAGTGCTTACAGTATTAACATTTTCTAATCCTTATAAGTCATTATTTTAATGTTGTGTGTGTGTGTTAAGTGCCATCAAGTCGCTTCCGACTCATGGTGACCCTATGAATGAAAGTCCTCCAAAATGTCCTAACTTTGACAGCCTTGCTCAGATCCTGCAAATTGAAGGCTGTGGCTTCCTTTATTGAGTCCATCCATCTCTTGTTGGGTCTTCCTCTTTTCCTGCTGCCCTCAACTTTTCCTAGCATGACTGTCTTTTCCAGTGACTCTTGTCGTCTCATGACGTTATGATGTTATCTCATGATGTTATACTTTCCCCTTATTTAATACATTTCAATAAGCAATAATAATATGATATTAATAATAAAAGGAAAAAAGAAGAAAATCATTTAAAAAATGAGAACAGAGACATAACAAAACTCATTAACATAATTTTTCCAGTCACTCATCTCTGCCGTAAATTCTCACCCCTGTTTTTGAGAAAGTGGTCTCTGTTGCCAAAAGCCTTTCCACCCAACAGAAGAAAAGCCCTGCTGGATCAGACCAAGGCCCATCAAGTCCAGCTGTCTGTTCACACAGCGGCCAACCAGGTGCCTCCAGGAAGCCCACAAATCAGACAACTGCAGCAGCAGCATCCTGCCTGTGTTCCATAGCACCTAATATTATAGACATATATAGTACAAAGTGTGTGTGGGGGGGTGGACAACACTACCGCACAGGGTTGTTGTGAGGACCAAAGGATTTTTTTCCAGCTGCACTGAAAGGGTGCTATTCCTGTTGGCGGCAGAGGATAGGACTCGCAATAATGGGTTAAAATTGCGGGCAGAAAGGTACCGGCTGGATATTAGGAAAACATTTTTTACAGTAAGAGTTGTTTGGCAGTGGAATTGGCTACCCAGGGAGGTGGTGAGCTCCCCCTCACTGGCAGTCTTCAAGCAGAGGCTGGACAAGCAATTGTCAGGGATGCTCTTGGCTGATCCTGCATTGAGCAGGGGGTTGGACTAGATGGCCTGTATGGACCCTTCCAACTCTATGATTCTAACATTCCCTCTATGTCAGTTCCCTTAAAGGATTTTGCTAACCCTTGAATTCTAACTCCTTGGAAAACTGTTTCCCCAGTGAATGCCAGTGTACCCTAGGGCTTTAAGCTGCTTTTGTTCATTCGTAGCAATAAAAGATGATCGATGAACCCTCTCTTGAGTGTACCATCTGTGCGTCAGGGGCACGCATTCTGGACAGGGAACCGTTGAGGCAAACGAGGCAAGCGTTTGCTCTGCCAAATTTCCCGAGGCCCCAGTGTCAGCTATGAGCATCTGCCTGCACTGTGAACAGAGGCTGTTTAGCATCTGAACATCTATGCAATGCTGCTGGGCGAGATTGGGCATTTGGAGTATGGGGAGACTCTATTTCTGCTTTTTCACCTGACTCATGTGAGGCAGGAGACGTCCCGGATCAGTGTTCGAAGCGGTAACTGGACAGATGGGGACCCATAAACTGAACTTCTGTCCAGGCTAGGTAGAGATTTGGTTGGCTGACAATAAAACCGGTGGAAGAATATAGAGAAAGGCTCTCCTGGGGAGGGGCTGTGGCTCAGTGGTAGAGCATCTGCTTGGCATGCAGAAGGTCCCAGGTTCACTCCCCGGCATCTCCAGTTGAAGGGACCAGGCAAGTAGGTGATGTTGAAAGACCTCAGCCTGAGACCCTGGAGAGCTGCTGCTGGTCTGAGTAGACAATACTGACTATGATTCAGTATAAGGCAGCTTCATGTGTTCTGGAGAGGGTCACACACACCCTGAAGAAGCAAGTTCACAGCTTGTGGGTATCTGCAGATCCTGGGTTAGCGATGGAGGGTGCCGGTATCCCCCACATTCTCTACAATACAGAGCCTTGTGATCTCCCCTGGCTCGACGGGGCAGACACAATCAGATAACTGCTCAGCATATGATAAGGCCTAAGAGGTGAAGCAAACTTGTAATTCACCTGGGGCTGGCCACAGTACACAGTAGCTGGTCAACTGTTGCATTTTGTTGTCTTGGATTCTAAGTCTACCTTCTGGAAGTGGTGGAAAGTTTTTGGTAGCTTTGGATAGGGCAATTAAAATAATTAAGAGGAGCCCCATGGCGCAGAGTGGTAAGCTGCAGTACTGCAGCCAGAAGCTCTGCTCATGATCTGAGCTCGATCCCGACGGACGTCCTTGCCCTCCCCAAACCCCGCCCTCCTCAGGCTCTGCCCCCAAAATCTCCAGGTATTTCCTGACAGAAGTTGGTTTCAAGTAGCCGGTTCAAGGTTGACTCCGCCCTCCATCCTTACGAGGTCGGAAAATGAGGACCCAGCTTGCTGGGGGTAAAGGGAAGATGACTGGGGAAGGCACTGGCAAACCACCCCATAAAGACCGTCTGCCTAGTAAACGTCGGGATGTGACATCACCCCATGGGTCAGGAATGACCCGGTGCTTGCCCAGGGGACTACCTTTACCTGCTCCAAGCTTTTCGAACATGGAAGGCTATAGATTGTACTCATTTTGAAAATGTGTATGCTGCCTCTCCAGAGAGCTGCTCAATATATTAAATAAAGGGCACAGTATGAAGTGGTTATGGGCAGCTATTTCTGATATCGATTTATGTCACGAGAGAAACACACAACGCAAGATCCAAAGGATGAAAGCAGAAATACTGAGAGGTGAAATAAAACTGTCAGGAAGGGGGATTGTAAGCGCTAGGACAATTGACTTGGGGTCTTAATGGATTCTGCCGCTCCTTTCTAAAAGGAGTATTTTTCTGCCCCGCTAAGAATTTTGGCTTCGGTACAAGAATGCCTGAGTGAATTTCTGTGGTCTGAGTTATGCAAGAGGGCAGGTTGCATCAGACTAATGGCTCTCTCTGGCTTTAAAATCAATGGAAATTGCACATCGCTAGCACACAATAATCGGATAATGCACCATTAAAGATTAAAAGAGGGCCTACACTCACGTATATTTCAAGGTGTCTTATCTCAATTAACTTTGGGCAGAGGTTATAGCCGTTTTTGGCGAAAACCGGAGCTAGCTTAGCGGCTAACAGCGTGAGCTGTTGAGCTAGGAAGGGCCCAGATAAAAAAAAAACTCACCTGTGCTATGAATTTATAGATGGCCTCAGGCCAACTACCATATCTCAGACTCACGCTCTTCCCCCCACCCGCCCCTACCAAACCCAGACGTGTTTAGATTGAACACGATCACCAAGGCCAGGATGTTTGCATCCAATAATTGTTGAAACATTCTGATTCCAGGCACCGAAATGGTCTTTTTAGACGTGTTTTCTGTATTTCTTTTTAAATTATAGGCTGTTGCTGAATCCTCTGTTCGTTGTAGGGTTGCCAGCTCTGGGTTGGGAAATTCCTGGAGATTGGGGGGTGGAACCTGAGGGTTGGGGTGGGGTTAGCAAGGGAAGAAACCTCAGAGGGAAGAATGCCACATAGTCCACTCTCCAAAGCGGTGGACTCTGATCTGGAGAACCAGGTTCGATTCTCCACTCCTCCACATGAGCAGCAGGTGCTAATCTGGTGAACCGGGTTGCTAATCTGGTGCCCCACTCCTACTCGTGAAGGCAGCTGGGCGACCTTGGGCTAGTCACAGCTCTCTCAGGCCCACCTACCTCACAAGGTGTCTGTGGCGGGGAGAGGAAGGGAAGGAGATTGTAAGCCGGTTTGATACTCCTTAAAAGGTAGGGAAAATAGGCATATAAAAACCAACTCTTCTTCTTTACCATAATATCTGGAAACATTGAATGGAACACCAATTTCTAATCGAATCTTCAGGAAGTCTGGCACGAGAAAATTACTGTATTCAGAGGGAAAGGTACCCCCCACCCCACCCCACGCACACATGGAAGACAGCAGGAGGTAGCCTCCAGAAAATCGGTGGTTATATATAGCTGCCTCATCCATACTTCCAATCTCCCTGTGCTCCAACAATTATCGCTTTGAAGAAGAAGAGTTGGTTTTTATATGCCGACTTTCTCTACCTTTTAAGGAGAATCAAACTGGCTTTACAACCACTTTCCCTTCGTCTCCACACAACAGACACCTGATAAGGTAGGTGAGGCTGAGCGAGTCCAGAGAGAACTGTGACTAGCCCAAGGTCAGCCAGCTGGCTTCATGTGGAGGAGTGGGGAAATCCAATCTGGTTCACCAGATCAGCATCCGCCGCTCATGTGGAGGAGTGGGGGATCAAACCTGGTTCTCCCTGTTAAGAGTCCACTGCTCTTAATCACTACACCCCATTGGCTCTCAAGGAAGGACAGCTGTGCTGCTTACGGGGTTGATTCAGAGCAAATTGTGACGGTGGTCAGAAAAGGGTCTGTGTTTGAGTGGAGAAGTCACGGTGGACTGGTGACGGCCAACCGGCTCCCCAGGACGGAAGACTGCAGGGACAACTTTGCAGTTGGGTTGGCAGAAGCAATCCCTGCCTGTTACACACACACCCCAGTTTCAGATATCTGAAAACAAACCTTGTCCATTAAGGTTTCCGATTACCAATCCAACCCACCGGCAGGACCTGCGTCCTTCAATTATCGTTGTATAAGGCGCTCCATAAATAAGCACGGCGAGGGACAGAACTGAATGAAATAAATATGAAGATGGGCAGGATGGGAAATGCCTCTTGTAAAAAAAGGGAAGGGGAATCGATTGCCAGACCCAAACGGAAAAGGTCGGTGCGGTTCTAACCTGAACCCTTTCCCCTTCCCCTCTTGCGTTATCTGCCTGAATTAACTGCTACTCTTTTGGAGAGGGTCTAGCGTTGGGAAGAGGTTTGAATAAATGCACAGGCATGAACACGACAGCCTTTTGTGACCAGCTCGGCCCCTGCTGGAGCCTTTTGCTGGAACCGGTACCAGCGGAGCTAGGGGATGGGAGAGCTGCCAAAACCCTCACCCGGAGTGGCTTGCTTTTAGATTTCTAGTGCTTAGCAGGCCTTCACACTTTAGCAGTTCGTCTTGCTCTCTTAGTTGTGTGGTACTTGTTGAATTTTTCTTCAGAGACATTCTGCATGTGTTACTTGTGTTTGTTGCAGACTTCGTGGGAAATAATGCTATATCTCGTGGTCTGCTTTACTTATTTAAAAAGCATGGAAGTAAAGCCTACGTGAAGGTCTGGCAAAGCTGTCATTAATGCAGTCTTTCAAAATATGCCTTTTCGTTGCTTCCTCATTTAAGTAACAGGAGAAGGGACAGGGAAGTGTGGTGTAGTGGTTAAGAGCAGTTGTTTGGAGCGGTGGGGTCTGATCTGGAGAGCCAGGTTTGATTCCCCACTCCTCCACATGAGCGGCGGATGCTAATCTGGTGAACTGAGTTGGTTTCCCCACTCCTACGCACGAAACCAGCTGGGTGACCTTGGGCTAGTCACAGCTCTCTCAGCCTCACCTACCTCACAGGGTGTCTGTTGTGGGGAGAGGAGGGGAAGGTGATTGTAAGCCGGTTTGATTCTTCCTTAAGTGGTAGAGAAAGCCAGCATATAAAAACCAACTCTTCTTCTTTGTCTGCTCCTGCTCCTAGAGAAGAGTAACACCAGTAATTTCCTAATGTGTTGGTCAACTAGAGAAATGCATCCTGCCTTAGAACAGGGGGATGAACATGCTGAACCTCTGGGTCTATTATAGCCATAGGATTCTTTGATGGAATATAGTTGGCAGAGTGTGAGTCCATGTTTTATGTGTTGGGGAGGGGCTGTGGCTCAGTGGTAGAGTAACTGCTTGGCATGCAGAAGGTCCTGGGTTCAATCCCCGGCATCTCCAGTTAAAGGGACTAGGCGAGTAGGTGATGTGAAAGACCTCTGCCTCAGAGCATGAGGAACTGCTGCTGGCCTGAGTAGACAATACTGACTTTGATGGATCAAGGGTCTGATTCAGTATAAGCCAGCTTCATGCAGAATCATAGAATCATAAGAGTTGGAAGGGACCACCAGGGTCATCTAGTCCAACCCCCTTCACAATGCAGGAAATTCACAACTACCTCCCCCCCCATACACACCCAGTGACCTCTACTCTATGCCCAGAAGATGGCCAAGGTGCCCTCCCTCTCATTATCTGCCTAAGGTCGTATAATCAGCATTGCTGACAGATGGCCATCTAGCTTCTGCTTAAAAACCTCCAGGGAAGGAGAGCTCACCACCTCCCGAGGAAGCCTGTTCCACTGATGAACCGCTCTAACTGTTAGAAAATTCTTCCTAATGTCTAGACGGAAACTCTTTTGATTTAATTTCAACCCGTTGGTTTTGGTCCGACCTTCTGGGGCAACAGAAAACAACTCGGCACCATCCTCTATATCAATGGTTCCCAAACTTTTCGGGCCACCGTCCCCTTGGTCCCACAAACTCAACCCCAGCGCCCCCTACCCTATCCAACCACACAGTTGAAGGGGCCCACCTCTAGTGCTCCCCTGCTCCCCCCTTGCCTCTTAGTTGCCCCCTAGGTAATCCCACCGCCCCCCAGGGGGTGGTATGCCCACTTTGGAATCACTGCTCTTTATGATGGCCCTTCAAGTACTTGAAGATGTGTTCATGTGTTATTCTTTTTGGGCGGGCAGCAAAAACTTTCCTCTCTGAATCTTGAATGATGCCTCTCTTGAGCTTTTCTCATCTGCGATAGGGGCCTCCCTTAGCAAGGTTCTAGTCTGGATTATATACACATGCAAAGCAATTTGGCGCACGAAACGCTACAGGAACCCTCGTAGCGATCTCTTCTTCCCTTCCTTAGCATCTGATGTGCTGTCATCTGAAGGTGAGCCGAGTCTTGGCAGAGCGTTATGTTCTCCTTTCCCAGTTGGCTCTGTTAAACCTCGTTAAGCACTTGATTAATCTCTTCAATGAAATAAATGTTATTATTAATACATTAAAAAACCAAGACACGTAAGACGCTCCAAATATAGATTTTTTTTTTAATACCATCCTGTCCCACGCTTGGCAACCAATAAATGTTTCTCATGACAGGTAGAGCTAAGAAGGGGGAAACGGGCGGAGCTAACGATTCTGTCAAGGGCACGGAGCTGAGAAACGGTGCCCCTGACTGCGGCGGCCGGGGCTGGCATCTGTCCCCTGAGAACAAGACCCCACGGCTCCTTTCAACAGTTCTGCTTCCCGCCCCCTTCCGTGCTTCGTTTCTCCCCACCACGTCAGGACCCACAATGTACAACAATTCCCATTCATTGGTGAAAAACACGAGGATCTAAATTATCCCTTGGGTCCTGGGACGGGGGAGACATGTTGAATTTGCACATAAAAATCCCAATTCCGGCGAACGCTTTGGACGCCGTTTCATAGATTAAGCTCTCCCGAGTTCTGCGCCTCTTGCACGGCCACGGTCCATTTGCCAGACTCCGGCTCCCCGCTGTGGAGGCTAAGATTTTCATCCCCAGTCAGTGAACACCGTCGACCCCTGTCAGGGCCCTCTTCCGGCCCCGCTAAGGAGTGGTGCCTCTCGCGCTGCATCGAGAACGCGAGGCGCGAGTGGCGGGGACTGCCCATCGGGGAGGGCGCCGGCGTCTCGTCGATGAAGGTGGTGATCTCGTCACGGAAGAAACAGGCATTGGAGCCGGGGGCCCGGACGGCCAGCCCGGCTTCCAAGAACTGCCGCAGCGTGGTGAGTTCGTCTTCGGGAGGCCGTCGGCGGTGGTGGTAGCTGCGGAGTTCTGGCGGAAGGAAGCCGGGGGGTCCTCCGGGCTTGAGCGGGGCGGTCGCTCGGATGTCGTCGGAGGAGGACCACTTGTGAAGGAAGGAAGGAGCGGAGCGGTGGGAGAAGATGTTTGTCTCGTCGTGGGACATCCTCCGAGAGAGAGGGACCTATTGGGAAAGAACAGGATGAGAGACGGGGCAGTAACAGAAAAGGGGAAGATGGTTTCTTGTCGACACAAAGGGATCCCCACCACAAAAAGGTCTGTTAGGATGAAAGGAGCTAGAAAAGATTCTTAAGTGTAAGGATGTGTCACTGGCCACCAAGATTAAGTTAATTCATGCCATTGTATTCCCAATTACTATGTATGGGAGTGAAAACTGGACATTGAAGAAAGCTGATGGGAAGAAAGTAGATCCCTTTGAAATGTGGTGTTGGAGGAGAGTGTTACGGATACCCTGGACTGTCAAAAAAACAAATCAGTGGGTTATAGATCAAATCAAGCCTGAACTGACCCTAGAAGCTAAAATGACTTAACTGAGGTTATCGTATTTTGGTCACTTCATGAGAAGACAAGAGCCACTGGGGAAAAAAGTCAATTTCAATTTCAAATACCTTTACTGGCATAGTACAATCTGCAGTATATAAAAGGATAAAAGTTGGAAAAGTGGAAGGCAGCAGGAAAAGAGGAAGACCCAACAAGAGATGGATTGACTCAATAAAGGAAGCCACGGCCCTCAGTTTGCAAGATCAGAGCAAGATCAGAGCAGGACATTTTGGAGGACATTGGTTCATAGGGTCACCATGAGTCAGAAGCAATTTGACAGCACTTTACACACACACACAGGATGAAAGACAGCTAATGAATGGTGCTTTTGGCTCCTCCCATTTCTCCCAGCAGACCATAAACCAGATGTTTTGTGCTGGGCCTTAAGGACACATACCATAAGTCAATGCAAAACAGCAAAACACTGAACTGAATATAGAAGAAGCAGCGTTGGTTTTTATATGCCAACGTTCTCTACCACTTAAGGAAGAATCAAACTGGCTTACAATCACCTCCCCACAGTAGACACCCTGTGAGGTAGGTGGGGCTGAGAGAGCTCTAAGAGAACTGTGACTAGCCCAAGGTCACCCAGCTGGCTTCATGTGGAGGAGTGGGGAAAACAAATCCAGTTCAGCAGATTAGTCTCTGCCGCTCATGTGGAGGAGTGGGGAATCAAACACAGTTCTCCAGATCAGAGTCCTCCGCTCCAAACCACCGCTCTTAACCACGACAGTTGGTTTCTATATGCCAACTTCCTCTACCTTTTTCAAAGGAGAATCAAACAGGAGTACAATCTTCTTCGCTTCCTCTCCCCACAACATTGTGAGGTAGGTGAGGTTGAGAGAGCTCTAAGAGAACTGCGACGGGCTCAACGTCACGCGGCTGGCTTCATGTGTAGCAGTGGGGAAACCAACCCAGTTAACCAATTAGAGTCCACCGCTCGTGTGGAGGAGTGGGGAATCAAACCCGGTTCTCCAGATTAGAGTCCGCTGCTCTTAACCACTACACCACGCTTGTTCTACCAGGTAAGACCTCTACCTGAGACCCTGAAGACAGCTGATACCAGTCCGAGTGGACAATACTGACCTTGCTGAACCTGTTATCCTGATTCAGTAGAAGGCAGCTTTGCATTTAGTGCCAGGTGCCCATGTTTTTATCAGCCCCCCCCCCACCCACAAATGCCTTCGCTCTCATTGATCACAACACTGAAGGCCTGGAGCAGGCGTTAATTCTTCAGTGAGCCATTAGGATACTGAGATATCTCAGTACTCAGAGGGCAAAACCAGGATGCTGAGAAAACACCGTCTCCAACCCCACCCCCGTTATTCCTACTACACTTGTTCTGTAACTGTGAATTTCACAGTGCCTGTGTCGTTACTTCAATAAGCAAAATACCCAACCCTGACCCCGTTTTGAACCTCCTATTCCCCCCCCCAAACACCCCTTTTGGATTGCTTTACCAACCATGACTAATCCAGAAAGAAGAAGAAGAGTTGTTTTTTATATGCCGACTTTCTCTCCCACTTAAGGAAGAATCAAACCGGCTTACAATCACCTTCCCTTCCCCACAATAGACACCCTGTGAGGTAGGTGGGGCTGAGAGAGTTGTGACTAGCCCAAGGGTCACCCAGCTGGCTTCATGTGTAGGAGCGGGGAAACAAATCCAGTTCACCAGATTAGTGTCCGCCGCTCATGTGGAGGAGTGGGGAATCAAACCCGGTTCTCCAGATCAGAGTCCACCGCTCCAAACCACTGCTCATAACCACACCAAATATATATAATACAGAGGGTGGATGGATCTGAGACAGCCCTTCACTTCTCAGTTCTGCACAGTGTTACATTTTAAAGGAGGGGAGGGACAGCAGCAAAAGCTGTACCCACCTCACCGCTAAGCTGAAGTTTGAAGCTCTCCCTCAACTCTAACCACCCCACACACACACATGAAATACCCTACTCATTCGTCCTCTGCAGTGCTCTCCATCAACTGTGGTATCCGCAACGTGTGCGTGCCCGCACTGAATAACGGGAGGCATGCATATAACAGAATTACCTCCTTCCAAGAGTAAAGCATATCATTCCCTCAAGAGACACGCAACCAACGGCAGAGGTGCGAACTGGGCCCTGTAAGTGTGAAGAGCTTCCCACACGGAAAGGTCCCAGGTGAATTCCCTGGCACCTCCAGTTAAAAGTGCTGCTAGAGCAAACCAGCGATCTGATTCTTTCTTGGCAGCTTGGTGCACTCAGATGTTTTACTCGATGGAAGACTTAGCAAAATCTCCCAGTCAGACAGACTTTGTCCCTGTGGCAGTAAGTGTGTTGAAACAGTTGTCCGTGTTTTATTTTACTGTAGTTTCTGTTCAGAAATTCGTAATGAACTACTAAGCCCTTTGCAAACATGTAGATTGAATGCTCCGGATTCCTGTAATGCTTCCTTTCTATTGAATAATTGTTCGGCCCATGTTCTGGAGAAGGTAGCACAATTTTTCAAAGATTGCTGTAGAACGCCACAAATTATTTAAACAGACAGATGTGTTAGATCACAACACTAACTTATGCAGGTGTCTTTTAACCACTTTGTAAGGTTATGTCTCAAATATTTATATTTTTACATGCTACCGTATGTATAGTGATTTTATGTCAATAAAGGACGATATGACTGACTGACACTCAGACGTTATGCCCACATGATCAGATCTTTGGTGGACATGCTGGGAGGGGAGATCATGTCCCAAGCTGGTCGCTAAACCCGTTACGTTGAGTAGACTCTTAAGAGAACAGGCAGCCTACCTGCAGGTAATGCACCCTGTCGTGCGGCAACAGCATGTGATGAACCGGTAGCAGTTTGGTATCCCGGGGGTCCCGTTTGATGGCCGCCGCGCCGTTGGCGTCGAAACGCACCTTGCAGAACCTCCCGTCGCTGTAGTCGTCGCCGGCGCCATCTGGAAGAAGACAAGGAGCTGAAAATCTCTTCCGCCCCCAAGTCTCCAAACAATGGAGGGAAGAACCCCCAAAATCTCTCTTCAGTCCCTGACCACATGCAGAAACTCTAGGCAGTCCTGCCCTACCATGTCAGTATGATAGAACTTGGGATTCTTGTGCTCATAAGTGGGGATTCTTGTGCTTGTGCTTACTGAATTTGCAGCGAAGTCGGTTTTTCCTGCGTCGGTCCTAATGGGAGTCTGCTGCACGTATGGACTAGGGTTGTGCAAAAAAATAAAATAATAATTCGGTACATTTCGGGTTTGTTGGCCTGTTTTTTGGGGAAAACCTGAAATAAGCTGAATACCCATACCGGTAAATATGGGCATTTGGCTTATTTTCGGGTTTCCCGAAAAAATTTGGCCCCGGGGGTCATTTTTCGAGGTAGAGCCCCCAAATTCACAGCGTAGCTTGAAGGGACTCTCCTTGCATGAACCACAAAGTTTGGTGAAGATTGGGTCAGGGGGTCCGATTTTATGGGGTTCGGAAGGGATCACCCCCATCCGACATAGAGAATCATTGCAAACTTCACAATGATTCTCTATGGAGGAGGGGGCGACCTCTCCCAAACCCCATAAAATCAGACCCCTGATCCAATCTTCACCAAACTTTGGGGCTTGTGCAAGGAGAGTCCCTTCAAACTATGCTGTGAATTTGGGGGCTCTACCTCGAAAAATGACCCCCCCCAGGACCTGAAAAAGTCCAATAATTATTCAGCTTTTTCCAGAATTACCTATTCGGCGTTAACTTTCTCCCCAGGTTTATGCATTCGGTAAACCTGAACTGGAAATTTACCAAAATGACTAATTTCAGGTTTATTTTTGGTTCAGGTTTATCAATATGTACAAGTCTAGTATGGACTGAGTTGATCCCCTATGTGAAATTTCCCAGAATGCAGGCTTTTATGGCCCTTTGCATCCGTGACTGACTGTGACCACTTTGCTGTATGAACAAAGCACACCGTAAGCACGGCAATCCGTAAGCGCCGGCGCGGCTGTGCCCAAGCGGTTTTGTGAATTGGCTGTCTGCCTCTTTCCTCGCTGTGAGAGATCCCCCTCTCTGAGTTTGCTTCTCCAAATCAGTTGCTCAGACGTTGATACAGAAACAATCGATTTATTGAAGCCTTCAGGAGATGAGACAGGCACAGGTAGAAAGTTGCAAGTGAGGGGCTATACGGGTTTACAGAATATATTGACTCCAGGGCACTGGGGCACTGGGGTTCACACTTATTGTTATGGGAAGTTACAAGCTTGGCATAATACAAAACATCAGACCGATCCCAGGAAGTCTGGGCGGCTATCACACTTCCAAGGCCGCATCGGCCTGAGGGAGTACTGGCAGGAAGAACAGCGGGGGGGGGGGGAAGATACATGGGCCATCAGGCCTGGCGCCTGAGACCAGAAGGTGTGAACTGCTTTTACGAGTTCACTGATAACACAGCAGGTGATGGAAAGCAGAGACACAAAGACAGAGACCCTCACATTCTGCCCCCCTTAAGGCCCCCCCCCGGGGTCCCCGAGAGGACGAGGCTTATCGGGATAAGCAAGGTGGAATTCCCGGACTAAGCGAGGAGCCGCCATGTGGGGTGCGGCCACCCATTCGTCATGAGCGGAGCCAAGGTTTTTCCAGCGAACAAAGTAAAACAGTTTCCCTTTCTTCCATTTGGAGTCTAAAACCTTGGATATTTCCAAATGGGTGTCCCCTCCTACTACGGTAGGAATCTCGTGTGCGGGAGGGGGGTGGAACTGGGGGGCTGCCACATAGGGTTTGAGGAGGCTTATATGAAAGACTGGATGGACTCCTTTCAGAGTTTTTGGGAGGTCCAGTTCCACAGTAACCTCGTTGATTACTCTGGTAATGGGGAAAGGTCCCACATAACGGTCGCTCAGTTTTTTGCAGGGGCGAAGAGAGCGGAGGTTTTTGGTGGACAGATAGACTTGCTCCCCCACCTTGAGTTCCCATCCCGGAGACCGGTGTTTGTCTGCTTGTTCCTTGTACTTGCTTTTTGCCCTTTCCAGATTTTTGAGCAACCATGGCCAGGTGGATTTAACCACCTGAATCCACTCCTGAAGGTCGGGGGTGGACTGGAGCTCTGGCGAGACGGGGGCAGAACCGAAAGGGCCGAAATCCGTCCCGTATATAACTTGGAAGGGACTAAAGCCGGTAGAGGAATGAGGCGCATTGTTATACGCATATTCGGCAAATGGCAGCAGGTCGACCCAGTCGTCCTGGTGGAAATTTACATAGCAACGCAAATAACATTCTACCACCGCATTTACTCGTTCTGTTTGACCATCCGTTTGGGGGTGATAGGCGGAAGAAAGGCCCTGCTCTTCCACTCCCATTAACTTTAGGAAGGCCCGCCAGAATTTGGCAACAAACTGGACCCCCCGGTCGGAGAGGACCTTCCTCGGGATCGAGTGTAGCCTGAGGACGTGTGTGATGAACAGTTTAGCTAAGCCCTGGGCTGAAGGAAGGCCTGCACATGGAACGAAGTGAACCTGTTTGGAAAAGAGGTCTGTGATAACCCAAAGAACCGTTTTTCCCCGACTCGGAGGTAGGTCGGTGATAAAATCCATGGCGATGACTTCCCAGGGACGGGAGGGGCTCTCAAGCGGTTTGAGAAGCCCTGGGGGTTTTCCCATCCGTTTCTTGGCTGTGGCGCAGGTGGGGCAGCTGCGCACATACAACTCTACATCAGATCTCATACCGGGCCACCAGAATTGTCTTCGAACCAGGTGAAGCGTTTTTATGAAACCAAAATGACCCGCTAGCCTGGCACCATGTACAAGTCCCAATACTTCCTTGCGAAGAGAGGAGGGGACGTACAGTTTCCCCCCTTGCACCCACCAAGTGTTGGTACGTTCCAGACCAGTGGGGAGGAGATGATGCTCCTCCTCCTGCAAGGAGGCGTCCCGGAGTCGCTGTTGGAAGGCTTCCGGGATGCCTTTGAGTGTAGGGGGGGTCTCCGGTGGTCGGGCTTGGGACCGGGTGGTGACGGCTAAGCTAGGAACTTCCCCTCGCTGCTCGGGAGTGAACAGGGAGTCGACTGGGCGATCGAAATCGTTGCGATACTGGGGAAGTCGTGACAAAGCGTCGGCTAGGGCATTTTCTTTGCCAGGGACATGTCTGAGAGTGAACCGGAACTTAGCGAAAAATTGGGCCCACCGAACCTGTTTGGCATTGAGTTTTCTAGCCCCCTTGAGGGCCTCAAGATTCTTGTGATCGGTACACACTTCGAATGGCAGTTCGGCCCCTTCCAAGAAGTGTCGCCATATGGTAAGGGCATGTTTGACCGCTGCTGCCTCCTTCTCCCAAATGGCCCAGTTGATTTCAGACTGGGAAAACTTCTTGGAGAAGTAGGCGCATGGTCTCAACCGTCCCCCCTCATCCCTCTGCAATAGGGCCCCGCCCATGGCTACATCCGAGGCATCCACTTGCACCACAAAAGGCTTGGTGCAATCTGGGTGAGCCAAAACGGGTTCGGATGAAAAAAGTAGCTTCAAACGTTCAAAAGCTAGCTGGCACTGGGGGGACCATTGCAAACGGGCTGAGGGAAGCGCGGCGCTAGCCCCCTTGTCCTTGGTACGCAACAGGGCAGTGAGGGGAAGCGCAACTTGGGCAAAGTTAGGAATGAAGTTCCGGTAAAAATTGGCAAACCCCAAAAACTGCTGAAGTTGGCGGCGGGTAGTGGGGGGTTCCCAGTCCCGCACTGCCTGGACCTTGGCGGGGTCCATTTCCAACCCTTGGTGGGAGATCACATACCCCAGAAATGTAATGGAGGGTTGGTGGAATTCACATTTGGACACCTTAGCATACAGTTTGTGCTCCCGCAGCCGCTGGAGCACCTCTCGCACTAGGCGCACATGGTCTTCCATGGTTTCAGAGTAAATAAGGATGTCATCGAGAAATACCACCACCCCCCGAAACAGTAAATCATGCAAAACCTCATTAATTAATTGCATAAAGACACTCGGAGCCCCCGAAAGTCCGAACGGCATGACTAGGTACTCAAACATCCCAAAACAACTGGAAAAGGCCGTTTTGGGTTCATCTCCTTCTTTGATGCGAATGCGGTGGTAGGCTTCTACCAAGTCCAGTTTGGTGAAGATTCGGCCCTCCTTTAATTGTGCTAGAAGGTCAGGAATAAGAGGGAGGGGGTAAGCATTAGACTGGGTGACTGCGTTCAGTCTGCGAAAGTCAATACACAGTCTTAAATCTCCCGTCTTTTTCTTTACAAAGAAAGCTGGGGCTGAATAAGGAGCCTTGGAGGGGCGTATGAAACCCCTCGCCAGATTGACATCCAGATAGTCTCGCAACACTGTCTTTTCACTAGGGCTCATGGGGTAAACCTTTCCCTTAGACAGTTTGCCTTCCCCTACAATCTCGATGGCACAGTCCGTTTCTCTGTGGGGAGGCAGTTCGTCGCACTCTCTAACATCAAAAACATCAGTAAATTGCGAGTACTCAGAGGGTAATTGAGGAGAGACTGGGGCGGGGGACCCTACCAGTGCGGCGGCTGGAGTCCTGAGTACCCGTTCCTTGTCATGCAACCCACAGGGGTTTTCGGGGAAGGAAAGCACCCGTTTAACCCAATCAATGGAGGGATTGTGCCCCCTTAACCAGTTCATCCCTAACACCACAGGGGTTACAATAGGGGCGATAGTGAAATACAACCGTTCCCAATGTTCCCCCACGGACATAATCACGGCTGCAGTTCTGTGGGTCACCGGGCCCCGTTTAAAGTCACTCCCGTCCATTTGGGAAAAACGGAGGGGTCCCGGAAGCCGCTTGCGCCGGACACCCAACTTCTTGGCAGTTTCCTCATTTATCATGGTGCGGGCACACCCCGAGTCGACCAACGCGGGGACCTCTAACGGGGGACCCCCTTTGGGTAGGGACAGATGGACACGCACAAATACATTGTCCTCTTGGGCGCTTACCATCGGTGGAGCTCCTTGCACAACGATAGGGACGGTCTGCTGCGGAGCCCCCTCTACAGCAGACCGACGGCGTTTTTTGCCGGCTGTTCCCACTCTTCCTCCTCGCTGGAAGAGGGGGACGGGGTAGTGGCCTCCGGGGAGCCGTCCGAATCAAAGACGGTATTTGTAATCCGGGACCCCGATGGGACCGTAGAGTCGGATGCCCCACCCTGGGGACGTGCGTGGAGAGCGGAGGGTGCGCCGGAGCGCCGGCTCAGTGGTCCACTTCTGCGGCGAGGCTGGCTGTCGGCGGCCGGTTTCGTCGGCTCGGCCTGGGTTTGGCGGGGAGGGGTCGGACGGCCTGAGCGAGAGGGGCATTGCGATGCAAAGTGACCCTTTCCCCCGCAGATCAGGCAGACGCCGGCCTCGAACCGCTTGCGGCGTTCCGCGGCCGAGAGGACCCCGCCACCCCCTTGCCGGAGTTCCCGGCCACGGTCACCCCGGGGCCTGGGGTCTCGCCCAATCCGTTGCTTGGACAAGTTCAGGAGTTGTTTGCGATTCTCGATGTCAGCAGCATGGCGAACCCAACCTTCCACATCCGGGGGGTTCCCTTGCATGAAGGCCCAATGTTGGAGGTCTGGGTTGAGACCCTCCCTGAAACATTGTACCAAGGTAGCCTCACTCCAGTCCAGAATTCGGCTAGCCAGTGACTGGAACTCACTTGCATACTGCGCCACCGACTTAGTCCCTTGGCGCAGTTGCATCAGGGAGGCTTTAGCCCGCTCACCTAGAGTCGGGTCCTCAAAACGGTTTCGGAGTGCTACCATGAACTCGTCCAGGGTTCGCAGCACCGGCGAGCGGAGTTCATACTGCAACACCATCCAGGCAGCCGCCTCCCCTTGCAGTAAGGAAGCCACGTACTGCACCCGGGACTCCTCAGAAACGAAGGTTCGGCCTTGTTCCCGCATAAAAATGTCTACTTGGACCATAAAAAAGGTCAACTGGTCTCCCGACCCGTCATACGTGACTTTCAGGTCCCGACGGGCCGGGGGGGCAGGGGTTGCGGGCGGAACTACTGGCGCCCCGTCTGGGGGAGCACCGGCTGGAGGTTGCAATTTCAGCGCATCTAGGGTCGTGGCCATCTCACCCATTACGCGTTGCATGATCTCCATCTGCTCCTGCATAGCCCGGCGGTCTTCCTGCCACTGTTTTCGTTCTTCCTCCATGAGGGCCTCTTTGCGGGCCGGGTCCCCTTCGAGTCCCGTGCTGGGGAAGGCCAACCGGCGATCCTTCGCCGCAGTCCGCGAGAGCGACCAGCCCTTGGGAGAGTCCAGCCAATAAGTGAGCCCCCGGGGACGTCCGTCCCGATCTTGGTCGGGGGCGCGACCCTTCGGTTTCTTTGGCTTGGCTCCCTCCTCTTTAGGGTCCGGCTTCTCCGGCTCGTCCGGTTGCTTGGGGGCATCGGGGTTAGGGGTGGTGTCCTCGTCGGCTGACATTCTGTCCAAAGCGGTACAGCTGCAGTCCGAGAGGCAAGGACTTGCAACTTAATGTGAGAGATCCCCCTCTCTGAGTTTGCTTCTCCAAATCAGTTGCTCAGACGTTGATACAGAAACAATCGATTTATTGAAGCCTTCAGGAGATGAGACAGGCACAGGTAGAAAGTTGCAAGTGAGGGGCTATACGGGTTTACAGAATATATTGACTCCAGGGCACTGGGGCACTGGGGTTCACACTTATTGTTATGGGAAGTTACAAGCTTGGCATAATACAAAACATCAGACCGATCCCAGGAAGTCTGGGCGGCTATCACACTTCCAAGGCCGCATCGGCCTGAGGGAGTACTGGCAGGAAGAACAGCGGGGGGGGGGAAGATACATGGGCCATCAGGCCTGGCGCCTGAGACCAGAAGGTGTGAACTGCTTTTACGAGTTCACTGATAACACAGCAGGTGATGGAAAGCAGAGACACAAAGACAGAGACCCTCACACTCGCCTCCCCAGGGAAACGCCGGACAGGTACTGAGCAAAGCATCTTGCCTAAGGGCGAGGGGATGGGCAAGCAGATGGCCCGGATTCTTTCCAATCCTACGATTCTGTTTTATGTAAGAGGAAATGGAGATACTCTTAGGTGAAAGACCGCTGTAATATTTTTAGAACAGGGAAGTTGGTCTGAAAGAGCATTTGCAGCGTTCGATACAAATGGACTGATTTTTTCTCTCTCTACCAGCATGCACTCTAAAAACCTTTTAATTAAGGGGTGATTTTTTAAACACTGTTTTAGTCTGGAAATTGTTATTTTAAGCTGTAAGTGATTTGATTTCATGGTCTATGCTTTTATGCCGGACTGGGTTTTTAAACGCTGGATTTTTATCAGTGTCTTTTAATCTTTTGTTTTTATTATTTTTATTTTGTAAGAAGCCTCGGTCAGGTTCCTGGAGAGGCAGCACAAAATTTTTCTAAATAAACACAACCAGATCCTTTATATTTGCAGCACAGTCTGTCTGATCAAAGAAAAAGCTTTGGAGGGTGTTTAAAGGCTACCTCTGTTGCCTTGCCTACACATATATACAAACACAATCTGGAGCAATTTTGCTGCTCTTTAAAAAAAACACCTGATTTTTTTTTAATAAGGTGAAGGATTTATAAGCAAATAAATATACATGCAGTACTTAAAAAAACAAAAGAAAACAAAAGAAGAAGAAGAGTTGATTTTTATATGCCGAATTTATATTTTAAGGAGAATCAAACTGGCTTATAATTGCCTTCCCTTCCTCTCTCCACAACAGATACCTTATGAGGTAGGTGGGGCTGAGAGTTCAGAGAGTACTGTGACTAGCCCAAGGTCACCCAGCTGGCTTCATGTGGAGGAGGGGGGAACCAAACCCAGTTCTCCAGATTAGAGTCCACCGCTCTTAACCACTACACCACGCTGGCTACGCTACACCACCCAAGAGGATGGCTCCAAAGATGATGCTTGACCAGTGTACAAAGAGTTATGCTAGTGCAGGGGTCTGAAAACTGTGGCTCCCGAGCCGCATGTGGCTCTTTGGCCCGTTGAGTGCGGCTCTCCGAACTTGGTTTGGAGCCCCTGCTCTCGCGCCCGCTCGCGCCGGCAGCCAGGCTGCAGAGCCAGCGCACCTGAGAGAGCGAGAGAGCAGGCGAGCGGGCCGCTGTCTCTCCCCCCCCCCGCAGTGGAGAATGGCCAGGTCCCCCTTTCCCTTGCCCTCAATGGTTGGGAGCCTAAAGCCTCCCCTCCCCTCTAGCCGCGCGATTGCTGGGCAGGGGGCTTGGTGGTTCCTGCCCCCCCCCGCCCGCCTATCAGCTGTTGGGCGGGACGGGCTTCCTTTGGTAGACCTGGCCTCCGGCTGAGTCCCATTGGGAGGCCATGTCTACCCACTGGCTTTCTTGGCGGTAGACCTGGACTCCGAGGAGGGGAAAAAGTCCCCCTTCAGAGATCAGGTCCACCAATTGGCTTCTATGGGCCTGCGGAGGCCAGGCCTACTGCCAAGAAAGCCAATGGGTAGACCTGGCCTCCCAATGGGACTCCGCCGGAGGCCAGGTCTACCAATAGGCTTTTATGGCGGTAGACCAGGCCTCCAGACGAGGACTCCGGACGGGGAGGGGGAAATGGCAGGGACTTACAATTAAATTTTTATCAATAAATAAGATCACTATTAAGTATGATATCAAGTTTTATTCAGTGTACCTATAGTTTAATTAAGACTTAAAACTTTAATTAAAGTTTATTAAGTTAATAAACAGTGTACCTACCTATATAGTTTAAGTTTAAGAAATTTGGCTCTCAAAAGAAATCTCAATCGTTGTACTGTTGATATTTGGCTCTTTTGACTAATGAGTTTGCCAACCCCTGTGCTAGTGAAATAGCACTTTGACACATGGAGGAGGGGAGGCAATTTTCCTCCTCCCATTGCAGACCCCAACGTGGCCCCTCCCCCACTGTTCATGAGCATCCCTTGACCACCAGAATGTGTGTGGGGTTTTCAAGGCAAGAGATGAACAGAGCTTGTTTGCCATTGCCTGCCTCTGCATTGCGTCCCTGAAGTTCCTTGGAGGTCTCCCATCCAAGTACCGGTCAGGGCTGACCCTGACTCCGCTATCTGATGAGATCAGGCTAGTCTAGACCATCCAAATCAGGGCATAACACTCAAAGGAGTATACAATTCATTGCCATAAACTGTAAAGAAGGCATTGGGGAAAAGGAAATTCAAGGGGGATTGGTCTAATATCCATTACAGGTGACAGCTGAATTAACTCTTCAGGTTTGGAGGTAATATAGAGAAGAAAAGAGAGAGAGAGAGAGAGAGAGAGAGAGAGAGAGGGTTGTTTTTTTATATGCTGACTTTCTCTACTACTTAAGGGAGAATCAAACCAGCTTACAATCACCTTCCCTTCCCCTCCCCACAACAGACACCCTGTGAGGTAGGTTGGGCTGAGAGAGCATGACTAGCCCAAGGCCACCCATCTGGCTTCATGTGGAGGAGTGGAGAAACAAATCCAGTTCATCAGATTAGCCTCCACAACTCATGTGGAGGAGTGGGGAATCAAACCCGGTTCTCCAGATCAGAGTTCACTGCTCCAAACCACTGCTCTTAACCACTACACCTTGCTGGCTCTCTTTGAATATCAGATGCTCAGAGGACTTTTGACTTCATGCATTGTTTATGGGCTTACTAAAAGCATCTGGTTGACCTCAGCTGGAACCAAAGGGTTGGATCCATTTTGCATTTTCCTTGGGCAGAAGGAGTCATCCCCCAATGCAAGATGATCAGGAGGGTATATCGGGGAAGGCCCCTTCTGCCGGAGGGAAGCGCCTCTGCTAGCTGAGCGGATCCACAGGATCCGACCCCAGATGCTCTACTAGATGGATTTCAGATTTAATCTAGCAAGACTCTCCTTATGTTCTCGTCAATATTTTCTGCATGGTTTAAGATGGCACTCGACCAATAGCAAGCCAGTTACGTAAGCCTGAAAAAGATACATCCAATTCAGTGCTTTAAGCTTTCGGTGCTGTTGAAGTGCCAAGAACAGGAAGGATCCAGCATGCAACTGTACACACAGAGCTGGAACATTACACAATCACCATTTATGATTAAAAGTACCCTTTAGCAATTGAACTAAATTCCTAGTGTGAGAGATCCCCCTCTCTGAGTTTGCTTCTCCAAATCAGTTGCTCAGACGTTGATACAGAAACAATAGATTTATTGAAGCCTTCAGGAGATGAGACAGGCACAGGTAGAAAGTTGCAAGTGAGGGGCTATACGGGTTTACAGAACATATTGACTCCAGGGCACTGGGGCACTGGGGTTCACACTTATTGTTATGGGAAGTTACAAGCTTGGCATAATACAAAACATCAGACGGATCCCAGGAAGTCTGGTGCGGCTATCACACTTCCAAGGCCGCACCGGCCTGAGGGAGTACTGGCAGGAAGAACAGCGGGGGGGAAGATACATGGGCCATCAGGCCTGGCGCCTGAGACCAGAAGGTGTGAACTGCTTTTACGAGTTCACTGATAACACCGCAGGTGATGGAAAGCAGAGACACAAAGACAGAGACCCTCACATTCTGCCCCCCTTAAGGCCCCCCTCCGAGAGGACGAGGCTTATCGGGATAAGCGAGGTGGAATTCTCGGACCAAGCGAGGAGCTGCCATGTGGGGTGCGGCCACCCATTCGTCATGAGCGGAGCCAAGGTTTTTCCAGCGAACAAAGTAAAACAGTTTCCCTTTCTTCCATTTGGAATCTAAAACCTTGGATATTTCCAAATGGGTATCCCCTCCTACTACGGTAGGAATCTCATGAGCGGGAGGGGGGTGGAACTGGGGAGCTGCTACATAAGGTTTGAGGAGGCTTATATGGAAGACTGGATGAACTCCCTTGAGAGTCTTAGGGAGACTCAGTTCCACGGTAACCTCGTTGATTACTCTGGTAATGGGGAAAGGTCCTACATAACGGTCGCTCAGTTTTTTGCAGGGGCGAAGAGAGCGGAGGTTTTTGGTGGACAGATAGACTTGCTCCCCCACCTTGAGTTCCCATCCCGGAGACCGGTGTTTGTCTGCTTGTTCCTTGTACTTGCTTTTTGCCCTTTCCAGATTTTTGAGCAACCATGGCCAGGTGGATTTAACCACCTGAATCCACTCCTGAAGATCAGGGGTAGACTGGAGCTCTGGCGAGACGGGGGCAGAACCGAAAGGGCCAAAATCCGTCCCGTATATAACTTGGAAGGGACTAAAGCCGGTAGAGGAATGAGGCGCATTGTTGTACGCATATTCGGCAAATGGCAGCAGGTCGACCCAGTCGTCCTGGTGGAAATTTACATAGCAACGCAAATAACATTCTACTACCGCATTTACTCGTTCCGTTTGACCATCCGTTTGGGGGTGATAGGCGGAAGAAAGGCCCTGTTCCTCCACTCCCATTAACTTTAGGAAAGCCCGCCAGAATTTGGCAACAAACTGGACCCCCCGGTCGGAGAGGACCTTCCTCGGGATCGAGTGTAGCCTGAGGACGTGCGTGATGAACAGTTTAGCTAAGCCCTGGGCTGAAGGAAGACCTGCACAAGGAACGAAATGAACCTGTTTGGAAAAGAGGTCTGTGATAACCCAGAGAACCGTTTTCCCCCGACTTGGAGGTAGGTCGGTGATAAAATCCATGGCGATGACTTCCCAGGGACGGGAGGGGTTCTCAAGCGGTTTGAGAAGCCCCGGGGGTTTTCCCATCCGTTTCTTGGCTGTGGCGCAGGTGGGGCAGCTGCGCACATACAACTCTACATCAGATCTCATACCGGGCCACCAGAATTGCCTTCGAACCAGGTGAAGCGTTTTTATGAAACCAAAATGACCCGCTAGCCTGGCCCCATGTACAAGTCCCAATACTTCTTTGCGAAGGGAAGATGGGACATATAGTTTCCCCCCTTGCACCCACCAAGTGTTGGTTCGTTCCAAGCCAGTGGGGAGGAGATGGTGCTCCTCCTCCTGTAAGGAGGCGTCTCGGAGTCGCTGTTGGAATGCTTCCGGGATACCTTTGAGCGTAGGGGGGGTCTCCGGTTGGCGGGCTTGGGATCGGGTGGTGACGGCCAAGCCAGGGACTTCCCCTCGCTGTTCGGGAGTGAACAGGGAGTCGACGGGGCGATCGAAATCGTTGCGATACTGGGGAAGTCGTGACAAAGCATCAGCTAGGGCATTTTCTTTGCCAGGGACATGTTTGAGGGTGAACCGAAATTTTGCAAAAAATTGGGCCCACCGAATTTGTTTGGCATTGAGTTTTCTAGCTCCCTTGAGAGCCTCAAGATTCTTGTGATCTGTGCACACTTCGAACGGCAGCTCGGCCCCCTCTAAGAAGTGTCTCCATATGGTAAGGGCATGTTTGACCGCTGCTGCCTCCTTCTCCCAAATGGCCCAGTTGATTTCGGACTGGGAAAACTTCTTGGAGAAGTAGGCGCATGGCCTCAACCGTCCCCCCTCATCCCTCTGCAATAGGGCCCCGCCCATGGCTACATCCGAGGCATCCACCTGCACCACGAAGGGCTTGGTGCAATCCGGGTGAGCCAAAACGGGTTCGGATGAAAAAAGTAGCTTTAAACGTTCAAAAGCTTGCTGGCACTGGGGAGACCATTGCAGACGGGCTGAGGGGAGTGCGGCGCTAGCCCCCCTGTCCTTGGTACGCAACAGGGCAGTGAGGGGAAGCGCAACTTGGGCAAAGTTGGGAATGAAATTCCGGTAAAAGTTGGCAAACCCCAAAAACTGTTGAAGTTGGCGGCGGGTAGTGGGGGTTTCCCAGTCCCGCACCGCCTGGACCTTGGCGGGGTCCATTTCCAACCCTTGGTGGGAAATCACATACCCCAGAAATGTAATAGAAGGTTGGTGGAATTCACACTTGGACACCTTAGCATACAGTTTGTGCTCCCGCAGCCGCTGGAGCACTTCTCGCACTAGGCGCACATGTTCTTCCATGGTCTCAGAGTAAATAAGAATGTCATCGAGAAATACCACCACCCCCCGAAACAGTAAATCATGCAAAACTTCATTAATTAATTGCATAAAGACACTCGGAGCCCCCGAAAGTCCGAACGGCATGACCAGGTACTCAAACATCCCAAAACAACTGGAAAAGGCCGTTTTGGGCTCGTCTCCTTCTTTGATGCGAATGCGGTGGTAGGCTTCTACCAAGTCCAGTTTGGTGAAGATTCGGCCCTCCTTTAATTGTGCTAGAAGGTCAGGAATAAGAGGGAGGGGGTAAGCATTAGACTGGGTGACTGCGTTCAGTCTGCGAAAGTCAATACACAGTCTTAAATCTCCCGTCTTTTTCTTTACAAAGAAAGCTGGGGCTGAATAAGGAGCCTTGGAGGGGCGTATGAAACCCCTCGCCAGATTGACATCCAGATAGTCTCGCAATACAGTCTTTTCACTAGGGCTCATGGGGTAAACCTTTCCCTTAGACAGTTTGCCTTCCCCCACAATCTCGATGGCACAGTCCGTTTCTCTGTGGGGAGGCAGTTCGTCGCACTCTCTAACATCGAAAACATCAGTAAACTGCGAGTACTCAGAGGGTAATTGAGGAGAGACTGGGGCGGGGGACCCTACCAGTGCGGCGGCTGGAGTTCTGAGTACCCGTTCCTTGTCATGCAACCCACAGGGGTTTTCGGGGAAGGAAAGCACCCGTTTAACCCAATCAATGGAGGGATTGTGTCCCCTTAACCAGTTCATCCCTAACACCACAGGGGTTACAATAGGGGCGATGGTGAAATACAACCGTTCCCAATGTTCCCCCACGGACATAATCACGGCTGCAGTTCTGTGGGTCACAGGGCCCCGTTTAAAGTCACTCCCGTCCATTTGGGAAAAACGGAGGGGTCCCGGAAGCCGCTTGCGCCGGACACCCAACTTCTTGGCAGTTTCCTCATTTATCATGGTGCGGGCACACCCCGAGTCGACCAACGCGGGGACCTCCTTTGGGTAGGGACAGATGAACACGCACAAATACATTGTCCTCTTGGGCGCTTACCATCGGTGGAGCTCCTTGCACAACGATAGGGACGGTCTGCTGCGGAGCCCCCTCTACAGCAGACCGACGGCGTTTTTTGCCGGCTGTTCCCACTCTTCCTCCTCGCTGGAAGAGGGGGACGGGGTGGTGGCTTCCGGGGAGCCGTCCGAATCAAAGACGGTATTTGTAATCCGGGACCCCGATGGGACCGTAGAGTCGGATGCCCCATCCTGGGGGCGCGCGTGGAGAGCGGAGGGTGCGCCGGAGCGCCGGCTCAGTGGTCCACTTCTGCGGCGAGGCTGGCTGTCGGCGGCCGGTTTCGTCGGCTCGGCCTGGGTTTGGCGGGGGGGGGTCGAACGGCCTGAGCGAGAGGGGCATTGCGATGCAAAGTGACCCTTTCCCCCGCAGATCAGGCAGACGCCGGCCTCGAACCGCTTGCGGCGTTCCGCGGCCGAGAGACCCCCGCCACCCCCTTGCCGGAGTTCCCGGCCACGGTCACCTCGGGGCCTGGGGTCTCGCCCAAGCCGTTGCTTGGACAAGTTCAGGAGTTGTTTGCGATTCTCGATGTCAGCAGCATGGCGAACCCAACCTTCCACATCCGGGGGGTTCCCTTGCATGAAGGCCCAATGTTGGAGGTCCGGGTTGAGACCCTCCCTGAAACATTGTACCAAGGTAGCTTCACTCCAGTCCAGAATTCGGCTAGCCAGTGACTGGAACTCACTTGCATACTGCGCCACCGACTTAGTCCCTTGGCGCAGTTGCATCAGGGAGGCTTTAGCCCGCTCACCCAGAGTCGGGTCCTCAAAACGGTTTCGGAGTGCTACCATGAACTCGTCCAGGGTTCGCAGCACCGGCGAGCGGAGTTCATACTGCAACACCATCCAGGCAGCCGCCTCCCCTTGCAGTAAGGAAGCCACGTACTGCACCCGGGACTCCTCAGAAACGAAGGTTCGGCCTTGTTCCCGCATAAAAATGTCTACTTGGACCATAAAAAAGGTCAACTGGTCTCCCGACCCGTCATACGTGACTTTCAGGTCCCGACGGGCCGGGGGGGCAGGGGTTGCGGGCGGAACTACCGGCGCCCCGTCTGGGGGAGCACCGGCTGGAGGTTGCAACTTCAGCGCATCTAGGGTCGTGGCCATCTCACCCATTACGCGTTGCATGATCTCCATCTGCTCCTGCATAGCCCGGCGGTCTTCCTGCCACTGCTTTCGTTCTTCCTCCATGAGGGCCTCTTTGCGGGCCGGATCCCCTTCGAGTCCCGTGCTGGGGAAGGCCAACCGGCGATCCTTCGCCGCAGTCCGCGAGAGCGACCAGCCCTTGGGAGAGTCCAGCCAATAAGTAAGCCCCCGGGGACGTCCGTCCCGATCTTGATCGGGGGCGCGATCCTTCGGTTTCTTTGGCTTGGCTCCCTCCTCCTTCGGGTCCGGCTTCTCCGGCTCGTCCGGTTCCTTGGGGGCATCGGGGTTAGGGGTGGTGTCCTCGTCGGCTGACATTCTGTCCAAAGCGGTACAGCTGCAGTCCGAGAGGCAAGGACTTGCAACTTAATGTGAGAGATCCCCCTCTCTGAGTTTGCTTCTCCAAATCAGTTGCTCAGACGTTGATACAGAAACAATAGATTTATTGAAGCCTTCAGGAGATGAGACAGGCACAGGTAGAAAGTTGCAAGTGAGGGGCTATACGGGTTTACAGAACATATTGACTCCAGGGCACTGGGGCACTGGGGTTCACACTTATTGTTATGGGAAGTTACAAGCTTGGCATAATACAAAACATCAGACGGATCCCAGGAAGTCTGGTGCGGCTATCACACTTCCAAGGCCGCACCGGCCTGAGGGAGTACTGGCAGGAAGAACAGCGGGGGGGAAGATACATGGGCCATCAGGCCTGGCGCCTGAGACCAGAAGGTGTGAACTGCTTTTACGAGTTCACTGATAACACCGCAGGTGATGGAAAGCAGAGACACAAAGACAGAGACCCTCACACCTAGCTTGTCTGGAAGACAAACCCGATTTGTTCCGACCCCTTCCCGTTAGCTACTAACTCAATCCACCCCCTGAGCCCAGAGCTAGGGTTCCCAGCCTCCGGGTGGTGGCTGGAGATCTCCCGTAATTACAACTCGACTCCAGGCAACAGAGATCAGTTCCCCTGGAGAAAATGGCTACTTTGGAACCTGGACTCTACGGCATTATACCCCATTGAAGTCCCACCCCTCCCCAAACCCCACCCTCCTCGGGCTCCACCCCCAAAATCTCCAAGTATTTCCCAACCCAGAGAGAGAAGAGTTGGTTTTTATATGCCAACTTTCTATACCACTTAAGGAAGAATCAAACCAGCTTTCAATCACCTTCCCTCCCCCTCCCCACAACAGACACCCTGTGAGGTAGGTGGGGCTGAGTGTGACTAGCCTAAGGTCACCCAGCTGGCTTCATGTGTAGGAATGAGGAAACAAACCCAGTTCACCAGATTAGCCTCCACCGCTCATGTGGAGGAGTGGGGAATCAAATCCGGTTCTCCGGATCAGAATCCACCGCTCCAAACCACCGCTCTTAACCACTACACCAAGCTGGCAACCCTACCCACAGCCCAGCCAGGGGCTGCCCACAGATCTTGTCTCGAGGCTGGTGACGTCCTCATCCTCCCCATAGGGCTTTTGCTACACGCGCTGTTTAGAAAGAACACGCGTTGCAGGAGGCTCACCGTCATCCCCGTCTTCCTCCGACATGATTGCCACGCATTGCTCCCACACGGTACGGACGTCCGCCCGGTAGCGCTCACAGGACCAGATGAAGGATGGCAGGAGCAGCGTCTGCACCATGGAGCACCAGAGCACAGCCAGAACCATCCAGGTGGGTGCAGTGTCGTAGCGCAGGCTGAAGAAGCTCACCACCTAGAAACAGGGAGGAGATGGGGTGAGGCGCGTTCCACAGTGAGGTTCCTTGCACGAAAGCGACGAAGCCTAGAAATAGGTTTCAAGGAGCTGGAAATGATATGAAAGAGGCATTTGCTGCTCTGGGTGCACGCTCTTCTGACGAAGGAGGAGGAGGAGGAGAAGGGGAAGAAGTAGGAGGAGGAGAAGAAGAAGAGAAAGGAGAAGAAGAACAGTTGGTTTTTATATGATGACTTTCTCTGCCGCTTAAGGAAGAATAAAACCAGCTTACATCACTGTCCCTTCCCCTCCCCACAACAGACACCCTGTGGGGTAGGTGAGGCTGAGAGAGCTCTCAAGAGAGCTGTGACTAGCCCAAGGTCACCCAGCTGGCTTCGTGGGCAGGAGTGGGGAAACCAACCTGATTCACCAGATCAGTGTCCGTCGCTCATGGGGAGGAGTGGGGGAATCAAACCCGGTTCTCCAGATTAGAGTCCACCGCTCCAAACCACCGCTCTTAACCACTACACCACGCTGGCTTCGCTGGTTGCTCATGTTTTCAAAAGTCTGCCAAACCTGTTTGCTCAGAGGTTACAAAAAAAAAAAGCATCTGGGTATACCCTGGCAGTGGAAAGTGCAGTCAAGTCGGAGCTGGCTTATGGCAATTCCGTAGGGTTCTCAAGGCAAGAGATGAACAGAGGTGGTTTCCCATTGCCTTCTGTGTAGAACCCACGACTTCCCTGGTGGTCTCCCATCCAAGTACTAACCAACTCCGACTCTGCTTAGCTTCCGAGATCTGACAAGGTTGGGCTAGCTCGGCCCTGTCTTGCCAGGACTGCTCTTAAGCCTCATTTACACATGTGGGAGAATAAGATGATGGAACAGACTACGGACTTTTGCGTGGTCCTTGGATTAAAAAAAAAAAAAGCCTTCCATGCAAAGGGAATAATTAGCCCAGGAGTGAGAAAGCCTTTTCCCTTTGTCTTTGCTTGCTCTGCGGGTTTTTGATTTTCAGGGAGATTGAGGAGAGCATCCCAAAATGGAACGGTCCATCTACGGCCTGATGTGGTATAGACCTTTCTACCACCTCATCCCCCTCCTGTATGTGTGTTAATCAGGCACTAGTGTGGAGGGTTGGCCAAAGAGAGATAGCAGGAGAGAGGGGACCCTCCCCCCCGGATTCACAGAATCATGGAATCGGAAAAGATCACCAGGGTCATCTAGTCCAACCCCCTGCACAATGCACGAAATTCACAAATACCCCCACACCCACCTAGTGACCCCTACTCCATGCCCAGAAGATGGCCAAAATGCCCTCCCTCTCATCATCTGCCTAAGGTCATAGAATCAGCATTGCTGACAGATGGCCATCTAGCCTCTGCTTAAAAACCTCCAGGGAAGGAGAGCTTACCACTTCCCGAGGAAGCCTGTTCCACTGAGGAACCGCTCTGACTGTTAGAAAATTCTTCCTAATGTCCAGACCAGGGGTGTCAAACATGTGGCCCGCGGGCCGGATCCGGCCCCCGGAGGGCTTTTATCCAGCCCACGGAGCCGAGGCACCTAGTCCCCCTTTCCCCCCACCCCAGCCTTTTCTGGGCTTCCTAGGGCCGTGTGTGGCCAGGGAGGGGGTGGGGAAAGGCTTCTGCCTGGTCGCGCTGGGCCAGGTGTGCGGCCAGCTGTGGGGGGGAAAGCTTTTCTTTTTTCTTCCTCTTTTTCTGTCGCTCTCTTTCCTTTTCTTTCTCTCCCTCTCTTTCTCCCTCTTTTTCTGTCTGTCTGTCTGTCTTTCTTTCTTTCCCTCCCTCCTTCTTTCCCTCCCTCCCTCCCTCCTTCCTTCCTTCCTTCCTTCCTTCCTTCCTTCCTTCCTTCCTTCCTTCCTTCCTTCCTTCCGTGCACATGGCCCGGCCCGACCAAGTGACATTTATGTCCTATCCAGCCCTCCTAACAAGTGAGTTCGACAACCCTGGTCTAGACGGAAACTCTTTTGATTTAATTTCAACCCGTTGGTTCTGGTCCGACTTTCTGGGGCAACAGAAAACAACTTGGCACCCTCCTCTATATGACAGCCCTTCAAGTACTTG
This sequence comes from Euleptes europaea, assembly GCF_029931775.1. NCBI lineage: Eukaryota > Metazoa > Chordata > Lepidosauria > Squamata > Sphaerodactylidae > Euleptes > Euleptes europaea. The sequence goes on from NC_079315.1 coordinate 11,115,642, forward strand.
AAGATGGTTATCATATCCCCTCTCAGTCTTCTCCCCCGCCTCCCCAATGCTTAGCTGGGTCATCTTTCGCCTAAAAAGGGACCGTAGAGGGGGCAGAGAAGGACTGACTCTCATATATTCATGTGGTTTCTGGTTTTTCCAGACAGAGTGCGCAACAGAGAAGTACAACAGACAGAGTAGCACAACATCAGCCCTAAAAACTCCTTACTTCTGGCTATCACTTGCACAGTGTAGCCAAAAGCTGGATAAAGGTTTGCAAATCTTGCTCTCTCGTGCAGCCCAGCTAGAAGACATGCTTTCTAAAATGACCCTGGAAGGTAAGTGCAGAAGCCTCCAAGAGACCATATAGCCTAAACCCTCATCTACGGACGAATCATTGCAGTTTCACCTTTCAAAATGCCACAATATGGATTTTTCAAATGTGGCTTAGTACACAGGATTTTATTTTTGTTTACATTTATTTTTATCTACTATATTTATAGCTGGCCTTTCGGTGCTCTTTATATACGATAGAAAAACCAAAAAAGGGGCTTTTAAAAAGGGCGTACTGCCGAAACACTGCACTGTGGAGCAAAATGTGCTTCTCTTTCAAGTCTCCTCCAAGCAAGATGAAGAAGAAGAGTTGGTTTTTTATATGCTGATTTTCTCTACCACTTAAGGGAGACTCAAACCGGCTTACAGTCACCTTCCCCTCCCCTCCCCACAACAGACACCCTGTGAGGTAGGTGAGGTTGAGAGAGCTCTAAGAGAACTGTGACTTGCCCAAGGTCAGCCAGCTGGCTTCATTTGGAGGAGTGGGGAAAACAAACTGGTTCACCGGATTAGCCTCCACCACTCATGTGAAGGAGTGGGGAATCAAACCCGGTTCTCTAGATTAGAGTCCACCGTTCCAAACCATTGCTCTTAACCACTACACCACACTGGCTCTCAACCATCAGACAGCTCCAAAGTCACCTTCCCAGGCACATTAAGCTCATTGGGTAAGTTCCTTCATGCAATTTTACAAGGTTTCATGCAATTTTAACACTCTACAATGGATAAAACTAATGGGTGGGGGAGAATTCCTCTTAGCCGGCAAAAAGAAAGAACTTTTCAGCCCCCCTAGCAAAGAATCTAATTCTGTAGCCGACAACAGGAACAATATGTGCTCGGTACCTGCAAAGATTCAGTAACAACTGGAAGTGTCGAGGACACGTGCGACCCCCTACCCATTTCCATGAGGAGTCAGATGTGTCGTTTCTGTTCCACGTGTGGCTTCTTGAGAAGAAGCACTAGGAAAAGGGGATTATCAGCACAGTAAACTCCTAGGTCTTTCACTCTTGGGCTTCTTGTGAATCCCAAATTTAGAAGCAGGGTGGATAAAAATCAAATTGGATTTTTAAAAATTTTAATTGCATTTTATTAAATAAAATGCTTTTTGAGGAAAATTTTATCTAAAGATAGTTTTCTGTTTGAGATACATTATAGTCCAAAGGTTACTCATCATGAAATAAGGATTGTTTTTTTTAATTATGTAGCATAAGGCTGTATACTGATGCAATGTTTACATTTTTGGCAAATTCATTCAATTAATTCACAATGTCATGCTCTTCCAGAGGTTTCTGTAAGATTATTTTGGGCAACTTTTCTATCTAAAAGATATTATCACAGATGCTTGGTTTTGCAGTTTCTCAAAACTGTGAATTTGTGCCTGTAGAGATAACATGCCTCTTCTTCACGGCAAAAATGTTATAAAATAAACATACAGACTTGAGAAAAAGACCTTAATCCCATTGCTCCTTTGCAAATCTATGCACACAGAATCAACACCTCTTAAGTGCTAAATTTCAAGAATAGAAGATTGTTTGGAGTGGAATAAATCTGCAGAAGGAGCTAGGTGTGAGGGGCAAGCAGTAAAAATGATTGTGAAACCTTTTGAGCAGAATTCTCCACAAATCATGTGTATAGCCTGAGGTTTCTCATATTATTCTCTCCCTGGAGGAGAAAACCTATAATGGCAGCAGGCTGTAAAAGAGACCCAGTTTGGGAATATTTAAGTACCGCTATCTATGGGTAAGGAAGGAATGTAGGGTTGCCATCCTCCAGGTACTAGCTGGAGAGCACCTGCTATTACAACTGATCTCCAGCCGATAGAGATCAGTTCCCCTGGATGAAATGGCCGCTTTGGCAATTGGGTTCTATGGCATTGAAGCCCCTCCCCTCCCCAGACCCCGCCCTCCTCAGGCTCTGCTCCTGAAAACCTCCCTTCGGTGGCTAAGAGAGACCAGGCAACCCTACTCCAGGTACTAGCTGGAGATCAGTTGTAATACCAGGAGACAGAGATCAGTTCACCTGGAGAAAATGGTTGCCTTGGTGATTGGACTTTATGGCATTGATGTCCCTCCCCAAACCCTGCCCTCCTCAGGCTTCACCCTAAAAATATCCCACTGGTGGCAAAGAGGGACCTGGCAACCCTACAGGCATGCATGCAAAATGCAAACACTGCAACAAAGAAATGAAAGGCCTGGTGGCCCGAATGAAACAACATCAGGAGAAGTGTTGCTTATGTAGAAAACCATGATTTAAATCTAATCTTACTGATCAGTGATTTAAATCGTGAAAATCTAGTCTTATTGACTAGTGATTTACATCGATTTGACTTAAATTAAATCCACCCTGTGTAGAAGAAATACAGATTATGGACCTGGAAGCCACATTCCAAATCTTGGGTGTTACCAGCACCCCTACTTTTTGGCAATGCTGGCCTGTTTCCCCTTTTGCCAGGCCTTCATGGAGTGTAGGGTTGCCAGGTCTCTCTTCGCCACCAACGGGAGGTTTTGGGGGGCGGAGCCTGAGGAGGGCGGGGTTTGGGGAGGGAGTTCAATGCCATAGAGTCCAATTTCCAAGGCGGCCATTTTCTCCAGGTGAACTGATCTCTATCGGCTGGAGATCCGTTGTAATAGCAGGAGATCTCCAGCCAATGCAAGTGACATGAACAGCTGAGTATGGGGCTCATATGAAAGTGATCGCAGGTAGGAGTGGAGATTAAAGAGACATTTTGCTCTACAGTGCATGATTTAGGATGGATTTTCCCCCCAGCATCTTTGGTCTTTTTTGCATATAAATGGGCACTGAAAATCCATTGAAAGGAAGGCACATTTGAAAAATCCATACTGGGGATTATTGAGGCTCTAAGTGCGGGAGGGGAGAGAGTTGCAAAAGAGAGACTTTATAGCTTTGATCCAATGCAGCGTGTGTGTGTGTGTCTGTCTCTGTGTGTGTTTGGACAGAGCAATTTCTGCCCACGGAACATGACTTTATTTATTTAAAACAGTTGTATTCTGCCTTTTCACCCAATTAGGGCCCTCAAGGTGGCAAACAACAATTAAAAATCAACTTTAAAAACAGTACTTATCTAGAAAACCAGCAATTTGAAATGAGCAAAAAGGAGAGTTAGTAAGGGAACACCAGACTGAATGGAAGAGTCCCCCCCCCCCAATTGGTGGAAGACAATGATTGAGGGGGATAGAGGAATCTCCCTGGGAAGGAAAGTCCCAGGGGAGGGGTCTTTCTCACCTCCCACTCCCCTGCAGCCAAAAATGCCCCCAAGGAAGAATCAAACCAGCTTACAATCCCCTTCCCTTCCCCTCCCCACAACAGACACCCTGTGAGGTAGGTGGGGCTGAGAGAGCTATGACTAGCCCAAGGTCACCCAGCTGGCTTCATGTAGAGGAGTGGGGAATCAAACCCGGTTTTCCAGATCAGAGTCCACCGCTCCAAACCACCACTCTTAACCACTACACCATGCTGGCTCTCCACAAGGTGCCTGTTGTGGGGAGAGGAAGGGAAGGAGATTGTAAGCTGCTTTGATTCTCCTTAAAAGGAAGAGAAAGTTGGCATATAAAAACCAACTCTTCTTCTTCTACCAGTGGCTGAGCAGGCTGACCACCCAGCCGAGTGCCGGGGCTCTTATCCTCTAGCTCAAACCTCAGACCACCCTTAGCCACTGAAGCTGGGATTTTCACATAATCAAAAATTTTTTTGGCATGGAATATATGTGCAGTTGTCATTATGCTGTGTAGAGTCAAAACCTCTTTTCTAAAAGATAGTGTTTCTGGCGCAAGAATATTACATTGTCCCAGCACAGACTGTAACACATTTCTTTTTCCCAAAGGGAGACACATAGTTCTGGCTTACATCTGTTGTGTTCACGGCAATGCCAAGTGCAGCGTACAATGCAGTTGCCCAACTGTGAAAAACACCAACTGGGCAGTAACTGTGACGTCAAACGATCATTGGGAAATTTTTTTGATCCTTGGTCCCTCAGCAGTTTATGACCTGTTTTCATTTTAAAATGTGTGGTTTTTATATGCCAGCTTTGTCTACCATTTAAGGAAGAATCAAATTGGCTTACAATCACCTTCCCTTCTCCTCCCCACAACAGACATCCTGTGATGTAGGTGGGGCTGAGAGAGTGTGACTAGCCCAAGGTCTATGGCTATGGTATGTCAGTCCATAGCCATAGTTGGTATCAGAGCCAGCGTGGTGTAATGGTTAAGAGCGGTGGACTCTAATCTGGAGAACTAGGTTTGATTCCCCACACCTCCACATGAGCAGCGGACTCTAATCCGGTAAACCGGGTTGGTTTCCCCACACCTACACATGAAGCCAACTGGGTGACCTTGGGCTAGTCACAGTTTTCTCTGAACTCCACATGAACACAGAAACAGACCTTGGTCCATCAAAGTCAGTATTGTCTACTCAGACCAGCAGCGGCACTCCAGGGTCTCAGGCAGACCCTCACTCCAGGTCCCTCAGCCCCATCTACCTCACAAGAAGAACAAAGAGTTGGTTTTTATATGCTGACTTTCTCTACCACTTAAGGGAGACCCAAACTGGCTTACACTCACCTTCCCTTCCCCTCCCACAACCAGACACCACGTGAGGCAGGTGAGGCTGAGAGAGCTGTGACTAGCCCCAGGTCACCCGGCTTCATGTGGAGGAGTGGGGAATCAAACCCGGTTCACCAGATTAGCGTCCGCCGCTCATGTGGAGGAGTCGGGGAATCAAACCCGGTTCTCCAAATCAGTCCACCGCTCCAAACCGCCGCTCTTAATCACTACACCATGCTGGTGGAGAGATTATCTGCTAAATCGGGCGCTCTGAGTCCTCAACAGTGCCCACATACTATTAACAACGTATGCTGCAAGGGGTTTAGGATAATAAGTTGTTAGCAGGAAGGCTCTATTCTTCCCCTCTCTCTCTATCGATGGAGTGCTCATCCATTAACATCCTCATCCATCTATCAACATTATTTTTTTCAAAAAACATTAGGATAAGCATCTCTTCAGCAAGACCAGCAGCGGCTGATCCTGACGGTGATTTCAGAGAGCTTTACCCAAATTGACAACCGCAGCCGATTCCTCTTCTTGACACCTTCATCGACAGGCATGCCCCGCCTCCGCCACACCACCAGCCCCCAGAGCACTGAGCAGAGATGAAATATTTGCGAAACGGTCTCTCAAAAGGGGCTTGATAGAATAAGGTGTGAAAAAGAAAATGAGGCTGGCCTGCCCCTTTGTGCAGAAGAGATCTCGAAGCTTGAATAAGTGAGCCGTTCTCTAAATTACGTTAAGAAAACACTGAGCTCGTGCCAAGAAGCAATTTAAAAAAATTAGCACTAATGACTAAATGGAAGCTACACAAGCAACGTATATGTATGTAACAATAAATAAATGCTATCTCAAACCGCAATTGTGTTGCGTATTTTTATAAAACCCAAACAGGTACACTATGGCCATTTTTGCATGGTCAATTTTGATGCTCGCTCAAAGCTCTTTTTTTAAATGCGACTTTAAAAATGCCTATTCACGGGCACAATGCAAAATGAGACATTCCACCACCCCCCACTCACCTGCTCCTTTGTTCCTGTTTGCATAGCCATTAGCATGTGCATAGCTAACACACCTCTGTTGTTTTGCATAGCTCCTTGAGTGGGATTCTTCGAGGCAAACACCACCGGTCGAGTTAAATGGGCTCTTTAGTAATGTGAAGCAGGTATGCACCGGCTTCGCAGTCACTTCCGGTTAAGCTTGCAAAAGGCAAAAAAACATGCGGGGCAATTAAGCCTGGAACGCGCTGCTAATTACCATGCAAAAATGGCCTATGTATTTGAATATCTATATGCTCTTCAAGAATCCAAACAGCTTCATATAACAAATTACAACAGCTAATACATGATTACAACATAAGTTTGACACTACCATTATGCCGTCCGTTTAAAGAAACTGACACATCCAATTGTGGATTATTGAACTGATATCAGAGAATCCATTGGGTTACTACTTTGGGTGGTTATGCATCTTGCTGTTGGCTTTCATTTTTAATTCATGTCATGTCAAACGTATGTTGTGATCATGTATCAGCTGTTGTAATTTGTTCTATGAAGCTGTTTGGATTCTTGAAGAGCATAGAGCTATTCAAATACATAGTGTACCCGTTTGGGGTTTATAAAAATATGTAGCACAATTGTGGTTTGGGATATCATTTATTTATTGTTACATGCATATATCTTGCTTGTGTAGCTTCCATTTAGTCATTTGTGCTATTTTTTTTTTTTTGTTGTTCTCTAAGTTACGGCTTGGCATTCCAAACCTGACAAATTAAAATATGACCCAAAGCAACCCATTGGCTAGCCTCGGAAGGCTAGCTAATCTGAATAAAATTTCCTCAGGCTTTCTGATCCGAACTGATTAGGGTAGATCTGGCGACAACGAACTGTCTGCGATGGCACTTTGCTTTCAGGTTCCATTTCCCTAGGCAGCCTTAAAGCTTACTGAGGGTAGGGAGGGGTAGAAGATAAGGCCAGAGAACGACTCGGCAGATTTGTGCCTGATAGGCACGGCAGAATCGATCGAGCACCTGTAATTTGAGTGTACCTTACACAATAAAATTCGTAGCAATACTATAGGATTGTTGCTAGAAAGGTTTCCCAGAAGATCTAATGAAATTAGATTTGAATATCTTCTGTCAGATAAGAACCACCAAACTACATGATTGGTTGTGGTTGCCCGGTTTTGCACCCAAATGTGTAATCACAGAAAAACTGAGAAGGGCCTTTAATCCTGAAGAGTGGCAGAGATTTTCGTTCCTGAAATGATTTAATCTTTAGTATTTGCCCAGGAGAATGTCAAAGTGTTAAATTGCTGACAGGTATGTGTAGTTTTAGCTGGTATCTGTTAGGACCATCCTGTGTTGATAAACACAGGATAGTCCTAACAGATACCAGCTAAAACTAAAGATCATTTGCATATACATTTTATTCTTTCTGTAATTAATGTTTCCTTTATATACCTACTGGTCATGCTTACCTGTTTTACCTGTGCTGGTCATTGACTGTAATAAAGAATTGTCTTGTCTTGTATACTGGTCGTGGACTGTAATAAATAAAGAACTGAACCGACAGGCACGGCATCCAACCAGAACAGTGAGTCCGCTTTCACACCTCACAGAGGAATCTCTGATTTCTGAGCACAGCAATTCCACAATCATATTGTTGGCTCACGGGTTTCGAAAGGGTTTTTAGCCTACACGAGTCAAGATGTTCTTTGACAGAGCCGTTCTAGCATTGTTTGCACACTCTGAGAGATGGTTGAGAGGAGGACAGAGACACAAGTTTCCATAATCTCATCTACTTCCGCCGCTCCAAGCCTTCTCTAAGGCGGAAGGGTTGTTATGCGCTTTGTTGTAGCAGTCTAAGAGCCAGAGGTTTAGTTTTCTTATGCTCTTTTCTCCTCCCTCCCATAGTTTGCAGAGTGGAGTCTGATGCTGCCACCCTCCCCCCCCCCCCCAAAAAAAGAAAGGCACACAGAGAGTGAAGATAGCAAAAGATCAGTAAGAAGATGTAAAAGAAGCCTTCCTCGTTGGCTCTTGGCAAGGAAGTAGTCTGGGGCAGACTCGCGTACACAACTTGAGTAAAAGGAACTGGGAAAAATGCCAACCTGAACAAGGCCAGCTGCTTCCCAGCTCCTTGGGAGGATCAGAGGGAAATTGGACGACTCTCGGTACGCTAAAGAGACAAGAGCCACAATAGCTAGATGTGACACGTATTTCTGGGAGGAATGTGTTTTACCTTCTCAGCCCAAACAAAAAAACAAACTAAGTACAGGTGAGGAATGGGGGGAAAGACAGCAAGAGAGCCTTTAGGAAAACTCTTGAATTGTACAGTTTCTTTCCTCTGAGGCTCCAGAGTATTTCTAAAATTACAAGGAAACTTAAAAATCCTTTCTTTGGGCGCATGCTTGCTTCGCTCTGGTAGAGCTATGATTGGTTTGGAAGAGGAGGAGGAAGAGGAAAAAGAAGGAGGAGGAAGAAGAAGAGTTGTTGTTTTTTATATGCCGACTTTCTCTACCACTTAAGGAAGAATCAAACTGGCTTACAATCACCTTCCCTTCCCCTCCCCGTAACAGACACCCTGTGAGGTACGTGGGGCTGAGAGGGTGTGACTAGCCCAAGGTCACCCAGCTGGCTTCATGTGGAGGAGTGGGGAATCAAACCCGGTTCTCCAGATCAGAGTCTACCGCTCCAAACCACCACTCTTAAGCACTACACCACGCTGGCTCCCCAAGGGTCGAAAACAGGCTTTCCTGGGGCTCTGGCAGATGCCTGACTATGCAAAACCCCGCCTGACCTGGAAAACAACAACCTTGCCTTCTATATACATCAAGCATTTTGCTGGTGAATAATAACAGATTCTTTTCGGAGGATCAGGAGCTAACTCAGATGTCCCATCACACGAGTTGAGCCCGAGGACATGATGACAACATGTGTTTATGAGAGTGATACACGTGAGCAGGCGGTGACAGCAGTCTGAAAGTTTGTCAATAGAGGCTGGATGTCAAGACTCCAAGAGAAGAAGAAGAAGAGTTGGTTTTTATATGCTGACTTTCTCTACCTTTTAAGGAGAATCAAACTGTCTTATAATCTACTTCCTCTTCCCACAACGGACACCTTGTCAGGTAGGCGAGGCTGAGAGAGCTCGAAGAGAACTGTGACTAGCTCAAGGTCACCCAGCAGGCTTCGTATGGAGGAGTGGGGAATCAAACCCGGTTCTCCAGCTTAGAGACCACCGCTCATGTGAAGGAGTGGGGAATCAAACCCGGTTCTCCATATTAGAGTCCACCGCTTTTAACCACTACACAACGCTGAAGAGGTGGGGGGTGGGAAAGAAAGGGTCTAGTACCTACTAGCCTTGCCAACCTCCAGGTGAGGCCTGGAGATCTCTTGGAATTACCAATGATCTCCAGGCTAAAGATCAGTTCCCTGGGAGGAAATGGCTGCTTTGGAAGATTGGTTCTATGGCATTATGTCCCGCTAAAGTCCCTCCCCTCCTCAAACCTCACACTCCCCCCAGGCTCTACCCCCAAATCTCCAGGATTCTTTCAGACCACAGCTAGCAACCCTAAGACTCGTGGTATAATATTCAAAGTTTTTAAGCTGCCAAATGCCTCTTCTTTTAAGTAGCAATCAAAAACAAACAATGGTGTTCACATACATTCACCTACAGGTATGTGGATGGTAGATGCTGTTTTGTTTGTATGTTATTGGACATTTTTAATAAAAAAACTTATTAAAAAAAACAATGGTCTTGTATAAGCAATGTACTACAAAAAGGAAACAACACCAGGCGAAAGAGATAAGACGATTTTTAGGAATGTTAACTGGGAGCCATCCGAAAGCATAAACACAAACAACACTATGCAGCAAGCTTCCCCCAGAGTAAATCACATAGGAATACAGTACAAAAACCCAACCTCACAGCGAGGAAAAACAGAGAAAAGTCCACCAGATGCAATATATTCTGTGGAAGAACTCCAGCTAAGAACTCAACCAGACGGGGAGGAAGGTGTGGGAACAGTAAACAATCCAAAGGAGATAAGAATTCGGGGAATATATTGCATCTCTGTTTTTCCTCGCTGTGAGGTTGGGTTTTTTTGTACTGTACTTCTATGTGATTTACTCTTGGGAAGCTTGCTGCCTAGCGTTGTTTGTGTTTATTCTTTCGGATGGTTCCCAGTTAACATTCCTCTCTAACCTGGTTTTGTTTTCTTCTTCTTTTTAGTGAAGAGGGGTCCTGGGGCACCTTAAAGGCTGACCAGATTTTATAAAATATGATGAGTTTGGCCATGAGTTCTACCAAGCCTCGAAACAACCAATGAACCAACCAACCAACACATCCACCCCTCTGGAATTCTTATTTTAAGGTAATCTGATTTTGGAATATCTGTCTATCTGAGACCCAGCGTGGTATAGTGGTTAAGAGCGGGGGTTTGGAGCGGTGGACTCTGATCTGGAGAACCGGGTTTGATCCCCCGCCCCTCCATGTGAGCAGCAGACCCTAATTTGGTGAACTGGATTTGTTTCCCCAATCTTCCACATGAAGCCAGCTGGGTGACCTTGGGCTAGTCACAGCTCTCTCAGCCCCACCTACCTCATAGGGTGCCTGTTGTGGGGAAGGGAAGGTGATTGTAAGTCAGTTTGATTCTCCCTTAAGTAGTAGAGAAAGTCGGCATATAAAAACCAACTCCTCTTCTTCTTTCAGCCCCACCTACCTCACAGGGTAGGGTGTCTGTTGTGGGGAGGGGAAGGGAAGGTGATTGTAAGCCGGTTTGATTCTCCCTTAAGTGGTAGAGAAAGTCAGCATATAAAAAACCAACTCTTCTTCTTCTATCTCTCTTTTCATAAAAGTATTTTGACCTAACCTAAGTTCAGGACAGAGAGGATGCCTTCTGAACGACATTAAACAGAGTGCTTCTATGATATCTGAGGCTGGAGACATGAAAACATGAAGCTGCCTTATACTGAATCAGACCATTGGTCCGCCAAGGTCCGTATTGTCTGGTCAGAGTAGCAGCAGCTCTCCAGGGTCTCAGGCGGAGGTCTTCTGATCCTTTTAACTGGGGATGCTGGGGATTGAACCTGGGACCTTCTGCATGCAAAGCAGAAGCTCTTTCACTGAGCCACAGCCCCTCCCCCAAATGATTGTTTCCCCCCACTCCCAGCAGCTTAATAGTGGAATTATAGATACGCCGCCCACTGCATCTCACTCTTTTCTCTGATTTTTATAACAGCTCAAAAAGCCTGCCGAACCTGTTTGACCTAAGACGGCGGGGGGAACGAAAGAAATGGGTGTGCATATTGCAGGTAACCCTGGTCTCTGTCCTGCCATTTTCTACTATCCTTAAAAGCTACAGCATTGGATCCAGACGGTATTTTCCATCAGCAGAATGGAATTCTCCCGCCTCCCCCTGCAGCCCACTGATCTCCACCAAATTCTGCTACTTGGGATAGGGGACCAAGGGGGTCCATAGAATTATAGAGTTGGAAGGGACCACCAGGGTCATCTAGTCCAACCCTCTGCACAATGCAGGAAATTCACAACTACCTCCCCTCCACACACCCAGTGACCCCTACTCCATGCCCAGAAGATGGCCAAGATGCCCTCCCTCTCATGATCTGCCTAAGGTCATAGAATCAACCTTGCTGGCAGATGGCCATATGTCCAGGGAAGGAGAGCTCACCACCTCCCGAGGAAGCCTGTTCCACTGAGGAACCACTCTGACTGTTAGAAAATTCTTCCTAATGTCCAGATGGAAACTCTTTTGATTTAATTTCAACCCACTGCTGCTGGTCCGACCTTCTGGGGCAACAGAAAACAACTCGGCACCCTCCTCTATACGACAGCCCTTCAAGTACTTGAAGATGGTTATCATATCCCCTCTCAGTCTTCTCCTCTCCAGGCTAAACATACCCAGCTCCTTCAACCTTTCCTCATTGGACTTGGTCCCCAGACCCCTCACCATCTTCGTTGCCCTCCTCTGGTCATGTTCCAGCTTGTGTAAATGATTGCTTCCCCCACCCCTCCCAGCAGCTTAACAGTGGAATGATAGATACGCTGCCCACTGCACCTCATTCTTTTATCTGACTTTTATAACAGTCCACAAACCTGCAGAACCTGTTTGACCAGAGACGGCAGGGGACAGACAGACGAAAGAAATGGGTGTGCATATTGCAGGCTACCCTGGTCTCTGTCCTGCCATTTTCCACTATCCTTAAAAGCTACTGGATTGGATCCAGACAGTATTTTCCACCAGCAGACTGGAACTTGCCTGTCTCCCCCTGCAGCCCACTGATCTACACAAAATTCTGCTACTTGGGGATAGGGGACCAAGGGGGTTCTACAGCAGGAAGGGAGGGTCAGTGGAAACTACCAATTTAATGGAGGTTTTTAAGCAGAGGCTAGATGGCCATCTGTCAGCAAGGCTGATTCTATGACCTTAGGCAGTTCACGAGAGGGAGGGCATCTTGGGCATCTTCTGGGCATGGAGTAGGGGTCACTGGGTGTGTGTGGGGGGGAGGCAGTTGTGTGTTTTTTTGCATTGTGCAGGGGGTTGGACTAGATGACCCTGTTGGTCCCTTCCAACTCTATGATTCTATGATTCTAATCTGCATCCAATCCTCTGTTTGCCTACAGCTTAGATCAGGGGTGTCAAACTAAGGCCCACGGGCCGGATTCGACCCCTTGAGAGTTCTTATCTGTTCCATGAGCCAGCTGAGGCCGCCACCCTTCCCCATTCTCTTTTTTTTAAAACAACATTTTATTGTTTTTATAAAACACATACAATTCATACACTTCACACATTCCTTTAAACTCCATATCCACAGCAAGATCCTCCTCAAATAACAAACAGAGCAAAGCTAATAACGTTCTGTAACAGTTAATGCATTTCTTATTAATCTGAACTCACAGCGTATTCTTTACTAAAACAAATACACAAACCTTTCTTCTCTGACTTACGTTAAATCAAGATTATTTATCTCCATCTGTAATTATTTTGACTTAAAACATTAGTACTCCTAAACCCTTCCCCACTCTCGATCTGGGCTGGCGAGGCATGGCCCGGCCCAGCCAAGTGACATTTATGTCATATCTGGCCCTCGTAACAATTGAGTTTGACACCCCTGGCCTAGATGATACTGCAGGAAAGACCCTATTCTGAATTCTCCTAGCAAACTCAGAAAGGGACCGGAAGTCTATCTAGGAGAGTGGTTTTCAGACCATGTTCCAGGGAATCCTGAGATCTCTCAGAGACTTTCCAAGGGTTACTCAGTAAGATCATAGAATCATAGAGTTGGAAGGGACCACCTGGGTCATCTAGTCCAACCTCCTGCACAATGCAGGAAATTCCAAACTACCTCCCCACCCACCCCCAGTGACCCCCACTTCATGTTCAGAAGATGGCCGACGTGCCCCCCCCCCCTCACGATCTGCCTAAGGTCCTAGAATCAGTATTGCTGACAGATCATTCTTGGCTGACAAGGTTTCCTAAAAGACAGCTTGCTTACTGCTGCCTTCCCTTGCAATGTTCAGCTGCAAGGGGGTATTCTTGGGTGCCTTCCAGCCTCCACATGGTGGGGGCTGAAATGAGTGTTGGGTCTACTGTAAAGGTCCCCTGTGCAAGCACCGGGTCATTCCTGACCCATGGGGTGATGTCACATCCCGACATTTACTAGGCAGACTTTGTTTACGGGGTGGTTTGCCAGTGCCTTCCCCAGTCATCTTCCCTTTACCCCCAGCAAGCAGGATACTCATTGAACCGACCTCGGAAGGATGGAAGGCTGAGTCAACCTTGAGCCGGCTGCCTGAAACCGACTTCCGCTGGGCTCGAACTCAAGTCGTGAGCAGAGCTTGGACTGCAGTACTGCAGCTTACCACTCTGCGCCACGGGGCTCTTTGCGTCTACTAAGTGCCCCAGAATCCTTTGCAAAATGTGAAGGTCCCTTGGCCAACCAGTTGGTGCGGGAAGCGATTCCCAACAACACGAATTCTGAAAACCACTGTTCTAGGATAATGAAGGCATAGGATGAATGGAGGGGGGGGGATATTTCTTACCAAAATGGGCACCCCGGTCAGTGTGTCATACAAGAAGACGATGGCGCTTATGAGGTTGGTCATCTGCATGGAGGTCTTGGCCGACTCGGACCCGTCCAGGGACGATCGCCGTTTACCCCTGACGTCCTCCACCACGATGGCCGGCACGTTGAAGTTACTGTGAGCCCCGGAAGGGCAAGAGGCGGCGGCTTCGTCCGCCCTCTGGTGATGGCACCGATGCCTCCGGTGTGCCCACAGGGTCTGGTAGAAAGTGATGCCCACGCACACCAGGCCCATGACGATGCCCCCGAGGAGCAGCAGGCTGAAGCAGACGCCAAAGCCCAGCCCGATCTTGCTGACGATGAACTGGCAGCCACTGGCATAGTAGCGCTCCCCGTTGTTGTGCCAGCCGATGGAGGGCAGCGTGGAGAGGATGAAGGAGACCATCCAGATGCCCATGACGGCGTGCAGGGCCTGCTTCTTGGCATTGCTCAGGCGGTAGTTGACGGGCCAGCGGACCATCCACATCCGGTGGTAGGACAAGGAGGCCACCGTGAAACAGGTAGCCAGGGCCAAGGTGTAGTAAGTGGAGACGAAGACCTTGCAGATGCTCTCGTTCCAGTCGTAGTCAGGGGACTCGCTCCGCAGCTGCACCACCGCGTAGGTGGTGAGTGGGACAGTGGCCATGAGGATATGGGTCCCCGCCAGGAAGCACAGCAGCAGCTCCAGGGGCTTGTGCTTCTGCTGCTTGGCGGTGATGCTCAGGATGATCCAGGAGTTGGCCAGCAGGGCCAGCAGCCCGCACGCCAGCCACCACAGGGAGTTGTTGTGCAAGGTGGCCTTGGAGAGGTCCCCCATGCTGTCCCCCATGCGATTCATGGCGCCTCGGGGGTTTAGCGGGGAGGAGAGCCGCAAAAGATCACGGGCCGGGCCCTCACAGAGATTCCGGTGGCTCTTCCCTCATCTGCCTCCAAAAGGAAGGAGGAGAGCGATGTAGGGGAAGACTTTGGGAGGCATGGCTGGTGAGAGGGTCCTCTGCCGCAAACTGTCCCCAGTTATTCCTTCCTTCCTTCCTCCTCTGATCTGTTGACTTCACTGTCCCTCTTTGGATCCATTTCTCCCCGCCCACACACACACACACTCTTTTTGCTTTGGCCTCTCTCTTTGTTTATACTGTTCTTTTTTCTGTTTGCGTTTTACTATGGAAAACTTCCATTTTGTAAAGGACGCACAAAAAAATGAAGGAGAGGAAATAAAAATCTGAGTTTCTGCTCTGTATGAGCTACTCTCCCCGCTCTGGCTTTCTAAGAACAAATAGGGTATTGCTCACTCTTTACACAAAGCTGGAATCTCGACAGAGAGGCGCAGGGCCTGCATGGTGACTGCCCCCAAGGTTACAGAATAACCACCTGAGAATTGTTTGCTGATGCACATTCTCCTGGCTTTCTGAAGAAAACATGAGCTCTGCTTCTTTTACACTATCTTTGGTCAGTAAACGTTGGCCTTGACGAATTGCTGGAATATAGAAACACTGTATTGCTGCCGGTTTTAATTGCTGCTGGGTTTTTTGTTTGGTTCTTGGAGAGGGGAGCTCTGTACTACTGGTTTTCTATTTTTGAAATTAATATTTTGCTAGGTAGTTCTTAGACGACTGTTGTAATTTATTTATGATTTTATTTTAGCTGCCCTCAAGTACGTGAAGAGGCAGGTGTACACATTTAAAATAAATAATCCGTATTAAGAAATAAAACAAGGTAAAGATGAAGGTAAAGAACTAACACCACAGCCCACCAAAGTCTTGTCTTTGCATCTTTCTCTTTTTTTAAAACATCGCCCTTTCTCAACTTATGACCTTTCTTAAACGCAGCTCCCACCTCACCTTTCTCTCTCCTGAACAAACGGACGATAAATTAAATGTTCTCAGGGGATGCTGGAGAAGTGGGAGATGGAAAAAAGACTAGGGCCCTGGCGTTCGGAGGGCACAGAACACCAGGCTTCAAGCACCAAATATCCCCGCCGCAGATGTTTAGCCTCACAGAAACAGATCGAATACCAGGGAGTTTTTTCTTCAGCACCCACGGGGAGCCACCATCCTCTGTTTTTCTGCCAGGCCCTTGACCTGACTGTCCTCTTCTCCTTGGCTTTTGAAGATGTACAAACCCCGTCAACAACTGCAGGAATGATTAATCCTTTCCACAAAAGTTCCTTATCGACTCAAGCTTGGATATTCACTACAAAAAGAAGGAAGAAAAGACAAAAAACGTAAGGAGAAATCTCTCCCAGACCCTAACACCCTCTCAGAAACCATTCTAGTTCACATGATCAAGGAAGAAGGTAATGGGCAGTCTATTTGGGTTACCGCACTTTGTATTCCCAGCGATGTATTAAGAGTTTGAAAATGTTATAAAAAACATCGCTTTCAAAGGGTTTTTGGATACCACGGCTTATAAATGGTTGGAAGACGTCTTCACAGCTAAAGGGGCCAAACAAAGTGCGAACAGTATTTTTTTATAATGTTTTCAAACTCTTAATACATTGGTGGGAATACATAGAAAGTGCAAACAGTATTTTTTATAACATTTTCAAACTCTTAATACATTGCTGGGAATACAAGCGGGATAACCGCCTATGGTACTTTGACACATGGGATCAAACACCAAGCACTCTCTCTCTCTCTCTCTCCTTATTTTCCTTTGTTCTGACAAGCCTCCTCTGTTAAGAAACGTTCCTACCACGAAGTAAAGCAAGGTGGCTTCCTCAGGCAATGGGGCTTGCAGGTGATGCTATGGGAGGAAAAGTGGCTGACAGATCTTATCCAAGAGGCGCAATTTACTGGGGCACAAGCCCTGCAGAAATGAACTGGAGCATAGCTGTATCTCTTTCTCTCTCTCTGACATTTTTATCCTGCCTTCACTCCAAGGAAGCAGCCCGAATAGCCAAGCTTAGCCTGAGCTCATCAGAGCTGGGAAACTCAGGAGGTCGTCCACAGTTAGGACTTGCATGGGAGACCACCAAAGAAGTCCCGGGTTTGTACGCAGAGGCAGGCAAGGGCAAACCACGTCTGCTCATCTCTTGCTTCGAAAACTCTACGGGGGTCACCATAAGTCAACCGCAACGAGACAGTGCTTTCCACTACCAATACAGGACTGCATGCATGGGCCTCCCGCCCCCATGAGCCAGCGTGGTGCAGTAGTTAAGAGTGGTGGTTTTGAGTGGTGGACTCTGGAGAACCGGGTTTGATTCCCCACTCCTCCACGTGAGCAGCGGACGCTAATCCTGTGAACCGGGTTGGTTTCCCCCTTCCTCCACATGAAGTCTGCTGGGTGATCTTGAGCTAGTCACAGCCCTCTCAGCCCCACCTACCTCACAGGGTGTCTCTACAGGGGAGGGGAAGGTTTGATTCTCCCTTGTGGTAGAGAAAATTGGCATATAAAAATGAACTCTTCTGCTACTTCTTCATTTTCATGATGCCCTCTTCCTATTCTAGCAGCTGACAGCAAGGCAATCTCCCCTTGCATCTCCCCCCCCCCAAATGTTATGCTCATCTCTGCCAATGCTCTTATGGCCAGCTCCTCTAGCATCCTATGGCTCTGCCAATTCACTGGCGTCCCAAATGGGAGCCCAGGATGTCACCGGCTAGGCCTTCCTTCTCACCATCCCCAGGCTCCATACGCGAGTCCGGTCCTGAGCTCTCCTGTTGGTCCCGGCCACTGGTTCTTCCGCACACGCGCCGCTCTCGAGGTCCTGAATTTCCCACCAAGCTCTGGCAGGGATTCCCGGCACACACACACAATCGCTGCCCTCCGCAGTCCCGTCTCCCCATATGCCTCTCAGTCGACTCGGTTCTTCCTGACCTACGAGCCGCTTTAAAAAAGGGGGGGGTGTACCCGCGGCCCCGCTGTAAGTCTCAACCTGTACTTTTAGGCCCCTGTACACTCGCTCCAAAGCTAAAGACCACCTGGGAGGCTGGAGACGGGCAGGGAGGGAGATGCTGGTAGGAATGCCACCAAGCCTGACCTTTAAAAAAAAAAAAAAAACAGGAAAGCAGATTGCTTCAGTGCTTTTCTGTTTCCCACCGAGACTGGCAGCAGGCAGCCAGCCAGCCTGTTCCCGGCCCCTCCACCTACCTCCAAACGCACATAAATTCTCCTAATCGCCTCGCCAAAACCTCTTGATCAAAAGCATCAAAGGCCAAAGATAGAGCCACTGCCTCAGATCCGCCGTGCCAGGCAGGGGGGGGGCACTCCGCTAAAGCTGTGCCCCGGCTGGCATCCTGCCCGCTCTCTGTGCAGGTAAAATAGTTTATCGCAGGGCTGCAGGAGGGCACGCATCGCTGCCCGTGGCAAGGTTGATTCCCCCCCCCCTTTTATCCTGCTTGGCTAAAAAAGCTTGTGCGGATTTTTGTTGCATTCATCCTACCACTGCCCGGTGACTGGAAATTGTTGTTGATACCCAACCGGAATAGAATCATAGAGTTGGAAGGGGACCACCAGGGTCATCTAGTCCAACCCCCTGCACAATGCAGGAAATTCAAAAATACCTCCCCCACACATACACCCAGTGACCCCCTACTCCATGCCCAGAAGATGGCCGAGATGCCCTCCCTCTCATGATCTGCCTAAGGTCATAGAATCAGCATTGCTGACAGATGGCCATCTAACCTCTGCTTAAAAACCTCCAGGGAAAGAGAGCTTACCACCTCCGGAGGAAGCCTGTTCCCCTGAGGAACCACTCTAACGGTTAGATGTCTAGATGGAATGCCAGCCGCACGGTTTCAGGATCCTTGCCATCCACAACTACAGAGGGGAGGGGGTCACGGGTCTCCTCCAAATGGCACCCATAGGTCCAGCCGGATCCGACATGGTGCGCCCCGCTCCAATGCCAAACTGGCTAAGGTGCCACTGGGATCGGCTCCCCCAATTCCGCCTTTCTGCAACCCGGGCAGCGGGCCCCGCAGGGCGCCTGCCTCTCCAGAAGCTCTCTGCTGGCGGATCTCCACCCCGCGCTTCCTGTCAAATGCCACCTCCCGCCCACCTCGCCGCCTTTCCAGATGGGAAGTTCTGTCTGAACATGGGGGGAAACAAGTTAACTCAAGCAGCTCGTGACTTGAAGGGGGGGGGGAAGAGAAAAAGAAGAGTTGGTTTTTATATGCCGACTTCCTCTCCCACTTAAGGGAGAATCAAACCTGCTTATGATCGCTTTCCCTTCCCCTCCCCACAACAGACACCCTGGGAGGTAGGTGGGGTGAGAGAGCTCTAAGAGAGCTGCGACTAGCCCAAGGTCACCCAGCTGGCTTCATGTGTCGGAGTGAACATGAACACATGAACACATGAAGCTGCCTTATGCAGACTTGGACCTTTGGTCCACCAAAGTCAGTATTGTCTACTCAGACCGGCTCTCCAGGGTCTCAGGCAGAGGTCTTTCACATCACCTACTTGGCTGGTCTCTTTAACTGGAGATGCCAGGGATTGAACCTGGGACCTTCTGCATGCCAAGCAGATGCTCTAACGCTGAGCCACAGCCCACAGTTTACCAGACTAGCCTCCGCCACTCATGTGGAGCAGTGGGGAACCGAACCAACTCTCCAGATCAGAGCCCACCGCTCCAAACCACCGCTCTCAACCACTACACCATGGTGGGAGTGGGGGGAAAATAAACCTGGGGGAAAAGGACATGCCGACCTGCGCTGGGGGAAAAGGAGGGTGAAGTCAAGGCAGGCTCGGAGCAGATGGGCCTCCTCGCTTCAGCTGCCAAGAGCTGGGGGGGGGAGGGGGCAGGAGCGGGGGGGGGGGAGCCCGGCCTCTCCTCCTGCCCAACCCAGCACCCTTCCAGCCATGGGCAGCGCTCCTGGCCCTCTGGCCTTGAGCCAAGTGGGCTCCAATGGTTAGGGCTGATGGGAGCAGGCCTGGGAAAGGGGGCAACAAGGGATGGAAAGGGGGCAGTGGGCTCAAGTGGTTAGGGCTGATGGGGGCAATGGTCTCCAATGGATAGGGCCAATGGGGGCAGTGGGCTCCAATGGTTAGGGCCGATGGGGGCAATGGACTCCAATGGTTAGGGTCGAGGGGGGCAGCCCTGGGAAAGGGGGCAACGAGGGATGTAAAGGGGGCAGTGGGCTCCAGTGGTTAGGGCTGATGGGGGCAATGGTCTCCAATGGATAGGGCCAATGGGGGCAGTGGGCTCCAATGGTTAGGGCCAATGGGGGCAATGGACTCCAATGGTTAGGGCCGAGGGGGGCAGCCCTGGGAAAGGGGGCAACGAGGGATGGAAAGGGGGGAGTGGGCTCCAGTGGTTAGGGCTGATGGGGGCAATGGTCTCCAATGGATAGGGCCAATGGGGGCAGTGGGCTCCAATGGTTAGGGCCGATGGGGGCAATGGGCTCCAATGGTTAGGGCCGAGGGGGGCAGCCCTGGGAAAGGGGGCAACGAGGGATGGAAAGGGGGGAGTGGGCTCCAGTGGTTAGGGCTGATGGGGGCAATGGTCTCCAATGGTTAGGGCCGAGGGGGGCAGGCCTGGGAAAGGGGGCAACGTGGGATGGAAAGGGGGCAACGTGGGATGGAAAGGGGGCAGTGGGCTCCAATGGTTAGGGCCCATGGGGGCAGGAATCTTCAAAGGTTAGGACCAAGGGGGGCAGGGGTCTCCAAAGGTTAGGGCCCATGGGAGCAGTGCTTCCCAGAGGTTAGGGCCCATGGGGGCAGTGGTCTCCAAAGGTTAGGGTCAAGGGGGGCAGTGGTCTCCAAAGGTTAGGGCCCATGGGAGAAGTGCTTCCCAAAGGTTAGGGCCAAGGGGGGGAGTGGTCTCCAAAGGTTAGGGCCTATGGGGGCAGGCCTGGGAAAGGGGGCAACAAGGGATGGAAAGGGGGCAGTGGGCTGCAATGGTTAGGGCCCATGGGGGCAGTGGTCTCCAAAGGTTAGGGCCGACGGGGGGCAGTGGTCTCCAAAGGTTAGGGCCCATGGGGGCAGGCCTGGGAAAGGGGGCAACGAGGGATGGAAAGGGGGCAGTGGGCTCCAGTGGATGGAATGATGGGGGCAGTGGGCTCCAAAGGTTAGGGCCCATGGGGGCAGGCCTGGGAAAGGGGGCAACGAGGGATGGAAAGGGGGCAGTGGGCTCCAATGGTTAGGGCCCATGGGGGCAGTGGTCTCCAAAGGTTAGGGCCAAGGGGGGAGGGCTGGGGAAGGGGGCCAGGAGGGACGGGCAGGGGGGGGGGGGGCGCTTGCCTGGCTTCTTCTGCTGGAAGGGGCGACTAGGCGCGGGCAGCCCGGGCCGGCCGGACCCTCCGGGGAGGGAGGGGAGCGCGCCCAGGCGGAGGGCCAGGCCGGCCGGGAGGGGCGGGAGGGGCGGGGAGGGGAGCCGGCTTACCTCCTCCGCCGCCGCCGCCGCCGCTGCCATGGCGACCGGAGCATCCTCCGCCGTCTCCCGCGCCCCTGGCCGCCGCCCGCCTGCCAAGCCCGCGCGCGCTGCTGGAGAGGGCTGCTCGTGGCGCGCGCCGCCCGGACCCCCTCCTCCCTCCTCCCTCTCCCTCCTCCTCCTGGCGCCCAGGGAGGGGAGGCGAGAGGGGGCGGCGGGCGGGCTGGCCGGGGCTCGGCGGGGATTGGCGCCTTTCCTCCGGGGAGGGGCAGGAGACGCGCCGTCCATGCGTGGAGGGGGAGGGAGGGGCCGACAGGTGGGGCCGACGGGGGTGCGCGGGGGGCGGTGCGGACGCGAGACTGGGGGGCGATGCAGGCGCGAGCCGGTGCGGCCTGGCTCCGACCCAGCAGGGCTTTTCTGGGGTCCTTGGTATCATTGGGGGCTGTGAAGGAACCCGGGCAGGACGGTGCTGCTGCAGTGGTCTTGTCTGGGGGCTTCCCGGAGGCCCCTGGTTGGCCGCTGTGGGAACAGACGGCTGGGCTTGATGGGCCTCGGTCTGATCCAGCAGGGCTTTTCTTGTGTCCTTGTGATCTGTCTGTCAGTCTGTCTGTCTATCCATCTTTCCATCCATCCATCCATCCATCCATCCATCCATCCATCCATCCATCTATCATCTACCTATACCTATATCTGTCAGTCAGTCTGTCTGTCTGTCTGTCTATCCTATCCATCCATCCATCCATCCATCCATCCATCCATCCATCCATCCATCATCTACCTATACCTGTCTATCTGTCTGTCCCTTCATCCATCCATCCATCCATCCATCCATCCATCCATCTATCATCTACCTATACCTATATCTGTCTGTCTGTCTGTCTGTCTATCCTATCCATCCATCGATCCATCCATCATCTACCTATACCTGTCTATCTGTCTGTCCCTTCGTCCATCCATCGATCCATCCATCATCTACCTATATCTGTCTCTGTCTGTCTGTCTATCCTATCGGTCAGTCATTCCATCCATCCATCCATCCATCCATCCATCCATCCATCCATCATCTGTCTGTCTATTTGTCTGTCTACCTACCTACCTACCTACCTATCTATATCTATACATTTATATTAGGTGCTGTGGGACAATGCTGCTGCAGTCATCCTGCTTGTGGACTTCCTGGAGGTCCCAGGTTGGCCACTGTGTGAACAGACCGCTGGACCTGATGGGCCTTTTGGTCTGATCCAGCAGGGCTTTCCTTATGTTCTTACATTCTTATGTTCTTATTATAATTATATTATATATAATTATATTAGGAGCTGTGGAACACAGGCAGGACAATGCTGCTGCAGTCATCTTGTTTGTGGGCTTCCTGGAGGCACCTGCTTGGCCACAGTGTCAACAGACTGCTGGACTCAATGGGCCTGGGTCTGCTCCAGCGTGGCCTTTCTTATGTTCTTATGTTAAGCTCGCTGGGTGACCTTGGGGCAGTCACCCCCTCCTTAGCCTAACTCCCCTCACAGGAGCAAGATTCGAGTCCAGCAGCCCCAAACCAGATTTCCAGGGTTGTCAGCTTTCGAGTCAAAGCTCCCTTCTTCAGATTCTTCGACAGAGAGCTTTGATTCTTGAAAGCTTATACCCTGGGAATCTTGCCTGTCTTTAAAATGCTACTGGACTTGAATCTTGCTCTTTTACATGGCTACCTACCTGAAATGACCTCACAGGGTTGTAGTGAGTAAAAAATGGAGGAGAAATAATGTTCTCCCCGCTGGGGAGAAAGCCTGGGCATAAATGATGTAAATCTAGTCCAACCCACACACACACACACACACACAGAGTTCCTATATCTTTTTCTCTGCCTAATAGGTAAGAATTCGAGCATTTCCTCTCACATGTAAAAGTAACCCTTGTTTATATCTCCCTGTTTGGTAACTCAGCTGCTAAAGGCCCTGAAATGCCAGTGAACACATGTGGACATTTTATAAAGATCAGCGACATGTTTACATTACAGGTGTGTGTCTGTTTACTACATTTGGTGCTATGTGCAACCATTTCCTCACGGTGTACTCATTCATTTCTTTCGCCCCACCACCCTGTCTAGTCAGGTGGATTTGGGAAGTCTAGAAAAACCTATGAACGGAGATGAGAATGGGGTGAGAGGCCATATCATGGGAAAGGATGTTTCTTTATTTTGCTTAAGCTCTCTGAGGGGAAAATAATGTCCGCCTGCCTCTAGCCAGAATCATGCCTTAGAATCCCATATTTTCATGCCTTCGTCGTAGAAACCTGTGACCCCCAAATGCAAAAGCAGATCCCCCCTTTCTTCTTGTCCCATCTGGTGAATTGTTAATGCTGTTGTCTTGAAGCCAGGACAGGAATCTGGAGACACCTGAGAGGGAAAGAGTGTAGGTCATAGTGTCAGAGTATAGACAGGCAAATAGTTTAGGCTTCTTCCTTTGAATGAAGAGATGCCAACTGGATTGGCATCACGTGGAGGAGTGGGGAATCAAACCCGGTTCTCCAGATTAGAGTCTACCGCTCTTATCCACTACACCATGCTGGAGTCTCTCTCCAGCACTTGGAATGCAATACCCAGCAGAGTTTGGGAAGGTGAACCCCCCCTCTAGTTCTAGAGAGGAAGCAGATCCTCACCTTGGAGCCATATTTGCAGTTTGAACTCAAGAGGCAGAGAGAGGTGTGAGTAAGCTGAAGCACGGGCAGACCTGAGAGACACGATTTCAGGCTGAGCTGTCTACCGAAAAAGAGTCGGTGTGCTTTTCCTAAACTCTGCTTATTTATGGATCGATCGAGCCAACGTTGCAAGACCAGAGTGATTTATTTCTTTTATTGAAATCGTTTTTACTCAACTCCCAAAGCAGCTCCGTAATTCTCCAGCAGGCGACTAAGTGTTGCTGACTCAGGAATCAACTCCTTACCGCTCAGAGGACTGTGTCGAGCAAGCGTCGCTGATTCATGGTTCTCTGGCTCGTGTGCTTTGGACCACTAGTAGGGGTTCAGAAGCATGATACTGTACAACCCCAACAGTGAACATAAGGAAAGCCCTGCTGGATCAGACCAAGGCTCATCAAGTCCAGCAGTCTGTTCACACAGGGGCCAACCAGGTGCCTCCAGAAAGCCCCCAAACAAGACAACTGCAGCAGCGTTGTCCTGCCTGTGTTCCACAACACCTAATATAAATATATATAATATAATTATAATAAGAACATAAGAAAAGCCCTGCTGGATCAGACCAAGGTCCATCAAGTCCAGCAGTCTGTTCACACAGGGGCCAACCAGGTGCCTCCAGAAAGCCCCCAAACAAGACAACTGCAGCAGCGTTGTCCTGCCTGTGTTCCACAACACCTAATATAAATATATATAATATAATTATAATAAGAACATAAGAAAAGCCCTGCTGGATCAGACCAAGGTCCATCAAGTCCAGCAGTCTGATCACACAGGGGCCAACCAGGTGCCTCCAGGAAGCCCACAAGCAAGACAACTGCAGTAGCACCATCCTGCCTGTGTTCCACAGCACCTAATCTAATAGGTATGCTCCTCTGATCCTGGAGAGTAGGTATACATCATGACTAGTAGCCATTTTGACTAGTAGCCATGGATAGCCCTCTCCTCCATGAACATGCTCACTCCCCTCTTCAAGCCGTCCACGTTGGCAGCCATCACCACATCCTGGGGCAGGGAGTTCCTCAATTTAACTATGTGTTGTGTGAAGAAATACTTCCTTTTATCTGTTTTGAAGGTCTCACCCTCCAGCTCCAGCAGATGACCCCGTGTAACAGTATTATGAGAGAGGAAGGAAAGCTGCTCCCTGTCCACTCTCTTCATATCATGCATCATTTTATAGACCTCTATCATGTCTCCTCTTAACTGCCTTCTTTCCAAGCTAAACAGCCCTAAGCGTTTACCCTAAGAACATAAGAAAGGCCCTGCTGGATGAGACCAAGGCCCATCAAGTCCAGCAGTCTGTTCACACAGGGGCCAACCAGGTGCTTCTAGGAAGCCACAAACAAGACGACTGCAGCAGCACCATCCTGCCTGTGTTCCACCTAAGAAGGTCTCCTCATAATGCTACCCAAGTCAACTCCATGGGACTAACTGCCAGGAAAGGGTTCTTAGGATTGCCCTGCAAGAGACCAGGAGGACCAGCCCTGGGTAGCTGCCCCATGCAATCCGAGAAGCGAACTTTAAAGTATTCTTGTGAAGGATGCCTGGGCTCGTATCCCATCTGTACATGTAATAATCTGAGAGTTTGCATCTTCTACAGCATTGCAAGGGACCCTCAGATGCTCATCTTAGAATGTAGACTCCTTCCTTGGCGATTTCCATAATCTTGCAGCCCCCCCACCAAAAAAAACAACCGCTCAGGATGTTTCTGCATTCAAGTTGACAAAAGTAGTCCTTGGTAAGACTGTACTTACCTGTCTTATTGGAAGAAGAAGAAGAAGAAGAAGACAAAGACGACGACAACTTTCTTTACCACTTAAGGAAGAATCAAACCAGCTTACCTTCCCTTCCCCTCACCACAACAGACCCCCTGTGAGGTACGTGGGTCTGAGAGAGCTGTGACTAGCCCAAGGTCACCCAGCTGGCTTCGTGTGGAGGAGTGGGAAACAAATCCAGTTCACCAGTTCAGCCTCTGCCTCTCATGTGGAGGGGTGGGGAATCAAACCCGATTCTCCAGATCAGAGTCCACCGCTCCAAACCACCGCTCTTAACCACTACACCACAGAACTACAGAGTTCTAGCACTATGGACAAATGTGGACCAATAATAGCATGGAGATTCTGGTCGCCATCTTAGCAAGATGCAAAAATATATGAATGAGGGATTCGGGGCATTTTGCATTCTCTGGAAGAAAAGACCTGATTTGGGGCTAGTGGTGAGCAAACCAGAAATATAATGTCAGTACAAGGAAGAGAAAGAAGGCGCCAAATGGACAGAATTCTGCCCCATACAGTGGACCAGGCTTTTAAGAATGCCAGGAAGATATTGCCTTACCCACATGCAGTCCTACCTAAAAGTAGGGCAAAGTCTTGCCAAGCAAAAAAGAAAACTACTCTTTTTCCTCTTTTAAAAAATCAATGCCAAACCCGTTTGACAATTCCTACTACTAATTTACTCTGTACTGTACAGTGGAGGGATGACCTTATTTTCTAATAAATTGAGAGATTCCACACTTTAATACTAACGTTTCTATTTGGATTTTGGACACAGCACATGTATCTGAAGGATGTGTAATGCGATGCTTTCCTACTTGGAAAGGGAGTGGAGCGAAATAAAACAGAAGTCCGCTAGCACCTTAAAGATGAAATCATTTATTTCAACAGGGCCTTTTATAAGTCACCACTAATTTCTTCAGATTATGTGAAGATCCTGCCAAAGGGGAGAGTTTTTTTTTTGGGGGGGGGGAGTTAAAGCAGACAGTGAATTCTGTCATGAACCTTTCAAGTGTAAATCTCTGTGAAGAAAAGAGGTAGAAAGGTCAGGTGTGAATCTAGTCATAAAACCTCAAAGCATGAGCTCTGTGTGGGTCTGAAACAGGATAACAGTTACAAATAACAGATGATGAGAGAGGTCAGCTAAGCAAGGTGAAAAGTATAAGTGAAAATTTACAGATACTGGTATAAGGTTATAGTCTGATAAGACATGTTAAGAACAGTCAGTCAACGTTTCTATAAAGTGGGTTCTGTACAGCCGTTAGCAATTGTAGTGACTAAGGAGACCCAAGTCTCTGTTTAGGCCAGGATGACGTGTAGCGTTCAATTTGAAATTGGCCATCCTTGCTCTGCTGAACTGGGGTATGATAAAGAAAGTTACCATGAAAAAATACCAATATAAGCTCTTCATCTGCAGTTCTGCAAGAAAACACATTGGCTAGGATTCAGGTAGCTGTTTCTACTAAAGCAAGCGGTTTGTGTTACCCTGGTGGGATTTTTAAGTGTTTTTTCTCCTTGACCGCTTTCTGTCACGGCACCAGCTGCCTTTGAAACTCCCCCCACTTTTAAAAGTAATTTATTCAGCAGCAAGGTTAAAAAAAAAAACTTAACAGAGCGAAAGTTATAGTTTTGAGGGGGCTCCTGACAGCAGCCTGTATAGACATTCCCACTAAAGAGAGTGCGGAGTAGGACCCCAGCGACCCCTTACTTTTTTGCCCCTCTTTGCTCCTCCTTGCCAATAAAAAGCTCTTCAAGAAGAAGAAAAATAAGTGCCAGGTGCCCACGTTCTTATCAGTCCCCCCCAATGTCTTTGCTCCCATCGATCACAATATCCATTAGGCTACTGGGATATCTCAGTACTCAGAGGGCAAACCCAGGATGCTGAGAAAACCCAATCTCCACCCACACCCCTGATACTCCTACTACACTTGTTTTGTAACTGCCTCGTGGCGCAGAGTGTTAAGCTGCAGTACTGCAGTCAAAAGCTCTGCTCACGATCTGAGTTCGATCCCGACGGAAGTTGGTTTCAGGTAGCCGGCTCAAGGTTGACTCAGCCTTCCATCCTTCCGAGGTCGGTGAAATGAGTACCCAGCTTGCTGGGGGTAAAGGGGACATGACTGGGGAAGGCGCTGGCAAACCACCCTGTAAACAAAGTCTGCCTTGGAAACGTTGGGATGGGACGTCACCCCATGGGTCAGGAATGACCCGGTGCTTGCACAGGGGACCTTTACCTTTATAATTTCACAGTGACTCCAATAAGCAAAACATCTTCCCCCGACCCTGTTTTGAACCTCCTATCCCACCCCCAAAACCCCTTTTGGATTGCTGTACTAACCATGATGGCTAATCCAGAAGAAGAAGAAGAAGAAGAAGAAGAAGAAGAAGAAGAAGAAGAAGAAGAAGAAGAAGAAGAAGAAGAAGAAGAAGAAGAAGAAGAAGAAAAAGAAGAAGAGGAGGAGGAGGAGGAGGAGGAGGAGGAGGAGGTTTTGCTATGCCGACTTTCTCTACCACTTAAGGGAGAACCAAAAACTGACTTACAGTTGCCTTCCCTTCCCACAACAGACATCCTGTGAGGTAGGTGGGGCTAAGAGAGTTCAGAGAGAACTGTGTGTAGCCCAAGCTAGCCCAGCTGGCTTCATGTGTAGGAGTGGGGGGGGGGGAAATCCAGTTCACCAGATTAGCCCCTGCCGTTCAGGAGAAGGAGTGGGGAATCGAACCCGCTTCTCCAGATCAGAGTCCACCGACCCTTCATCTAAAGCGGGGAACTGCACTTTCTATGGGAAAGCGTCAGGATAAGAAATCTAGACTGGAAAGGAAATGAACTAAACAACGCAATCGACGCGCTACTTGTATTCCACTTTTCACGAGCACCGTCTCAGCCTCGGAGACAAGAGGAGCAAACAGCTCTCAGTGAAAGGCACTTAAAATGCCAGACGAGCAGTATAAATAGGCGTACATATGAGTCATTGAGAGAAATAAGTACAAGAAAAGGAGAGAGAGAGAGACGAATGGATGGGTGTTTGCACAGAGCCATGGCTGACATGGCTGACTATCTCACCGCTGTGAAATGCACAAACTGCAGACTGGCTCCCGGCAACTCTGCAGGTAGTGACTACAGGTGGGTTTGGCAAAGCAACCAGAGAGTTTGCTCTGTCACTGGTCTGAGTGGGATTGTCTAGACCAGGGGTTCTCAACCTTTTTGAGCCTGTGGGAATTCTGAGACAGCGTGGTGGGGGGCAGAGACAGCATGGCCCCCAAGGGAGGAGGAGCCACGGAAACACACAGCGGGTGCCCATCTGCAGGGTACAAGAAAGAAGAAGAAGAGTTGATTTTTATATGCCGAGTTTCTCTACCACTTAAGGAGGAATCAAACCGGCTTACAATCACCTTCCCTCCCCCTCCCCACTACAGACACCCTGTGAGGTAGGTGGGGCGGAGAGAGTTCGGAGAGAACTGTGACTAGCCCAAGGTCACCCAGCTGGCTTCGTGTGTACGAGTGGGGAAACCAACCCGGTTCTCCAGATTAGAGTCCGCCGTTCATGTGAAAGAGTGGGGAATCAAACCCGGCCCTCCAGATTAGAGTCCGCCGTTCATGTGAAAGAGTGGGGAATCAAACCCGGTTCTCGAGATTAGAGTCCGTCGTTCATGTGAAGGAGTGGGGAATCAAACCCGGTTCTCGAGATTAGAGTCCGCCGTTCATGTGAAGGAGTGGGGACTCAAAGCCGGTTCCCCAGATTAGAGTCCGCCGTTCATGTGAAAGAGTGGGGAATCAAACCCGGTTCTCGAGATTAGAGTCCGCCGTTCATGTGAAGGAGTGGGGAATCAAAGCCGGTTCCCCAGATTAGAGTCCGCCGTTCATGTGAAGGAGTGGGGACTCAAACCCGGTTCTCCCCTGTGGAGGAGTGGGGAATCAAGCCCAGTTCTCCAGATTAGAGTCCACCACTCTTAACCACCACTCTTAATCGCTACACCACGCTGGAGTGATTTTCAGAAATGCACTGGGAAATAGGAGAGAGAGAGAAAGAAAGTAAAAATAGTACTGCAGTGGATGCTGCAGCCAAAAAGATGCTATTTCAATCTGCACAGCCCATCAGATATCCAGTGACCAATCAGCTAGGCAGGAGACGTACCTGGCCCCCACTTACTTTTATAAACCACATGGTGCCAGGAAAGCAAGCGCCATGGCACCCAGAGGCTGGGGACCTCTCGTCTGGACACAAAACATCTGAGCCAAGGACACTTAGATCTTCCTCCGCTGTTGCCTGACCCTGGGCAAACCTCTCTCTTTCAGCGTTCGCCCTCTGGGAATCAGGCCCTTCAGTGACTCATCGGGCAGGAGAGTCCCGAAACGGAACAAGAGAAGGCCCGCAAAGTATTTTTCACGGACGTACCAAAAGTGCTACCGAAAAAAAATGCGTAATCATCTCCCTTGAGCTTGAATAGCAAATATGCTTCGCCGGCTGTTTTCTCATGGCAGGCTCTCGTTCGTTGAAAAGAAGGGAAACCCCGATCCTGCATAGTCCACTTCCAAATGCAGATGTTAGGTTTGAACTCTGAACTGCCAGGGAATCGTTCCCCAAATGGAACATGGGGGGTTGCCTTCTCGTTTTTAAGGGCCAGGCTGCACTCATCGGAGATCGGATCGCCTGACATTGTGCCCCAAGATGTGGGGCACAATGCCACCTTGGAAGGCTTTAAGAGGGGAGTGGACATGTTCATGGAGGAGAGGGCTATTCATGGCTACTAGTCAAAATGGAGACTAGTCATGATGCAGACCTATTCTCTCCAGGACCAGAGGAGCATGCCTGTTAAATCAGGTGCTGGGGAACACAGGCAGGATGGTGCTGCTGCAGTCGTCTACCTTGTGGGCTTCCAGGAGGCACCTGGTTGGCCACTGTGTGATCAGACTGCTGGACTCGATGAGCCTCAGTCTGATCCTGCATGGCCTTTCTTATGTTCTTATTATATTATATGTAATTATATGAGGTGCTGTGGGACACATGTAGGATAATGCTGCTGCAGTCGTCTTGCTTGTGGGCTTCCTAGAGGCACCTGGTTGGCCGCTGTGTGAACAGACTGCTGGACTCGATGGGCCTGGGTCTGATCCAGCAGGGCTTTTCTTATGTTCTTATGTTGCTTGTACTTTACATCTGCTGTGTGTGGCTCCAAATTTGACTACAGCAGTTATCGGAGGAGAGGGGAGGCATTAAGCCACGTTCTCGATTTAAATCTCCCTCTTTGTCTGTAAAAAGAAAGAACCAAAGCAGGTAATGAGTGCCATTCTCCATTGAAAAGGAAGACTTATATATAATGGAGGTAGGCATGGTACTCTCAAAGTGCCCACTATTACTGGGATAGCTTCTGGGAGCCAGCGTGGCGTAGTGGTTAAGAGGGGTGGTTTGGAGTGGTGGACTCTCATCTGGAGAACCGGGTTTGATTCCCCACTCCTCCACACAAGTGGGGGAGGCTAATCTGGTGAACTGGTTTTGTTTCCCCACTCCTCCACATGAAGCCAGCTGGATGACCTTGGCTTAGTCACAGCTCTCTCAACCCCACCTACCTCTCAGCGAGTCTGTTGTGGGGAAGGGAAGGGAAGGGAAGGTCATTGTAAACCAGTTGGATTCTTCCTTAAGTGGAGCGGTAGAGAGAGTCGGCATATAAAAAGCAGCTCTTCTTCTTCTTCTTCTTCTTCTTCTTCTTCTTCTTCTTCTTCTTCTTCTTCTTCTTCTTCTTCTTCTTCTTCATATAGCGGTAGTGCACTGTAGGAATGGCTAGGAAAAAAACAGTACTAACCTCAGAACACTTTCCCGGGTGTAAGCCCCGAAGAATAAACTTGCGTAGGATTCTGAGTAGATCTGCTTCGGATTGCACTGTGAACTGTGAATTGGGAAGTCTCCCATTCAGTGAAGCAACATTCAACCCCCACAGCTGCAGAATTGGATGATAATACTGACCTATTTACACGGCTTTTGTAAGGATTGCTGCAATTATGCATATGAAAGATTTTGCCTTCTCCCCCCCGCCGAAAATCTCTATATCAGTGGTTCCCAACCTTTTTTTGACCAGGGACCACTAGGACTTTTTTGTTCGGTGCAGGGACCCCAAGGTTCAAAATAAAAATTCAGAGAATTTGAAAATAAACTTTAATCATAACTGTTAGTTCAACATTAGACTTAGAATAATATTTGAATATGTTTTTTTATAATAGAGAACTTTTAATTGAAAAGATTAATTTATTATGGGTTTATAACTTTGTTTCGTGGACCTTAATTTAGTTCTCGCGGACCCCTGGGGGTCCACGGACCCCCAGTTGGGAACCAGTGCTCTATATAAATGCTTGTGATTTTATGCCAGCATTCTTGTTATGACCTCTTACAAGGAATTGTGGGGATTGTAGTCGGGTGACGTTAGTGAGCAGCCTCCCCTTAGGACACCTCCTCCGCGCACACACAACTACCTGGGGAGACGGACTGATGTCATAAATAAACCATGCTTCTGCCCTCCTACGGAGTGCGACTGAAGTCGTCTTGATTTCTAGAAGTATTTGATCTAACTCCCATTTGTCCAGGCGCCCACGTTCGGATGTCAAGACAAATTGGAGATAGACTGAATACTTCCTTTGAAGGCTTCTGAAGGCTGCAAGTCTTCAGGGGCACGTGCGATGAGAGAAGGGAAGGCGCATCAGGCACTGTTGGGCTTTGACTCAGAACCCTGGGCTATT
Source organism: Euleptes europaea (assembly GCF_029931775.1). Taxonomy (NCBI): domain Eukaryota; kingdom Metazoa; phylum Chordata; class Lepidosauria; order Squamata; family Sphaerodactylidae; genus Euleptes; species Euleptes europaea. Next base: position 11,148,070 of record NC_079315.1, read on the forward strand.
TTCACATGGAGACGGTTCTATGGAGAAGGCTGGGACAATGTTGAGAGCCAGCGTGGAGTAGTGGTGACGAGCGGTGGTTTGGAGCGGTGGACTCTGATCTGGAGAACCGGGGTTTGATCCCCCACTCCTCCACATGAGCTGGGGCCTCTAACCTGGTGAACCAGGCTTGATCCCCCACTCCTCCACATGAGCAGCAGACTCTAATCTGGAGAGCTGGGCTTGATTCCCCACTCCTCCACATGGGAGAACCGGGTTTGATTCCCCCACTCCGCCGCACGAGCTCTCTCAGCCTCGCCTATACAGGGTGTCTATTGTAGGGAGTGGAAGGGAAGGTGATTGTAAGCTGGTTTGATTCTTCCTTAAGTGGTAGAGAAAGTCAGCATATAAAAACCAACTCCACCACCACCACCACCACCACCACCACCACCACCTCTTCTTCTTCTTCTTCTTCTTCTTCTTCTTCTTCTTCTTCTTCTTCTTCTTCTTCTTCTTCTTCTTCTTCTTCTTCTTCTGTTGGATTTTTATCTGACATAGAATTATTTGTATTTTTGGATGCCCAGATTTCATGCTGATAATCATCTCATTTTAGAGACTGTTGTGTATCAACACCGCCTTATTTAGGCCTTTAAAAAGACACCTCTGACTGTTCCCCTACCTTTAGGATTCAGGGCTTACAGAGTAACCTTCTGGGCCCTTCAAGGATGCTTCTCCTTGGAGTGTTCCCTTCTTGGGCTTCCTGCTCTGTTGGAAGAGGCCCAGACTTGGCAAGGGACAGATGATTCATTCCTTTGCCAGGCAAATCTGACTTTTAAAACTAGCACAGTGAGATAGGACACCTCTGTTTGAGCAAAGCTACGGTGTGTGGAGCGAAAGGGGATTTGCAGTCTAGAGAACCAGCACAGCATAGTGGTTCGAGCGTTGGACTAGGACCCAGGTTCAAATCCACACTCTTCCATCTAGCCCACTGAGTGAGGTTGATCCAATCACTCTCTCTCTCTCTCTCAGCCTGCCCTCCCTTACAGGGTTGTTGAAGGGATAAAATGAGATGGGAGAACCATGAGCTTCCTTGTAGGAAGAGCAGGATATGAATATGTAGAGCCAGTGTGGTGTAGTGGTTAAGAGCGGTGGCTGTTGGTTTTTATATGCCGACTTTCTCTGCCACTTAAGGGAGAATCAAACCGGCTTACAATCACCTTCCCTTCCCCTCCCCACAACAGACACCCTGTGAGGTAGGTGAGGCTGAGAGTGTGTGACTAGCCCAAGGCCACCCAGCTGGCTTCGTGTGGAGGAGTGGGGAAACCAACAGGGTTCACCAGATTAGCGTCTGCCGCTCATGTGGAGGAGTGGGGAATCAAACCCGGTTCTCCAGATCAGAGTCCACAGAGCCAATCCACTGCTCTTAACCACTACACCATGCTGGCACCTGAATGAATGAAGGGCCTCCACGTAGAGGCCCCCCTCCTCAAGATGCTTCACCCTTGCAAAATGGTCTTTCTTGCCCCCTCCCCAAGCCAATTCATCTGAATCCCTACCCCTTTATCTTGCTTTTCCTACACATCCCATTGCACATGTGGGTGAAGTTAAGGACCACAGTTTTTGCTGGCACAAAGCTGGTGTAATAGTAGTAGTAGTAGAAGAAGAGTTGGTTTTTATACGCCGGCTTTTTCTACCACTTAAGGGAGACTCAAACCTGTTTATAATCACCTTCCCTCCTCACAACAGACACCCTGTGAGGTAGGTGGGGCTGAGAGAGCTCTAAGAGAACTGTGACTAGCCCAAGGTCACCCAGCTGGCTTTGTGTGGAGGAGCGGGGAAACAAATCCAGATCACCAAATTAGTCTCTGCCACTCAAGTGGAGGGGTGGGGAATCAAACCCGGTTCTCCAGATCAGAGTCCACCGCTCCAAACCACTGCTCTTAACCACTGCACCAGTACATTAAATGTACACATTTAATCTACACAAGTGCATTAAAGAAAAGAACATCCACAGACATTTCACTGTAGGATAAAGAGGAAAGGAAAGAGGCTGGAGCATCCAGCTTGCTCCTCCCTGAAGATTTGGGGATGTAAGGGGGGGAACCTCACCCATGGTCACTCAGACATTGCTGACTCAGAGGGACCAGGGAGCGCTCTCCCCTTGAGAGGGAGGATGACTCACAGGGGCTGCATGTGGTTGATGGGAGCGGGACATCACAGCCTCGTCTTCAGCAGAAGAAATAAACTTGGGATCCAACATGACCCCCCCGCCCCCAGTTTTTGGTCTAGCCAGCTCCCGAGCCAGTTCTGCACCGTATCGCCTGCCAGTTTCGGGATGGTCTTTTAGAGTCATTTAAGGTTTCCGGTGGAAATGATTCATTCCTTTCTGACCTTCTTTGATCAGTACCGGAAAAAGGGAATACGTGTAAAACATTTTCAAAAAGCCCTGCATTTAAAACCTGCATCTTGGACGTGGCTTGCATTTCTAACGCAGGTTGGAGTTCTCTATGCCAATGATATAGACTTCAGTCTTTCGTAACACAGGGGCTTTGCACAGAAATGCATGTTTGTTGCAAAAAAAAAAAAACACGCTGCACCCCTTGGAGTTGTAGTGTTACCCTAAGTATGCAGTCTCCATGAGTTTGGGGGAATTAGCTGGGGAGACAGAGTAAGAGGGAGTAACTGGGATCAATAATCTATGTATACCAGGATACTCTTGGGCGAAAACTCTCAAATGAACAGGCAGTTCTACAATTAAATGGGTTTTATTAAAGAATAAAAATAGTAAAACAAGAAATATATTTCAACCAATGGACATACCCACGGAAAGCATACAAGAACTAAGAGAAAAGAGGAAGTTGGTTAGGGTTTCAGGGATGGGTGATCTTTACGAGTCTTGAAGGGACGTCCAGGGAAAGCAGCGCTTGAATTGAATAGAATCTAGGAAATTTAAAACAAACCTTTTTTTTTTATAAGAATATATGGAATTGAAGAGGAATCAACAATCATTAATCTTGATATAATACTTTGTATTATCTGTATTATAAAAAAACAATGTTTGAATAGAAGAGTAAGTAATCCATTTGAAAAATAATCTAATGTGGCTAATCCTTGATAGGAAGTATAAGGTAGATAGGAGGTAACAAAATTGTATGGCATTTGACCTCTGTCAGCGTGGTGTAGTGGTTACGAGCGGTGGTTTGGAGCGGTGGACTCTAATCTGGAGAACCCGGTTCGATCCCCCACTCCTCCACATGAGCGGCGGAGGCTAATCCGGTGAACTGGATTTGTTTCCCCACTTCTCCACATGAAGCCAGCAATTGGACTCTACGGTGTTGAAGTCCCTCCCCTCCCCAAACCCCGCCCTCCTCAGGCTCCGTCCCAAAATCCTCCTGCCGGTGGCGAAGAGGGACCTGGCAACCCTACGAGGGGCGGAGATGAAATAAATGTCACTTGGCCGGGCCATGCCTCGCCAGCCCAGATCGAGAACGGGGTGGTGGTGGCTGCCTCAGCTGGCTCGCGGGGAGGATAAAGTGCTCTCAAGGGGCCGGATCCGGCCCTTGGGCCTTATGTTTGACACCCCTGCCTTAAGTTGTTTCAGCCTTCAGGCAGCACCTGCCTGCTCCTCAATCCCTGTCTCTTCCAGAATCCAGCATCCCAAACACTGTGCTTCCTTTTCACACACACAGATCAGTTCCCTTCAGCTAGGCAGGATGGAATGGCCACCTCTTCCAGCCCTTATGGGCGCGCAGACAAAACCATTTCCCGACACTCAAACCCATTAAGGGAGAAACCCATTAAGGAATTCATTAAGAAACATTACCATTCCTGCAGACTTGGCCAACCCGAGAAATCAGCAGTGGCTGAACATGGACTGACCCAAACAGGACACCGGGTCTTATTCCAAGACACTGAAAGGCTGGACAATTCTACCAACGATTTTGTCAGATTGCACAGAGAAGCCATTGAAATTCATAAACATCAGCACAACTTTAACAGAAAAGAAGAGAGTTTAAGAATGAATAAGGCTTGGCTTCCCGTCCTGAAAACCTCCAGACTAACAAAGACTACAGTCCACGATAGCCATGCGGATTAGCATTGGATTCCACATGTTAACAGATCACTTCAGGATACAATGGTTCCACATTAACATACCACACCTTCATTAGCACATTATCTGGATACTTACAGGACAACGATTAGCACATTACCTTTGATACTTTTGCAGGACAACGACTCAGCTCAAACCCAACCCCCTTCTGACTATATATATTACTCTTCCAACACACTTGACACTGAGAGACACTGTCCTTCAGTGTGACTCCTCTGCAGATGCCTGCCACAGCTGCTGGCGAAACGTCAGGAGAGAAAATACCAAGACCACGGTCACACACCCCCGGAGAGCCTACAAGAACCCATTACCATTCCTTGGCCACAGTGGCCAAGCCCTCGCCACCGCCGTTTTCTTTTCTCCCGCACGCAGGGCTGGTAATCGGCTTCGCCCAGTGGCTATTTGTGGGATTATGGAGCAGCAGTGCTGTTTATCCTCAGAGGGCTGGCCCCGAAGGAAGGCGCAGAGCTTTGCTTCCCCAGTCCTTGAGACCTTCCGGATCGCGGCTCTCGTCTCGTGCTCTGTCATCCCCCCCCCAAGCCACCTGACCTTACCGAAAGGGCCACCTCTAAGGCAGTGGGCAGGATCAGGAGGTGAGGGGAAAGTTGGTTAACGGATGGGTAGGGTTGCCAACCTCCTAGCGGCGCCTGGAGATCTCCCACTGCTACAGCTGATCTCCAGATTACAGAGATCGGTTGCCCTGGAGAAAATGGCTGATTTGGAAGGTGGCGCCCATGGCGTTCATACTTCGCTGAAGAAGATGAGTTGGTTTTTATACCCTGCTTTTCTCTACCGTAAGGAGTCTCAAAGCAATTTACAATCTCTTTCCCCTCCCCTCCCCACAACAGGCACCTCGTGAGAGTCCGGAGAGAACTGTGACTAGCCCAAGGTCACCCTCCAGGTACCAGCTGGAGATCTCCTGCTATTGCAACTGATCTCCAGCCGACAGAGATCAGTTCACCTGGAGAAAATGGCCTCTTTGGCAATTGGACTTTATGGCATTGAAGTCCCTGCCCTCCCCAAGGCCCACCCTCCTCACGCTCCGTCCCAAAAACCTCCCACTGGTTGCAAAGAGGGACCTGGCAACCCTAGTCTCCCGGCAGGTCTCATATGGAAAAGTGGGGCATCAAATCCGGTTCTCCAGATCAGAACCCAGCGCTCCAAACCACCGCTCTTAACCGCTACACCACGCTGGCTTCAGGTATCTGAAAAGGGGGAAATATGGAATGACTGGACTTCATTGTTCCTCCCCTGACCCAGTTTATTTCTGAAGATCCAAGCCTTGCTTCCTTCCTTTTGACTCATCACGGCCCTGTGAGGTTTGAGAGTGTTGTTAAGAGACAGAGGACCAAAAAAACCCCAAAACAAACCATGCTCTTGGTGGGAGTTAGGAAGGAGAGAGAAACGGGGGACCAGCCAGAAACGGGGACGGATTGGCAAGGGGACATGTGGAAGGAAAGGGGGGGGGAAATGGACACCTTGTCATTCAAGACGGCAACATCGGGACAGCTTGCCAAGAGCTCCAGATGAATCTCTCCATCCCGGATGAGTGAGCAACACGATGACAGATGAGCTTCTCTGTTGATAAATGCAAATGAAGGCACACGGGGACCGCTAATCCCCCGGCACACACATCTTAGGCTGATGGGTTCTGAATTGGCTGTAACCAATTTAGGAAAGAAATCCCCGGGTCAAGCGAGACAGCTCGCTGGAAATGTCAAGTCAGTGTTCTGCAGCCATGAAGAAAAAAAAGGCACATGCGATGCTAGGAGTTATTAGGAAGGGACCGAATATTTATTTTTTTTCAAAAAAAGCATCCTAATGCCATTATGTAAGGCTGCCGTGCGCTCACATTTAGAATATTGCGCGCTCTCATAGCTGTGGGGTGGTGGTGGGCTATTTTCCTTAAAGATTTGGGGGTTTGTTGTTTAGGGGGAGGGGCCGTGGCTCAGTGGTAGAGCATCTGCTTGGCATGCAGAAGGTCCCAGGTTCAATCCTGGGCATCTTCGGTTAAAGGGACTAGGCAAGTAGATGATGGGAAAGACCTCTGCCTGAGACCCTGGAGAGCCGCTGCCGGTCTGAGTAGACAATACTGACTTTGATGGACCGAGGGTCTGATTCAGTAGAAGGCAGCTTCATGTGTTAGGGGAGGGGCCGTGGCTCAGTGGTAGAGCATCTGCTTGGCATGCAGAAGGTCCCAGGTTCAATCCCGGGCATCTCCGGTTAAAGGGACTAGGCAAGTAGATGATGGGAAAGACCTCTGCCTGAGACCCTGGAGAGCCGCTGCCGGTCTGAGTAGACAATACTGACTTTGATGGACCAAGGGTCTGATTCAGTATAAGGCAGCTTCATGTGTTCAAAGATGATGGGTAAAGAGAGCCAGCGTGGCATAATGGTTAAGAGGGGTGGTTTGGAGCGGTGGAGTCTGATCTGGAGAACCGGGTTCGGTTCCCCACTCCTCCACACGAGCGGCGGAGGCTAATCTGGTGAACTGGGTTTGTTTCCCCACTCCTCCACACGAAGCCAGCTGGGTGACCTTGGGCTAGTCACAGCGCTCTTAGAGCTCTCTGAGCCCTGCCTACCTCACAAGGTGTCTGTTGTGGGGAGGGGAAGGGAAGGCGATTGTAAGCCGGTTTGAGTCTCCCTTAAGTGGGAGAGAAAGTCGGCATATAAAAAACCAACTCTTCTTCTTCTAAAGGGGGACATATCTAAGATTTAAGAAATCACCAGTGATACAGTGGGGAATGGATAGCTGAGTGGGCTGATTCCTTTTGGAAGTATAGCGGCTGTGTGAATGAACTCAGATCCAGAGTGCTGTGGATCTCCTCTCCACACAAAATCACCTTAAGCAACCCACTCAAGCTCAGCCTCAGTCCCCGTCTGCTCTACAGGGATTGTAATACTGGCCCACTTCACAGGGCTGTTGTAGACATTGCAGCAACGATGAATGCACAGCGCTTTGGATGCCGAAAGCTCCGTATGCACTCTAAGTCCTGGACTATTATGGGGTTTATGCACAGGTAACCGCAAAGGACGGGAATCTCTACGATGCTCTTCTACAGCCAATTGGCAGACCGTTGAGCTATGCAGATTACTGTGGCAGCAGCTGCTTGAAAGAGCGTGCAGTCCTGGTGTAAAGATACCTCAAACGCGACAACTTCCATTGCGGGGAAATGCTTTCCAGTGCGATATTCTATGCACGAAGGGCTGAACACTTAAATCAGTATCTTTCACTTTCCGCTTCCAGCTCAATGGACTTACAGCCTTATCAGCATTTGAACATACGGCATGTAGACCACAATTGCATATGGACATATTCTGAGATATTTGGAAAGCTTTTATAGATGCTTATGTGTAGACTTGCCAGTAATATTTTCTATTTTCTTTTCTGTTTGGGGACTGCAATTACAATTTTTTTTTAAACTTTCCATTTCCAGCTCAGTTAAAGTTTTACTTGGCTTTTTATGCAGGGACGTTTCTCCTCGGTCACCCCCACCGACTGCTTCAGGGCTTCATTTTGATTCTGCATGCCTTTTCCACCCGTCAGAGGTCGCCTCGCTCTACCCACACGTTTTGCCCTCATTTTCCAGATTCTGGCTAAAACGGCATCTGGAAAACACGGGCAAATGCATGGGGAGAGCGAGGCGACCTCTGACGGACGGAAAAGGCATGCCTAATCAAAAGGATGCCCCGAAGCAGTCGGCAGGGGTGACCGCGGGGAAACGTCCCTGCATAAAAGGCCATTGTTAGTCTACTAATTCTGTGGTTTGTGAGTTTATACGCCTGATTTTGCATCCAGGCACCCAACATAAACTTAATTTGTTTCCAGATACTTCTTTGCCCTGAAATATTACCAGGCTGGGTGACTGCTTCAATGTCATGATTCTTCATGGGAAAAATGATAAATTTCCCTATATTAACACCCAAAACAAGGCGCTGACTCTTGAGCGAGATATAATCCATTTTATTCTTATTCTAAACATCGATACCAAGAAAAAGACTAATTTGGCTTGAAAGTTTGCAATTTCCGAAAAGCTAGATTCAATACAAAGCTCTGCCCACGTGGACCAGACGAAGCAGGGACTGCAGAGTAGCTGTCGATACATTTGTGTGCTGGTTACAGTGTGCAAAATGCATGCAGAGGAGCAATTAGAACTACAGGGGTACTTTCAGAAGGTGAGCGATGCAAGGACGAGACAAGCATCTTCTAGCACTCCTAGGGCCTACACTGCAGTTCAATGCTGTACCATGCCCTCTTCACCCATCCTGAAGATTCCTCTTTCCCTGAACTTTCAGTTTCCATTTAGTGGGAGGGGATGTGGCCCAGTGGTAGGGCATCTGCTCTGCACGCAGAAAGTCCCAGGTTCACACTCCAGCATCTCCAGCTTAAAATATTAGGTACGAGGTGATGTGAAAGATCTCTGCCAGGGAGTGGGGACCCCAGAAGAAGAAGGAGAAGAGTTGGTTTGTCTACCTCTTAAGGAGAATCAAACTGGCTTATAAGCGCCTTTCCTTCCTCTCCCTGCAACAGACGCCCTGTGAGGGAGGTGGGGCTGAGAGAGTTCAGAGAAGGCTGTGACCGGCCCAAGGTCACCCAGCAGGCTTTATGTGGAGGAGTGGGGACTCGAACCCGGTTCTCTAGATTAGAGTCCACTGCTGCCAGTGAAAGCAGAGCAGATTGACCTTGATAGACCAAGGCCAAACTCAGGCTGGCTTCTTTCGCATCACCTACTGTGTTAAGTGCCCTCAAGTCGCTTCCGACTCATGGCGACCTTATGAATCAATGTTCTCCAAAACATCCTATTGTTAACAGCCTTGCTCAGGTCTTGCAGACTGAGGGCTGTGGCTTCCTTTGTGGAGTCCATCCGTCTCATGTTGGGTCTTCCTCTTTTCCTGCTGCCTTCAACTTTTCCTACCTGTACTGATAATTAAGGACATAAGAACATAAAGCCCTACTGGACCAGACCAAGGTCCATCAAGTCCAGCAGTTTATTCACTGTGTGGCCAACCAGGTGCCTCTAGGAAGCCCACAAACAAGACGACTGCAGCATCATTGTCCTGCCTGTGTTCCACAGTACCTAATAGGCATGCTCCTCTGATACTAGAGAGGGTAAGTATGCATCATGACTAGTATCTATTTTGACAATCTTCCATGAACATGTCCACTCCTTTCTTAAAGCCTTCCAAGTTGGCAGCCATCACCAAATCCTGGGGCAGGGAGTTCCACAGTTCAACTATGCGTTGTGTGAGGAAATTCTTCCTTGTATCTGTTCTGAATCTCTCACCCTCCATCAAGTTGCAACCAACTTACAGTGATCCTTTATGGGCTTTTCAAGGCAAGAGATGTTCAGAGGTGGTTCGCCGCTGCCTCTGCACAGCAACCCTAGATTTCCTTGGAGGTTTCCAGTCCAAGTATTAACCAGGGCTAGCCCTGCTTAGCAGCCGAGCTCTGACAAGCTCAGGCTAGCCTGGGCTGTTCAAGCTGCTTCATCACCTGCTACCTGATCTTTTAAACTGGAGGTGCCGGAAACTGAACCATAGAATCATAGAGTTGGAAGGGACCACCAGGGTCAGCTAGTCCAATCCCCTGCACAATGCAGGAATTTCACAACTACCTCCCCCACACACCCCCAGTGACCCCTACTCCATGCCCAGAAGATGGCCCAGGTGCCCTCCCTCTCATGATCTGCCTAAGGTCATAGAATCAGCATTGCTGACAGATGGCCATCTAGCCTCTTAAAAACCTCCAGGGAAGGAGCGCTCACCACCTCCCGAGGAAGCCTGTTCCACTGAGGAACTGCTGCAACTGTTAGAAGATTCTTCCTAATGTCTAGACGGAAACTCCTTTGATTTAATTTTAACCCATTGGTTCTGGGAACCAAGAAATGCCAAGAAAAAAAAAATCAGACTCCATTTGCTCCGAAATAAGTAAATCTGATCATGCCTTGCTGCATTCTAATTCTCAGGAGCAAACGCGCAGGGAAGGCTGACAAACCCATGGACGCTTGGCATCTATTTTAAAAATGTGCAGAAATGTGAAGTTTTAGTCGATTATATTTAATAAAGGCCTACTTGTGCTCAGGTCTTGGCTGTTTTCCCCCCATCAATTTCCTACCGGCTGCCCTCTTCCCCTCACTCATGCACCATTCTGCCTCATCACCGCCACATTTCTGGCTACGAAACCAGGGTTCTTGCTATGAAAACTATCGAGAAATCTTATAATCCCATCTGACTGGACCCACATCAGGAAAACATGAGCCCAAGGTCATTTTCCAGCTGCTGCTCTTTGCAATTTTTCAAACACACAAGAAGGAAAATATGTCAGAAGCAGCAGTGCCTGGAAGCAACGGATTAATTCGCTGGTGAAAATATGCGAACAGTTTAATTTTTTTAAATTGAGCGTTTATAAGCAAATGCATTCTAAACATCTATGACTGACACGTGAATCGTTCATGATCGCTACTGCTGTCCGTTAGTCAGATAGAGTTGCCAGCTCTGGGTTGGGAAATACCTGGATATTTTGGGGGTGGAGCCTGAGGAGGGCAGGGTTTGGAGAGGGGAGGGAATTCAATGCCATAGACCATTTATGCTTGGTAATTAGCAGCGTGTTCCAGGCTGAATTCCCTGCATAATATTTTGAGATTTTCACGCTGAACCGTCATTCAGGAAGTGACTGCGAAGCGGGCGCATACCTGCTTCGCATTTCTTAAGAGCCCCTTTAACGCAACCTTTTGTGTTTGCTCCGCCCCTGTCTCAAAGCATCCCCTCAAGGAACCATGCAAAATGACAGCCGCATGTTAGCTATGCAAACGGGGGTTGGCTAATGGAAGGAACGAAGAAGCAGGGGGTGGGGTGGAATTTCTCCTTTTTCATCGGGACCGTGAATAGGCATTTTAAAGGGCGCATTTAAAAAAAAAGCTTTGAGCAATCATCAAAATTGACCCTGTATAAATGGCCATAGAGTCCAATTGGCAAAGTGGCCATTTCCTCCAGGTGAACTGATGTCTGTCGGCTGGAGATCAGTTGTAATAGTGGGAGATCTCCTGCCACCACCTGGAGGTTGGCAACCCTATAGCCAGAGCAGGCGTGTGTGTGTGTGTGTGTGTGTGTGTGTGTGTGTGTGTGTGTGTGTGAGGGGGGTAACAGCCCCTGCAGCCATTGGTCAGTTGCTGTGATGTCACAGAGGGATCGGGCAGGCAGCTTGCTATTAAAGGGGAACTGGGATTCTAAAACCTGTGAGCAAGTTTGAGTCAATGAAGCAACGTACCCGTTGCCTGCACACCGTGGGTTTTTGAGCGAGACCTTCGGTGAGGATAAAGTGGAACAGATTGGAAGCCTTTGGGCAAAACTGCCTTCTCACGCATATACTGCTATTATATAATTATTCGAGAGAAGGTTAGATCAGGTGTTTGTATCCACGTTTACATTCAGAGTGTCTCTGTTTTGTCATGCGGCTGCATTGTTCAGATAGGTAAAACGACCAGAGAAGACAGTGAAATGAGCTGACGGGTTAGGAGTCACAAGCAGAGTCGCCGCTGGATCTCAGGTGTGGTAGTAATCGTTGCTCTGCTCCCTGGAAAAGAAAAACAGTGACATGCATTCTCTAAAATCTAGACCAGGGGTGGGGGACCTTTTTTCCGCCAAGGGCCATTTGGATATTTATAACATCATTTGCGGGCCATACAAAATTATCAACTTAAAAATTAGCCGACCCAGCCCCAAGCAGGCAGCTGCCCCAGATGACACCCCCCTGGCGTGGGCAAGCAGGCAGGCATCCAACCAGTGGCACACTCGCCCACCTGGTGGCACAGGATGGTCTGTCCAGCCACATGCCAGAGTTGCTCCTGCTCCGCATGGTCGGGGCCGAATTCTACAGCTGGCTCCTTCTACCTCTGCCTGCAGGGGTGAAATGAGGACACACTGGCTAAGAACTCCCCCCACCCGCCCTCGCATTCTGGCCCTGCCCCCTTTAACCCCTCCATTGTCGCCACTTCCGCCCCCAGCCCTCTGTAGTACAGAGGGAATAAGTTTCTCCACGGCCTGGGTGGGAAAGGGTTAACACAGTTTCTTGGGCGGTCCTACCAGCTCCATAGCTAACGACTCTTCTGCAAGGGGTGGAAAAGGTTCCTTTTCTTTGCAAAACAAACTCACATCTGCCTTGAACAGAGGCTATTCCTGTCCGCGGGAGGGGGAGGATCACCGGTCTTAGATCCTTCTGAGCTAGAGATCTGCCAGGACCCACAAAGGGCCAGACCAAATGATATCACGGGCCTTAAACGGCCCCTGGGCCTGACGTTCCCCACCCCCTGATCTAGACTTATCTTAAAATAAAAAAAAATGTAAATTGTCAGCTGCATGTTTTTTAAGAAAATGATCTGTTTGAAACTGTGCCCCTCAGGCCAGTTCTGCGCCCCTCTGAGGTCTGCGCCCTAGGTGACTGCCTAGTTTGCCTAATGGTAGCACCGGCCCTGCTCACACGTGACTGCGAGTAGGGACAGGGGCCTCCAACCGGGCCCACACCACATATATTTGTCTGCTTTGGTCACAGAGCTATGATGCCTTGGCTCTCGCTTACCTTTGACACTGGCAGGTCCTCTTTGCAAGCAAATGTTGCTTTGCCTGGATCATCCTCTCCACCCGCTGCTGCCGAAAGAAGAAGAAGAAAAAAAACCCCAAGAGTTTTTTCCGCGTTCTCTTACGCACTTTCCAGTCCCCACTAGCTTCTGCATCCGGGTGAGACTCTCTGCCTCCCCTTTTCCAATCATCGACATCTAGGGTTGCCAACCTCCAGGTACTGGCAATAAATACACAATGCATAATATGCCAAGTGAATCTATTAAGCAAGTCTTATAACAACAGCAAGCATTCCAACAGTTGTCATAAGTGGTGCATGACGCAAAGTTTCTTCCAAAACAAGTATAATCTTTACAAAATGCAGTATGTCAATCAAGTACAAAGTTCATAGTTGCCAATATAATGGGTATCCGGTAAATCTTCCCATTTCGCAGCAGCTTCTTCAATAAAGGCAATCCTATGAAAAGTTATTTCATGGAACATATGTTCCACACTTAGTTGTATAACCTCCTGTAGTAAATGGATGGCTTGCTGAGATGACAAGATTTACCGGACACCCATTATATTGGCAACTATGAACTTTGTACCAGATTGACATACTGCATTTTGTAAAGATTATACTTTTTTTGGAAGAAAATTTGCGTCATGTACCACTTATGACAACTGTTGGAATGCTTGTTGTTGTTATAAGACTTGCTTAATAGATTCACTTGGCATATTATGCATCGTGTATTTATTGCCAGTAGTGCTTTTGTGGTTGTTTAACTATACGTTTGGCACTCGATAATTTGTTTGATTGCTTAACCTCCAGGTACTAGCTGGAGATCTCCTGCCATTACAACTGATCTCCAGCCGATAAGAGATCAGTTGCCCTGGAGAAAATGGCCGCTTTGGCCATTGGACTCTATGGCATTGGAGTCCCTCCCCTCCCCTCCCCAAACCCCGCCCTCCCCAGGCTCTGTCCCTAAAACCTCCTGCCGGTGGCTAAGAGGGACCTGGCAACCCTATCAACATCCAAAGGCTCACCTTCTTCCGTTTTATAGCTATGTAGACGAACAAACAGACGCTTAGGAGAATCAGCAGCACGAATGGCACCCCCGCTCCCAAGACCACGTTAGTTGGAGGGAATTGAATCTGTCCCACTGCCGCTTCTGTAGGAAAAAAAGATAGAGTTGAAACAGGGTTGCCAACCTCCAGGCAGAGCCTGGAGATTTCCTGGAATTACTACTGATCTCCAGACTACAGAGTAGGGTGCCAACCTCCGGGCACTAGCTGGAGTTCCCCTGCTATTACAACTGATCTCCAGCCGATACAGGCCAGTTCCCCTGGAGAAAATGGCTGCTTGGGCAATTGGACTCTATGGCATGGAAGTCACTCCCCTCCCCAAAACCCACCCTCCTCAGGATCCGCCCCCAAAAACGTCCCACCAGTGATGAAAAGGGACCTGGCAACCCTACTACAGAGATCAGCTCCCCTGGAGAAAGCGGCAGCTTCAGAGGGCAGACACTATGCCAGGGGTGTCAAACATATGGCCTGCGGGCCACATCCGGCCCCTTGAGAGCTCTTATCCGGTCCGCGAGCAGTCACCTCCCCCTGGTTAGGCATGGCACGGCCCGACCAAGTGACATTTCTGTCATATCCGGCCCTCGTAACAAAGCAGTTTGACACCCCTACTCTATGGTATATCATAGATTCTGGGTGAAGATGGACTGCCTTCTGAAGCCCTGCCCTCTCCAGGCTCCACCCCCAAATCTACAGGAATTTCCCAACATTGAGTTGGCAACCCTAAACAGGGAGGACAAGAAGAGAGACGCACAGTGGTTGTGAAACCCACGTGGGTCTGTCAAAGTGGCTTCTGGCCCATGGAAGCCTCGGCCAGCATATATGTCCTTGCCATTTTTGGCATTGTGAGCTACCTCTTGTCTAGGGTTGCCAGGTCCCTCTTCACAACCGGTGGGAGGGTGTTTTTGGGTGGAGCCTGAGGAGGGTGGGGCTTGGGGAGGGCAGGGACTCTAATGCCATAGAGTCCAATTGCCAAAGCGGCCATTCTCTCCAGGTGAACTGATCTCTATCGGCTGGAGGTCAGTTGTAATAGCAGGAGATCTCCAGCCAGTACCTGGAGGTTCTACTGGAATGCGCACAGAAAGGCAATCCAAACCAATGGTTAACAAATATAAATGAACTTTGTTAACAAGAAGGGTAAGTCTATATACAAGTACTTATTACAAAAATGGTCACAACAACAAGAACACACAAAGTTGTGTATCCAAAATCAATGTGTCCAATGATAATATAATAATAATATAATAATGTCTTCCTTTTTTGTTCACAGGGATCACGGGTAAGTAAGCCCTTAGGTCCGAGAGGAAGAAGACTGCCGTTTCAGTTCTTCATCAGTTCCTCTTTGTGAACCTACTGAATTACCGCACTTTGTATTCCCAGCGATGTATTAAGAGTTTGAAAATGTTATAAAAAACATCGCTTTAAAAGGGTTTTTGGATACCACGTCTTATAAATGATTGGAAAACGTCTTCACAGCTAGAGGGGCCAAACAAAGTGCGAACAGTATTTTTTATAATGTTTTCAAACTCTTTTTTTATTTCTTTTTATACAAGTTTCAAATATATATTTCTTTTTCTACATACATTGTTTGTATAACGTACTTTTCTCATTCCCTTCCATCCCACCCATCCCCCTCCCTAACCCCACTCCTTCTACTTATAATTTTTAGTCTCTTAACCCCAGCCACGGGCACAAAGTCTGAATCTTCCACCGAATGTCTTTTCTTCATTCCATTGATATCCACTCTAAATAGGTCTCCCCTCTACTCATGATTTCCCTGTTCTTATCTTCCCATGAAGTCTTCTGACGCATCATCTCGACGATATCCGACTGTATAAATTCAAACAGATAGCTGTGCCAGATTTCTATAGTCCATTTACTTTTATCCTTCCAACCCAGAGCTATTACTGCTTTGCTTGCTAATAACATAGCCTTGAATGTGGCCTGGTCCCTCTTGTTTACCCCCGAGTTCCCTGTTGTACTCATTAATATTAGCTTAAAATCTACGGTTAGGGATACTTTACATATTCTCCTTATAATTTTTAGTATTTGTGTCCAAAAGTCCCTAACCTCTGGGCATTCCCACCACATGTGGGAGAACCATCCCTTAGATTGTCTACAGTGCCAGCACATGGGGCTTAGTCCTGGAAACATATTCGCTAATTGCGCTGGTGTTTTGTACCATTTTGTGAAAAATGTGTGTTCCAATTCATTAAATTTAATCACTTTAATTCCCTCTAATCCTTTCATAATTTTATCTGCTGTGTTTTCTGATATCTGACCTTCCTTGCTCCAAGTTTTTTGTAAATATGACATTGTCTTATCTTTATTTGATATCATTTTCCTGTAGATTTTTCCTGCCAATCCTTGTTTTGATTTTTGCATTTCTTTATATATTTCTTCCATTGGTACCTCTGACCATATTTCCCCTTTTTCATTAATCATTTTAACCCTTCTGTAAAGGCCTGTTGTTTTTAACCAATGTTGCTTGCCTATCTCTTCTACTATCTCCTGTAGAGGTTTTAGGGTTCCTTCTCTGTACATATCACCCAGTCTATAGTATCCTTTTGACCTTAGGGTTTCCCACCATTTACATTCCCTCATTTCGGTGTGCATAGTCTCTAGAGGTGCCCATCTTGAGGTCCTTCCTAACCATAAAGGTTGCCATTTATTCCATACCTCTAGTGCTGTGCGTCTGGGCCCTATGGTTAATTTTAAATCTTTACTTATGACCTTTGAGAAAATGCCAAATCTTCCTATGTCACTGTTAATCTTATTTTCAAATCTAACCCATTTCTGGTCACTTTCTTCTCCTATCTCTAATAATGACTTTAATTGAAAAGCGGCGTAATAGCTATTCAAATCCGGGACATCCCAACCCAATTCTGATCTAAGGCTGTTTTCAAACTCTTAATACATCGCTGGGAATACAAGTGCAGTAACAGCCTTATAAACGTATCTGGTTTTTTTTTAACTTCCTTTTCTTACTGCATTTTTCTTATGCACTTAATGGACCCTCCCAATGTCATTCTTGTAGCTTGGAGACACGTCTCTCTAGTTACATCATGTTGGTTCCCATTAGGGATACTTACCTTTCTTGTTAACAAAGTTCATTTATATTTGTTAACCATTGGTTTGGATTGCCTTTCTGTACAAGTTTTGGTATTTACACAGAAGTGTCTCTATTTGGATAGTCCCTGGAGGTTGGCAACCCTACTTTTGTCTAAGGCAGTTGTAGGTATTTTAAAGAAAATCAACACAACTGCTGTGGTTTTAGGTGCCTCAAGATGCATGGGTTGCAATGGGCGAACACGGCTACTCCCTTTGGATCATACCCACAGCGTAGCTCATGTTGATCTTCACTTCCCCCGCCACTATGAGGCTGCACGTCCGCAGACCTGCCGTTCGGATCACGAGGCAGTGGGGGACATCTGTGCTTGCGTTCGCAGCATCCCAGCGCAACACAGCCCTCGGCGGGAGAGGAGCGGAGATGATGCAGCAAAGGCTGATCCGGTCGTCTTCAAGGAGCGGTCCTGTGTGGTTGGCAAAGACTGCAGGGAAGACAAGAAAGGGAAATGTGCAGGGAAATCATGGGTTGGGTCCAGCCAGCTTTTTCGCTTCATCTTAGCCAACCCTCCCTCCTTATTAAGAAGAAGTAGAAGAAGAAGAGTTGGTTTTTATATGCCAACTTTCTCTACCACTTAAGGAAGAATCAAACCGGCTTACAATCACCTTCCCATCCCTTCCCCACAACAGACAGGTAAGTGGGGCTGAGAGAGCTGTGACTAGCCCAAGGTCACCCTGCTGGCTTCATGTGTAGGAGTGGGGAAACAGGAGTGCGGGGGGGACACTACACCACAAGGCCCCCCTTTAGGGTTGGCAACCCCACCCAGCATGGAATCCTCTCTTATATACCATCTGTGGCCCCAGTCAGGGTTCGGCCCCGCCTCTTCCTAGAAGTGAAAAAAAGAGGCTGGATACCCACTCTCAGGGGATACCCACTCTCTTTTGCACTCCCTCCTGGGCTTTAAAGGGGGTTGCCAACCTCCTGGTACCAGCTGGAGATCTCCTGCTATTGCAACTGATCTCCAGCCGACAAACGCAAGTTCACCTGGAGAATATGGCCGCTTTGGCAGTTGGACTCTATGGAATTGAAGTCCCTCCCTTCCCCAAACCCCGCCCTCCTCAGGCTCTGCCCCCCAAATCTCCAGGTATTTCCTAACCCGGAGCTGGCAGCCCTAGCAGGTGTCAGGCCCAGCCTCCCTCCTCCGTTTTCTTTCCCTGGCCTTTCCCGGCGGCCGCCCTTCCTTCCTATGGGCTGTCACCAGGCTCTCGAGGTCTCCCACCTCTCTAGAAACAATGGCAGTCACCACTTGGCTGGGGTCTGTCACTGCCTGCCCTGCTGGACCGGCCGCTGCTCCTGGGTCCCCTGCTGCCTCCCTCTCTGGGTAAGGGCCCTCAGGGCTATGAGTTGTTTGCAGCTTGCCTGGCGGTAGGGTTGCCAGGTCCCTCTTCACCACCTGCAGGAGGTTTTGGGGGCAGAGCCTGAGGAGGGTGGGGTTTGGGGAGGGGAGGGACTTCAATGCCATAGAGTCCAACTGCCAAAGCGGCCATATTCTCCAGGTGAACTTGCGTCTGTCAGCTGGAGATCAGTTGCAATAGCAGGAGATCTCCAGCTAATACCTGGAGGTTAAGTAATCAAAGATTAACACCTCTGTACTAGTACCTAAGGTTAGAAAATAAGTACAGAACAAATCACTATAGCCAAATACTGAAAAAGTGTAATAAGCATAAGCAAACATCACATAATATACAGTAACTATCAATCCAAGGTAAGTGTCTACAAGAGAGTAACAATCAATCCAAAGGTGAGTGTCTACAAAAGACACTCCAGTTTGGAAGTCTTCAAAAGAAGAGAAGGTAAACAGGGATACGATCATTTCAAGTCTTCCTCAGTCCCGTTTAGTTTGAGTCTTAACAAGTACACTTGTTTCAATGCAAGCTTTCAAAGCCAGTGGTAGTAATCTCCCATAGGGATGAAGAAAAGAAGCATACCATGTAGAATTAATATTTCATATCTTATGATTTCCAAACAAGGATATTCATTCTCCAGTACATGGTTGCACAGACAAGTTCAATAATTAACAACGTTCCCAAATAGGATACAATGAGATACAATGGGAGATTATTACCACTGGCTTTGAAAGCTTGCATTGAAACAAGTGTACTTGTTAAGACTCAAACTAAACGGGACTGAGGAAGACTTGAAACGATCGTATCCCTGTTTACCTTCTCTTCTTTTGAAGACTTCCAAGCTGGATTGACTGTGACTGTTACTCTTTTGCAGACACTCACCTTTGGATTGATTGTTACTCTCTTGTGGACACTTACCTTGGATTGATAGTTACTGTATATTATGTGATGTTTGCTTATGCTTATTACACTTTTTCAGTATTTGGCTATAGTGATTTGTTCAATACCTGGAGGTTGACAACTCTACCTGGTGGGAAGGGGGCACTGGTCTCATTCGACAGAGAGTTCCACCAGGCCAGGTTGCTACACAGAGGCAGGCAATGGCAAACCACACGTTCGTCTCTTGCCCTGGAAACCCTACAAGGTCTCGCTTAACTTGGCTGCAGCTTGACAGCCCTTCCCACCATCAGCTGAGGCTGAGATGTAGGAAGAACAGCCAGAAGGAAGACTCTAGCAAGAAATAACAATCTAATGGGCAATGATCCCTTAAGGTTTTGGGGCCTTCCAACTCAGGAAATGTGGCATGACCACGTCTGTTTCTTCCGTTGACAAGGAAGTCTGAATGTGCTGGACTCTGGAATTCTCTTGTTGCTGCTCTAATGGTTATTTCAAATTTCTGAACTGATCAATCCTTTTTTATTGGGGGAGCAATTCCATTAATAAAGTTCTGGATAATAATGGGAAGGGGATGACTGTTGAACTGGACAGATCCTTGCCTGTGTTTAGAGGTGATAGGCCGCCTGGATGGCCCTGATAAAGGTAGAAAGGAGGGGTATACATTTTGTCAAATAAATAATAAATACGCATAAAGTTGCGATGGCTGTTCTACTCACAATCCCCAATTCCTATGATCAATTCAAGCATCCCCTTAAGATTCCATGGTCTGCCCAAATGTAGCGTGGCCAAGAGGTCTAAGGCGCTGGATTAAGGCTCCAGTCTCTTCGGGGGCATGGGTTCGAATCCCACTGCTGCCAGTATCTTTTAGGGGAGGGGCTGTGGCTCAGTGGTAGAGCATCTGCTTGGCATGCAGAAGGTCCCAGGTTCAATCCCTGGCATCTCCAGTTCAAGGGACCAGGCAGGTAGGTGATGTGCAAGACCCCTGCCTGAGACCCTGGGTAGCCGCTGCCGGTCTGAGTAGACAATACTGACTTTGATGGACCAAGGGTCTGATTCGGTATAAGGCAGCTTCATGTGTTCATGTGTACACATTCCTAAATTATCCTCATGCTACTACACAGAAAGGGAAGGAGATTCATTCTTACCTTTCATCACTACCAAATGGGTGGTCTTATTCAAAGGCCGATGGCCAAGTCCGATGTGGCACTGGTACTGCCCAGCATCTTCAAACTGGACTTTGGGTATCTTTCTCTCAGAACAAGTGCCACTGCCATTGGGCGAGGTGGGCTTCCCTGATGTTTCCTGGGTCTGGTGAACTTTTACGGTGTTATATTTTTCATCTTGGGGATTGAAGTTGAACACATATGAAAGGGTCACTGTGCTATTAACAGCTGCGAAGATCTCTTCATCTGGTGCCTTGAGAAAACCTGACAGCAGAAAAGAGGAGAATGAAATATGCGTCTATTGTTCATTTCTGTCTTCTTCACTTACTGAGGAAGTTCTCTTTCCCCTTAGGGTTCTGTTGACCCCATTGGGACATTAAGCCAATTTTAGGGATTTTTAAAACGCCAGGACAAGGAGGAGGAGCTTCTTCAGAGTGAATTCATGGAAAAAAAGAAGAACGAAGTTCACGACATCATCAAAGACCTAATCGGAAGTTTGGCAAATGGGGAAGCAGGCAGGCAGGAAAGGGTTAGAGCGGTTCCTCAGTGGAACAGGCTTCCTCGGGAGGTGGTAAGCTCTCCTTCCCTGGAGGTTTTTAAGAAGAGGTTAGATGGTCATCTGTCAGCAATGCTAGAGGGAGGGCATCTTGGTCATTTTCTGGGGATGGAGTAGGGGTCACTGGGGGTGTGGGGGGGTAGGTAGTTGTGAATTTCCTGCATTGTGCAGTGGGTTGGACTAGATGACCCTGGTGGTACCTTCCAACTCTATGATTCTATGGTGTCTGAAGGCCTTTTCAGAGTAGCTGTTGTTAGTTACTGATCTGACAGATCAGATTTACTGATACGGGTACCCGAATGTCTATCTCAAATGGCAACTGATATGTCCGGGGGGCTCTTTTTGGCAAGGAACAAAGTGCTGGAAAAGGCTTAAATATAGGGTTAGCAACCTCCAGGTAGCCCTGACCAGGATGGCCCAGGCTAGCCTGATCTCATCAGTTCTTAGAAGCTTAGCAGGGGCAGCCCTGGTTAGTATTTGGATGGGAGACCACCAAGGAATACCAGGGTTGCTGTGCAGAGGAAGGCACTGGCAAACCACCTCTGTTGGTCTCTTTCCTTGAAAACCCCATAAGGGGTCGCCATAAGTTGGCTGTGACTTGATGGCACTTTACACACACACAACCTCCAGGTAGGGCTCTGGAGTTCTCCCGGAATTACTATGGATCTTCAGACTACAGAGATCAGTTCCCCAGGAGGAAATGGCAGCTTCGTAGGGCTTCGAAAAGCCCTAAATTAAAAGGTTGAAAATGAGGCGCACACTTTGAATGTTATGCCAGCCTGATCCAGAAAGAATTATTTTAACTGCACTCCTTGGATGTGTGCTTATACATTTCTAAATATAGTGTAGCAATGCTCACTTGGATTACATGTTGTAATACATACCTGGGCTGACACTAAATGATTACATTTGTATTTTCAAATTTTATGTGTGCAAAATATGTTGCATTAGACCACTGAGGAAGGCCTGAGGGCCAAAACACATTTGAAGAAGAAGAGTTGGTTTTTATATGCTGACTTTCTCTACCACTTAAGGGAGACTCAAACCGGCTTACAATCACCTTTCCCTCCCCACAACAGACACCTTGTGAGGTAGGTGGGGCTGAGAGAGAGTGACTTGCCCAAGGTCACCCAGCTGGCTTCATGTGGAGGAGTGGGGAAACAAATCCAGTTCACCAGATTAGCCTCCACCGCTCATGTGGAGGAGTGGGGAATCAAACTCGGTCCTCCAGATCAGAGTCCACCGCTCCAAACCACTGCTCTTAACCACTACACCACGCTGGCAAGTGGTTTTAATTATTAATTGGCATGTGGTTTTAATTATCAACCCAGTTATCTGTTGCCATATGGGCTTGTTTTCAATATGTGCATAAGCGCTTTATAATAAATGTTTCATGGTTTTATTTAGGTCTTGTTTCACCCAACCTTTTGGGCACCCATTCACACATTACGAAACCTGCTGTCCCCTAAATGTCTTCTACAGGGCCTGTTGGCACACATGTGCTCGAAACTTATGACCCAAACCTATGTGGGCCTGGTTCAGATCAGGGGTATGGTATATGGGGAGAGGGGGCTTATGCCTTCCTCCACCTTCTCCTGAGTCAGTTCTGCATACAACTGGGAATTAAATCCTGAGCACAGAACTCCCAGAATATGTTGGTCAACAGGACCCATGGTGGACATGTGGACTTTGTAACGCAGGGGTGGGGAACCTTTTTTCTGCCAAGGGCCATTTGGATATTTATAACATCATTCGCCGGCCATACAAAATTATCAACTTAAAAATTAGACTGCTATATTTGGTCAAACATTTAGCCAAGAGGCACTACCGGAAATGGCTCTAAGTGTCTGCCGTCCCCAGCTAGGCCCAAGAGATTCAGGCAGGGCAGCAAACATGTTTCTCCACGGCCCGGGTGGGAAAGGGTTAACACAGTTTCTTGGGCAGTCCTAGCAGCTCCATAGCTAATGACTCTTCTGCAAGGGGGAAAGAAGGTTCCTTTTCTCAGCAAACCAAACTCACATCCGCCTTGAATAGAGGCTATTCCTGTCTGCGGGAGGGGGTGGATCGCCAGTCTTAGATCCTTCTGAGTTAGAGATCTGCCAGGTCCCACGAAGGGCCAGACCAAATGATTTCGCAGGCCTTTTATGGCACCTGGGCCTGACGTTCCCCACTAGGGTTGCCAAGTGCCCAGTGGTGGTGAGTAAAATCCCGCCAATCCACCGGGCTTACCGCTGACCAACTGAGGGCCAGCGGGCACTGTGCGCATGCCCGCATGCACAACGAGCCTACATCGCTTCCGGGTTTACCCGGAAGCGACGTGGACACTCTAGCAACTTCGGCCGAAACTCTATGGTTTTCATAGAGTTTCGGCCAAGATTGATAGTGTGTCCACATCACTTCCGAGTAAACCGGAAGTGACGTAGATGCGCAGGTGCGCGGACGCATTGTGCCAGGCGCGTGCGTGCACCGCACACTTCAAGAAACCTCCCGCCCATGGACCAACAGGACCTGGTAAGCCTATTCTCTACCCCTGTTGTAACGTGTGAATAGGCAATATAGGAGTCGAGAAACTCAATACCAGCAAGGGAGAACTGTTGGTACATACGCACCTTAAAGATTAGGAGCATCTACATTGCTAGCGGTTTCAGAAAATGAGGACCTCCTACGTAATACGATTTTCCTGCTGTCTAGATACCAATGACTTAGCTTTTCCTACCTATTACTGTGACTTTGTAGGGGATAATTAGTCCATGGACGGAACAATGCCAAGTCCCGTTGTCCTGAACTTGAAGATTCTTAATTTGCAGTATCCGATCGTTGTCCATTCGACTCCAACGTGGTTGAGGGCCTTTCTCATGGTGGGGTGCAATCCATTCAATTTTGGTTGGTTTCGGATCAGGAAGATGCAGTCGCAGTTCTAGACTCTCACCTTGCAGGAGATATCCTTCTGGAGAGCCGGTCACTGTGAAGGGGGGTGGGGGAAAGCCCATCATGTGAATCCTTTCTGGTCTTGGATCTCCCTTGCCCTTCTCTCAAGGGCAACATGAAGGAGAACTTGGCATTTCACACGAATCTGCCTTATACTGACTCAGACCCTGGGTCCATCAAAGTCAGTATTGTCTACTCAGACTGGTAGCGGCTCTCCAGGGTCTCAGGCAGAGGTCTTTCACATCACCTACCTGCCATGTCCCTTTAACGGGAGATGCTGGGGATTGAACCTGGGACCTTCTGCATGCCAAGCCAAGGCTCTACCACTGAGTCAAGGCCCCTCCTTTCCTTTTCCTTCCTTCCAGTAAGAACATAAGAAGAATGCTGTTGGATCAGAGCAGTGGTCAATCTAGTCCAGTGTCCTGTCTCACACTAGGGTTGCCATCTCCAGGTTGGGAAATACCTGGTGATTTTTGGGGTGGGGGAGGGCAGGGTTTGGGGAGGGGAGGGACTTCAATGGGATATATTGCCATAGAGACCACCTGGGATTACTACTGATCTCCAGGCGACAGAAATCAGTTCACCTGGAGAAAATGGCCTCTTTGGTTGTCTCCAGGTGAACTGATTTCTGTCGCCTGGAGATCAGTAGTAATCCCAGGACATCTCCAGCCACCATCCAGAGGTTGGCAACCCTCTCTCGCTCAGTGGCCAACCAGTTATTCTGGAGGGCCAATAACAGGGCATAGAGGCTGAGGCTTTCCTCTGTTGTTGCCCTTGGCACTGGGCTCTGGAGGTTTACTGCCTCTGAATATAGATGTTCCCTTTAGTCACCATGGCTAGCAGCCACTGACAGACCCTGACATCACATACCTTTCAGAAAGTGAAGGTGAATATTTCTCTCCTCTCCAGACCCATCACAGGTATAAACACCTTCTTCTGCTTGTGGCATCTCTAAGGAGAATTCCCTGTTCCCTGTACCTTTGTATTTGTCTTTTTTGGGGGGAACTGTGTAGAAAATAGAAATATAAGGAGAAGATGCTCATTAGGAAAAGTATGGACACGTCTTCCATGTGCTGGATATGTGTGGAATGTAGTCATCGCACCTCTGATATTATTTTGTTAATACTTAACCATTGTTCCACTTAACCATTGTTCCACTGGGCTCAGAGCCATTCATCAAAAGGTGTTCATGCTGGGTTTCTCACCTGAGTCTCTCCAGATAATGGCCTTGGACCAAGCAAAGGCCATAGTCAAGCAGAGAATGTTTGATACTGAGAGACAGGACGATATTGCAATGGTTCCATATTTTCTAGCTCCCCCATAGAAGAGATATGTGGCATTGCCAGTTCCCTACTTATCGAATTTGACAGTTCCGGCATATGGAAGAGCGTTTTCTATGGCCCGATGTGATTCCTTCCCTTCGGCGGTTCTGGAGGACCGCTACAAAACGGTACCAATGGCAGGGTGCATCTGTTCATGTGGTACTGGCAAACTGGAAACTATTGAACATATCCTGTTGGGGTGTGGGTTCCATAAAGAAATTCGTGACAAGTATTTACAACCCCTGCAACAGAGACTTTTTGGTCTCCCAGATTGTGAGGAAACCTGCTTTTAGTGGATTCAAATCCTCAGGTTTCTCTTGCGTGTGCCAGATTTCTGGCTCCAGCGGTTAGGATCCGTAAAGAACTCAAGAAGGAAGAAGACTAACGGGTTCTAGGTTTTCTGGGTCTGAGTTCATGTATTCTGTCTTATAGGGGTATTTTTTAGGTATATGGGGCAAAGTACTGTTTTGTATTGATGGCTGTGTATTTTGGGGGGGGGCTATAACGGTCTCACTTGACATGCTGGTTGCGTACCACAATAAAGATCGACTGACTGATACGTGTGGAATGGTATAACTCGGATTTACCTTGCCAAGGTTTCCCTTCTATGTATCTTAAAACTTTTGTTCCGTTGTGTTTCCAGGATACAGTGCCCGGATTTGAGTTTGTATTGACACCAGGACAAGGAAGGGTAATACGCTGGCCAGCAATGGCATAAGCATATTCGTCCGCAGTTACAGAAAGCAGCATTCCTGAAAGACAAAGTGAAAAAGTGAAAGGGCAAAGGGAGGTAGATAACATGGCAGGAATATTAACTCCTCTTTAGAACACTGTGGAGTTCGGGCTTTTCTGCATTCTCATTTTCCTTGTTTGTGTGTTCCAGTTGCTTCGGGGTGGGGGCTGTTCTTCACGTGTTTTGCTCCCTCTAGTGGTCGATCCGACATTACACTGGTTCATGTCCAGAATAAAAACCTGCAGTTTAAATCTGCAGAGAGATATGTTGGACATAAACTGGTGTAATATCGAATCGATCACTAGAGGGAGCAAAAGACGTGCAGAAAAGGGGGGGAACCCCACCCGAAGAAACAGGTACTTACAAGCAAGGAAAACGAGAATGTGGAAAAGCTGGCACTCTCTGAGCAAGCAGCAACACTCCCCCCTCAGATTCCCCAAAACGGCCCCTGAACCTTGACTCGCTCAAAGATCCCCCTATCTCTCTTGCTACAAATCTGGTTCCAAACTCTTTGTGGCCTGCGCCACTCCTGGTGTGTTATTAGGGTCACCAACCTCCAGGTACCAGCTGGAGATCTCCTGCTATTACAACCGATCCCCAGCTTATAGAGATCAGATCACCTGGAGAAAATGGCCGCTTTGGAAATTGGACTCTATGGCATTGAAGACCCTCCCCTCTCCAAACCCCGCCCTCCTCAGGCTCCACCCCAAAAACCTCCCGCCGGTGGCAAAGAGAGACCTGGCAACCCTAACTTGGCCCCACCCACTTCCTAAAAACACTTCTATGGAAACACATCCCCCCTGAGCTCTCTCCCCCCCCAACTCCACCCTCCCCAGGCTCTGCTCCCCAAATCTCCAGACGTTTCCCCATCCAGAGCTGGCAACCCTATCCCTCTGTGTATGGGATGTCATTTTGCCTGCACTGTTATCGAATCAGATGATCAGGACAGATGAGACGTTGGGAGTTTTCTGGCAGGAGCTTTCAAGTGTCTTTTAAGGCAGAAGCGCCGTCCAAATTTGGGTCAGAGAAGCATAGGAAGGAGAGGTTTAAGCCTTCAACCTCCCCCTGCCATGTTTTTCTAACAGAACCCCCCTGCCATGCTGTAAGACAGGGGTGGGGAACCTCAGGCCCGGGGGCCGCATACGGCCCCCGAGGACATTTTTTGTGGCCCTCAGGAGCTCTGGGGCCCTGGTGCAGAGGCGGGGCGCAGGTCGGCCCTCCCAGAGGGTGTTCCTGGCGCCACAGCTTACAGCGGCGCTGCGGCGCCCTTTGGACCTCCTCTCGCCGACTGTCGGCTGTTGAGCAGCGAGAGGGAGGGGGAAAGAGGCTGGTGGCTCCCGGTGGCAGAGCATGCATGCAGGAGCCGATTGGGCTTCGGGGGGGGGCCCTTTTGTGGACTGGGGAGGAGAGGGCATGGAGATTGGGGCCCGGTCGCGCGGGGCTCTGTGCGCCGCCGTGTGTGTGTGTGTATGGGGCAGGGGAGGCTGGGGTCCGGTCGCGCGGGGCCAGCGTGCACGGCGGTGTGTGTGTGTGGGGGGGGGAAAGGCTTTTCTCTCTTCTTCCTCTTTTTCTGTCACTCTCCTTTCTCTCCCTCTCTTTCTCCCTCTTTTTCTGTCTCTTCTTTGTCTCCCTCCGTCCTTTTCTTTGTCTCCCTCTGTCCTTTTCTTTCTTTCTCCCTTTCTCTCCCTCCCTCCCTTTTCCTCTTTTTCTGTTTTCCTTCCTCCCTTGCCGATCAACTGTGGGCTGCGCCCCCCTGGCACCTCGTTTGCTCGGGCCCACTGCTGGCTGCCCTTCCACCTGGGAGGGGGGAGTGGGGGCACCCTGCAGGCCTTCTCTGTGTGGCCTCCCCTGGGGGTGCCAACCTCCAGGTGGTAAACCACAAGAAAAGAAGGCTCAGTGCTGTAAGGATAATTGGAGCAACCCAAAACAGCACTATAACACTATAAAGCAAATAAGTGAATTTTATAAAGTGCAAAGTGAATAAATATATACAGCATATACAAAGGGAGTACAACCAGATACAAAATTTACAATAACAATCCAATAAATATGACTTATCAAGAGGATGCCAAGGATCCTGATTCAACAGGTAAGTTCAAGTAATCAACCAATTAAGGTATCATTTGATATTAGAATTTTTTGAATCATTCAAATTCTTTTTAGGTTGCAGTTATTGGAACAAAGCCACAGGAAAAAGATGTCAGACGTGTTGTCTAGATCGGGACCACGTTTCGCATATGGCTTCTTCGGTGACCTGTATCTGTGTATCAAAAATGCATGTATTCAACTAATAAATCAACATTTATAATAGACATTAAAACATTATTTAATCAATAATAAAAAGACTATGCAAGCATAAATATTCTTACCAATAATAGATATAAGTATAAGTGCCTTAGTAGGTGTTGTCTCATAGGGACCGCAAAGATTTGTATCCAGGTCTCCAAAAGGACAGAATAGTCAAGGAAAGATAAGGATGGTATTTAAAAGTAAAAAGGATTTGGCTCTTAAATGATCGCAGCTGTAGCAGACAGGCTCAGAAAAAACTCAGAAAAAAAGGGTTCTTAAAGTGATGCTATCCTAAAAAACAGGAATAATCTAATTCATTGTTTAGACCATTGGGAGACAATGTTCCCATAAGGAAAATAAGTTTAGTCTCCATTTGGTGCAATATTTTTTGGATATTTTGCGAGTCATAGGGTCGACCACGGAATTGCCATAAAACACAAAAGGAGAAATCCCTATCTCCATGTCCTTTTTCCAAAAAATGGGCAGTGAGCGGGGCTTCTAAATTTCTGGAGCGAATTCTAGAAGAATGTTCAGAGATCCTGATCCTCACGGGACGTATGGTGCTGCCAATGTATTTTAAACCACATTTACATTCCACGCAATAAACAACATTTTTTGAAGCACAATTAAAGAAATTTTTTAGAAAAAAACGGAAACCAGTGGTAGTAGATGTGAGCTCTTTAACTGTAAGGCATAAATTACACACTGAGCACGTACCACAACGATGATGTCCTATTGCTGGCGGCAAAAGTAAAGAAGTGGAAAAAGAAGGCTGGGGAGAAATGTCAGTGTGAACCAGGAAGTCACGCATGGATCGTGGGCGGCGTAATCCGCATAGAGGTGGATTTTTACAGCCAGGTAAGGTTTCTACTAGGTGCCAATGTCTTTTGATTATGTTATTGATCAGATGAGCCTTGGAGCTATGTTGTAAGGACCAAGTAATGTTAGTAGAAGATGTAGGTGGTTTTGATCTTAAAAGTTCCTGTCTGTCTTTCAGATCTGCTCTGGTTTTGGCTGACTGTAAGACGTGGGGTGGATATCCTTTGGCTGACAATGCATTGTTTAAAGAAGCAGCTGTATAGTGATAGTCTGTTGAAAGAGTTGAATTCCTCTTTATTCTTAAAAAATGACTGTAAGGAAGATTGTTAATTAAGTGTGGTGGATGAAAAGAAGAAAAATCAAGTCCTGCATGCTTAGTTAAGGGTTTGGTATAGGGTTTTACTGCCAGAGTAGACCCAGCAGTAACAAACACTTCCAAATCCAGAAATGGAATGGAAGTCTTACTGAACGTACCAGTAAAAGTAAGGTGAGTATGAAGAGTATTAACCCATTCTAAAAACTGTTTGTAGGCAGCCACTGACTTGAAATTAAAGAACAAATCATCAACAAAACGTTTATAAATAAGAATGTCATCTGAAAAGGGATTGTTTTGGAATATGAACTTTTTTTCGAAGTAAATCATAAAAATATTGGCTATTGAAGGAGCGCAAGCTGCGCCCATACTGACTCCATTAACTTGTAAATAAAATTGATCTTTATACCTAAAGTAATTATGCTCAAATAATATATCCAAAAGTTGCAGCAAAAATTGGGTAGGCGGAGAGGGGTCATTTCTAGAGTCTAAAAGATCTTGGATCATATTGCGCGCTTCATTAAGGGGTATATTCGTATACAAAGATACGACATCTAAGGTAGCAAAAATACTATCAGATGGAATAGATTTGTTTTCCAGTTGAAAAATAAAATCTCGAGAATCTAGAAGAAACGAAGAGGTAGAAGAAGCATAAGGTTTTAAATAATAATCTAGGAACTGGGCAATAGGTTCTAGAAGTGATCCTGAGCCGGAAATAATAGGACGGCCAGGGGGAGGGCGAGTAGTTTTATGCACTTTGGGTAAAGTGTAAAATACAGGTGTTCTAGGAAATTTATTCTGTAGGAATTCAGCAGTTTGTGATGTGATATAGCCAGCTGCAAGACCTTCATAGACAGTTGTTCTAATAATTAATTCTATAGCTTTAACAGGGTTAGTAGGAATGGGACGATAGAAAGCAGAATTGGAAAGCTGTCGCAAATTTTCATTGTCATAATCACAGTAATTTAAAATAACAATAGATCCACCCTTATCTGCCTCCTTTATGACAATGGATTTATCTTTATTTAATTGATCAACAATCATTTCTTGGGCCGGAGTGAAATTTATTGAAGTGGGAATATGTCTCTTTTCCATCAAAGACACATCCCGAAGAACTAAATGTTGAAAGGTCTGAATGAGATGATTGGGGTTAGCAGGAATGAATGTGGAAGGACATTTAAAAGGTTGCCTCGCAACTGATGAACCCTGAAAAAAATCCTTTAGTTTTAATTGTCGGAATAATTTAAACAGGTCTACTCGGGTGTAAAAAGATGAATACTTTGGAGTAGGTGCAAAGCCAAGCCCCAAATTCAATACTTCTAATTCAGCTTTAGAAAGAGGTCTGTCAGATAAATTAAGGACTAAGTTCTCTCGTTTTGATTCCTCCCGCCTCGTGGGCGGGAGCCTGGGGGTCTGTAGTTCTTTGGTCGTCCTCCAGTTCGCAAAAAATAAGGTTTTCTGTTGTAAGAAGTATTAGAAAAGGATGAACCTGCACTAGAGGAGCTATATGAATCAAAATCACGGTCATTATTGGAAGGAGGTGGCTGATAGAAATTCCTTCTGGAGGAAGAATGAGAGGGACTTGACTGCTTGTATTCCCAATAATATATTTTCTTTTGTGCATAATCATTTTTGTCCCTAGAAAACTTTCGCATTTTCATGGATTTTATATTCTGCACATATTCAGCAAGGTCTTTTTCTAAGTTATCCAAATATTTTTTATAATCATCTGCAGAAGTTTTTATACGCAAATCATCCTTAGCTTTTTTAATATCATCCTCCATTTTGTTGGAATCACTGGAGGCTTGTTGGATGATTAATAACATCAGGTCCATTGAACAGCGATTCAAAATAGCAGCCCACCGTTCCTTAAAAGAAGAACTTTCAATGAATAAAGCAGGAGCCTTTTGAATTCTAAGACCCCTAGGAATTAGTTCTGATTTACAATAATCGGCTAATGAGGCAGCATGCAAATCAAGTCTAGTTTTTTTCTTGACCAAATTCCATAAAGTGGTACCATCTATATCCTGGGTATAAGTGGACAAATTACATAATGAAGGCATAGTCTTTAAAATATTTTCTTTTTCAACATTACTAAATGTAAACATATCGAGTTTGTGAGCCATAATGGTAAACCACAAGAAAAGAAGGCTCAGTGCTGTAAGGATAATTGGAGCAACCCAAAACAGCACTATAACACTATAAAGCAAATAAGTGAATTTTATAAAGTGCAAAGTGAATAAATATATACAGCATATACAAAGGGAGTACAACCAGATACAAAATTTACAATAACAATCCAATAAATATGACTTATCAAGAGGATGCCAAGGATCCTGATTCAACAGGTAAGTTCAAGTAATCAACCAATTAAGGTATCATTTGATATTAGAATTTTTTGAATCATTCAAATTCTTTTTAGGTTGCAGTTATTGGAACAAAGCCACAGGAAAAAGATGTCAGACGTGTTGTCTAGATCGGGACCACGTTTCGCATATGGCTTCTTCGGTGACCTGTATCTGTGTATCAAAAATGCATGTATTCAACTAATAAATCAACATTTATAATAGACATTAAAACATTATTTAATCAATAATGTTGATAACCTTACCTGGCTGTAAAAATCCACCTCTATGCGGATTACGCCGCCCACGATCCATGCGTGACTTCCTGGTTCACACTGACATTTCTCCCCAGCCTTCTTTTTCCACTTCTTTACTTTTGCCGCCAGCAATAGGACGTCATCGTTGTGGTACGTGCTCAGTGTGTAATTTATGCCTTACAGTTAAAGAGCTCACATCTACTACCACTGGTTTCCGTTTTTTTCTAAAAAATTTCTTTAATTGTGCTTCAAAAAATGTTGTTTATTGCGTGGAATGTAAATGTGGTTTAAAATACATTGGCAGCACCATACGTCCCGTGAGGATCAGGATCTCTGAACATTCTTCTAGAATTCGCTCCAGAAATTTAGAAGCCCCGCTCACTGCCCATTTTTTGGAAAAAGGACATGGAGATAGGGATTTCTCCTTTTGTGTTTTATGGCAATTCCGTGGTCGACCCTATGACTCGCAAAATATCCAAAAAATATTGCACCAAATGGAGACTAAACTTATTTTCCTTATGGGAACATTGTCTCCCAATGGTCTAAACAATGAATTAGATTATTCCTGTTTTTTAGGATAGCATCACTTTAAGAACCCTTTTTTTCTGAGTTTTTTCTGAGCCTGTCTGCTACAGCTGCGATCATTTAAGAGCCAAATCCTTTTTACTTTTAAATACCATCCTTATCTTTCCTTGACTATTCTGTCCTTTTGGAGACCTGGATACAAATCTTTGCGGTCCCTATGAGACAACACCTACTAAGGCACTTATACTTATATCTATTATTGGTAAGAATATTTATGCTTGCATAGTCTTTTTATTATTGATTAAATAATGTTTTAATGTCTATTATAAATGTTGATTTATTAGTTGAATACATGCATTTTTGATACACAGATACAGGTCACCGAAGAAGCCATATGCGAAACGTGGTCCCGATCTAGACAACACGTCTGACATCTTTTTCCTGTGGCTTTGTTCCAATAACTGCAACCTAAAAAGAATTTGAATGATTCAAAAAATTCTAATATCAAATGATACCTTAATTGGTTGATTACTTGAACTTACCTGTTGAATCAGGATCCTTGGCATCCTCTTGATAAGTCATATTTATTGGATTGTTATTGTAAATTTTGTATCTGGTTGTACTCCCTTTGTATATGCTGTATATATTTATTCACTTTGCACTTTATAAAATTCACTTATTTGCTTTATAGTGTTATAGTGCTGTTTTGGGTTGCTCCAACCTCCAGGTGGTGGCTGGAGACCTGGCAACCCTAGCCTCTTCCCCCCCCCACCGGGAGATCTACACCTGGTATGGCCCCTGAATGATGTCATAAATGTGCAAATGGCCCTTGGCAGGAAAAAGGTTCCCCACCCCTGCTGTAAGAGTCCTTGAAAGAAAAAAGACAGGCTTATGGCAGGTGCCTGTCTTTTTCCTTTAAAGGACTAACGACAACGGAGAGGCCCTATTGTTAATTAGGGAAACCATTCAAAGGAGGGTTTTGCCTCCCCTCATGGCCCCAACGAAGCTGTCGTCAGGCTCTTCCGCATCCTCATTTTCCTCATTCTCATGTCCTCATTTCTCGCATTTTCCTTGCTTGTAAGCGCCTGCTGGACATAAACCTGTGCAATATCAAATCGACCACTAGAGGGAGCAAAACACATGGGGCACAGAACCCACCTCTTCCCCGCCCCCAAAGAAACTGGAACTTACAAGCGAGGAAAATGAGAATGCAGAAAAACCCAATGTCTTTAAAGACGATCAGAGATCCATGATTTAGTTTGACACAGGCAGGATGCTGCTGCTGCTGCAGTTATTTCGCTTGGGGGCTTCGTAGATGTGTCTGGTTGGCCACTGGGTGAACAGACTACTGGATGTGATGGGCCTTGGTCTGATCCAGCAGGGCTTTTCTTATGTTTTTATTATATACTTATATTAGGTGCTGTGGAACCCACCCTCTAATAATATTAAGGACTTGGACACTATGTGGTCCAACCTCTCTAAATTTACTTTTAAAATTGCTCAAAATCATCCGTTGGCTCAAATTGTTTTATTGGGAGATTTAAATGCTCGAATTGGGTCAAACCAGCAGGAATGGTCCACCTCTATGGGTTTTGATGGGGAAGACTTGTTGCCTCCCCAATTAAGTTTGCCTCATTACTCTACTGATAAAGTATATAATAAGGCTGGAGTTAGACTGATAGAGTTTTGTGTGACTCATAGCTTAATAATTCTAAATGGACTACCACAATTCCCTTCATCAACAAACTCCACCTTTATATCTACAAGAGGCTGTAGTGTGATTGATTATGGTTTATGCTCTTTGAACTTGTTGCCTCTTGTCAAGTCAGTGAATATTGAAACCAATACCGAAAGTGATCATCTCCCCCTTTCATTTCTATTAAATTTCCCAATAAAGACCTTCAATTTTTTAAATCCCTCCCCTGATGAGAACAAGGTTTTAATCCTGACAAGGATTAAATGGTCAGAATCTACAGAAATTGAATTGTTCAATATCCTCCAATCTGACTTATTGTCCAAACTAAAGATGTCTATAATTGGCTCTTCCTCTCATGAGGAGATACTAATAGCCTTTTCTCAAGTTATAGAGCAATGTAGCTCTATAGCCGAACCGATACGTAAAACTACTTTTGAAACATCAACCTGGTTTGATTATGAATGTTTAACTCAAAAAAGGAATTTGCGATTGGTTTTTGGGAAATCTAGGAAAGGAGGCCAAACAATCGATATGGAGCAATATTTATCGTCAAAAAAAGCTTATCAGGAATTAGTGGCTAATAAAAAGAAAGCCTATTATCAAAAAAGATGGGACCAACTCTTTTTATCTCTGAAATCAAGTGACAGTAAAATCTTTTGGAGAACAATTTTTTGTCTATTAAACAACAAACCCTTTCCTGACTCAAATATTATCCCTCAAGTATGGGTTGATTATTTTCCCAATGTCTTTGGCCATGCTGTGGTCCCTCCATTTGATAATGAGGAAATTATTCCCTCAAATATCCCTCCATGGCATGCAGTAAGTAGGGAAGAAATTATGACCCTAATTTCTAAACTAAAAACCGGTTGAGCAACAGGTCCTGATGGGCTCCCTGTCGAACTCTTTAAGAAATATGCTGACTGGTGGGCTCCACTACTAGCCAGTCTTTTTACATCAATTGATCATTATGGTATACTTCCTGATTCATGGCTGAACTCAATCTTAATGCCAATCTATAAAAAGGGAGACCCCAATCTACCGGGAAATTATCGTCCTATTAGCTTGCTATCAGTACTGGGCAAGTTATATGCTAGACACCTTGAGACCCGCCTTTCGGAGTGGTCTCAAGCTAAATCCATTATTGGCCCAGAGCAAATAGGATTCACTAAGAACAAATCATCTTTAGATCACTGTCTCGTTTTATCCTTTCTTGTGGAAAAATACATGAAGTTGGGGGGGGAATTGTTTGCAGCTTTCATAGATCTAAAAAGTGCTTTTGACTCTATTTCTAGAGAGAAACTGTGGGACAAATTGTCAAATCTAGGAATGGACCCCAGGCTGCTAATACTTTTAAAGAAATTACACTTAAACACCACCTGCCAAGTTAAATACTCACCTAATGGTGGACTGACTAAGAAAATCTTAATTCAAAGAGGCGTTAAACAAGGGTGTGTTTTAGCTCCCCTACTTTTTAATATTTTTCTTTCTGATTTAGTGCAGTCATTGGGTTCAGTTAATGGTCACCCACCTAAATTAGGGTCCCAGTCTTTACTTCTACTTCTTTATGCAGACGATACCATCATTCTTTCTTTCACCAAAGTAGGCCTCCAACGATATCTAGATGCTTTTAATAATTATTCGAATTTACTTTCTATTAACTCCTCCAAATCAAAAGTAGTGGTATTTTCCAAAAAATGGTCCTTATACAAATGGCATATTGGGAAGGATTCAATCGAACAAGTTAAAAGCTATGAGTATTTGAGAATTACTTATAACTATAATCTCAATTGGTCTATACATCGACAAAATACTATTAAAGCCACCAGGATTTCCTTAAATCAACTCAAGCAAGTTTTCTACGCGAAGGGGAATCAGTGTGTTCCTGCAGTGATCAAAATCCTGAATTTGAAAATATTCCCCCAACTTCTGTTTGGTGTTCCCTTATGGCTTGGAACTCTTAATCAAGAAGTGGAGAACATCCAAGCCATATTTCTTAGACAAATATTGGGGATACCTAAATGTGTTTCATATTTTACAATTTGTCTTGAAACCGGGCAAAACTCGATTGCCACCAAAGCCTGGATTCAAACAATAAGATATTGGCTCAAATTATATTTTCAAACTGAGCCAGGTT
Source organism: Euleptes europaea (assembly GCF_029931775.1). Classification (NCBI taxonomy): domain Eukaryota; kingdom Metazoa; phylum Chordata; class Lepidosauria; order Squamata; family Sphaerodactylidae; genus Euleptes; species Euleptes europaea. The sequence continues at coordinate 11,184,243 of NC_079315.1, forward strand.
CCCTTTTATATCTTTTGAAAAGTGAACTTCATTATCATGGGACATATTGATAAGATTTAGACTCTGCCAAATTGGAATTGATTTAGATAATCTTGCTCTGGCCAATGAATCTTACATCTTTAAAAGAATCAAGTAACGTCTCCTTGATGTAGAATTGCAGAATTTTAACCCAGCTCTTCCCCCCAGCTGTTCTCCAGCGGCCCTAGGCCTTAATACTGGATCGGGTAAAATGGCTAGGTATCTAGATGAGATACCTTCTCAAAGCCGCACTTTTCTATTAGCTAGGGTTAACGCATTCCCATCTAGGATGCTCTTAGGCCGATACCTTCAGATCCCTAGACATGAATGCCTATGCACATGCGGTTTGAATTTGTTGGATACAATTGACCACATCCTTTTAGATTGCCCCTTCTATGTGACTCTGCAGGATAAACTGCTATTTACTTTGCTCCAGCACAAGAGATACAGGAGTGAAATGCAATACAGGAGTGAAATGCAAGTGAAATACAAATTTCTTTTGAGTGATCATGATCCTAAAATTACAGCTACCGTGGCTGAATTTCTTACAGGAGTTCTTAAAGAACAAGAAAAGTTTTATTAACCCAACTTGTAACTTATATGTATTGCCCTTTGGAGGTATATTGTTGTTGTTTTTATCTGTCTTTTGGTATGCCAATAAAGGTTAATGAAATGAAGTGCAGTGGAACACAGGCAGGATGGTGCTGCTGCAGTCGTCTTGTTTGTGGGCTTCCTGGAGGCACCTGGTTGGCTGCTGTGTGAACAGACTGCTGGACTTGACGGGCCTTACTCTGATCCAGCAGGGCTTTCCTTATGTTCTTATTAAGAGGGGAGAGGACATGTTCATGGAGGAGAGGGCTATTCATGGCTACTAGTCCAAATGCATACTAGTCATTATGCATACCTATTCTCTCCAAGATCTGAGAAGCATGCCTATTATATTAGGTGCTGTGGAACACAGGCAGATAATGCTGCTGCGGTCCTCTTGCTTGTGGGCTTCCTGGAGGCACCTGGTTGGCCGCTGTGTGAACAGACTACTGGACTCGATGGGCCTTGGTCTGATCCAGCAGGGCCTTTCTTATATTCTTATGACTCTGACACCAGGCGAATCTGAGCCTCAGATATAGGTTTTTTAAAACTAAATATTTATGTATATCATGGGGCACGTAAACTTGGTGAAAGTTGAAGTGAAGAGGTGGCACAGACCAGTTACCTTACATGCCGCCGCTCCCCCAATTATGGCTTCAATTGCTTTCCGTGGGGCTTCTCCTCCTCAAGTCCTCGAGTCAACCTTTCCACAAGGCATATAAGGCTTCAGGCTACTTCGCTAGAGATCCCTCATTTTCAGCTGCCCTATTCCCTGCCTGTCACTGGACTTTGGAAAGGCAAAAGCTCTTGCTTCTTCAGGCTTGCAGGACCAGTCTCGGTGTAGTGATTAGGAGTGGTGGACTCTAATCTGGAGAAACTAGGCTTGATTCCCCACTCTCCCACACGAGCGGCAGACTCTAATCTGGTGAACCGGGTTAGTTTCCCCATTCCTACCCATTAAGCCAGCTGGGTGACCTTGGGCTAGTCACAGTTCTCTTAGAGCTCTCTCAGCCTCACCTACCTCACAAGATGTCTGTTGTAGGGAGAGGAGGGGAAGGAGATTGTAAACAGGTTTGATTCTCCTTAAAAAAAAGGTAGAGAAAGTTGGCATATAAAAACCAACTCTTCTTCCTCCTCCTCCTCCTGAGTAGTGCCTTTTGCCACTTTCCTCCTTCCACAATATGATATAGTTCATTCTCTTGGGGGTAGGTTCACAGCTCCAAATGCTGCCTGTCCTCGCTAGAACTTCAAGTGGCTTCTGCCAGGCCTTTCCTCATTTACAAATGGTTTGCCCCACGCTACAGGTATCCAGACATCTACGACTTGGCAGCAACCACAGAAGGCCCTAAGGTTGCAAGCTGTCCAAGCTCACAAATGGATTCTTGGCAAAGAATCGGCTACTTCTGGAGCATCCAAGCACTCGTTCTGAACGCAAGTAACAGCCAGCCATCTCACCTATAATACAAAGCCTGTTATTTCAGCAATGCTGCCACCATGCCATGCCATGTATCGCAAGAGGAGAACTCACCCAGGTGAAGCAGGAAGGAAATGAGAAAGTTGTTCAGGGCCATATCTGCTGGTGTGCCCTTTCCATGCAGGAACGGAGAGCTGGAAGTTCTGTCCAAGGGACCCTAAGAGGGAAAGGACAAAATCTTCCGTCAATACACTCAGCTGTGCTTTATTCCCAGATTTTCCCCAGAATGTTTTGTATCACCCATTAGTCAGACCACCATTGATTGAATGCTAATTTTACCCTGGTCTTCCATTTGTGAAACACACCCTCTGACCGGTTAACGGGACGTCAGGTTAGACGTATGGATGCTGGCAACCCATCTCTCCTTCTCCGTTGCATTTCCTTAGCAAAGCCTTGTAACAGACACGTTCGTTCAATATATTTCTGTCCTACTCTTCAACCCCAAATTGGCTTGAAACATACTTGATAGGAATCAAAGGCCCTGTTCACAGATTGCGGGTGGCATAGCTGGGTTTTTATTCATTTAGAAAATAGTTATCTCCTGCTTCTCCAGAGACCTGCTCACAAAGTTAAAACCATAGATTAAAATAATAAAAACAGGAATTATCAGTAATATGAAAAGCCAGGGGGAAAAACAGTGACCCCACCCTCCCCACAATCAGCAGCATAAATTAAATAAGAGTCCTTGTGACAAGCAGATGACCAAAACAGCTAAGAAAGACGGAACTGCTCAAATAAACGCCCAGGCCAAGAGACATTTTGGCTTGGTGCCTGAAGATAGGGCAGGTCTCAGGTGAACTTCACCGTGGAGGACCATTCCAAAGGCAAGGTGCCCTGCCTCTCTAGGAATCGTTGCTCCCCCTACCCACCGCCTCTGCAGGCAGAATCACAGACAATTGGGAATGCAAAACGGATCTTCACTGACAGGCTGGAACAGCAAGGGTGGAAGTAATCCTTCAAACACCTCTTCCCCAAGCTACTGTTGCACTCTGTCAATGGTTCGCCACTGGGTTGTATCGTTCATGCAGGAAAATGTGAATGATTGGCAGAGCAAAATGACACATGGATGCAGCCAAAATGAATGACATTTGATGTGACATCGTCCCTTTCTGCCGTGGCAGCAGCAGCCAATGAACTGGAGTGCGAGGAAGGGGCTTGTGGCTCAGTGGCAGAGCATCTGCTGGGCATGCAGAAGGTCCCAGGTTCAATCCCCGGCATCTCCAGTTAAAGGGACTAGGCGAGCAGGTGATGTAAAAGACCCCTGCCTGAGACCCTGGAGAGCTGCTGCCAGTCTGAGTCGGCGATGTGAAAGACCTCCGCCCGAGACCCCGGAGAGCCGCTGCCAGTCTGAGTAGACAATACTGACTTTGATGGACCGAGGGTCTGATTCAGTAGAAGGCAGCTTCACGTGTTCTTTGAACTTATTGACAAATAGCAGACAAAGATTGTGGTCTGAAAAGTTTTTTTTTTCTTGGAATAAGAGTTGAGCAAGTGTGCTGTATTACTTTTGAAGTACCCGGAGGTTGGCAGCCCTACGCTCGCTCCTTGGTTCCCTACATCCACGGGCACAAATGTTCTTTGGCCTCCACTTCGGGGTCCGTTTTAAGAGTGAAAAGGCCCAGCTCTTTAAAAAAAAGAAGGGGGGAAAAAGCATGACCTACAAAGCCACAGGTACCAAACCTGCTTCAGAGCTGGGGGAGGAACACAGTGCAGGATCCATCAATGCTCTTTGGTGTGTGTTTTTGCGTGCGGGTTATATAAACAAGGCCCTTTGTCACCCTGCGCACGCCCCGTGCGCTTCCTTTCCCCCTCCTCTCTCTCTCAGCCCCCCCTCCATAGGTTTGCGGTCGGATGGCTCTGCTCTCGCTCTTGTTTTTTTGCGGCTGGGGTTTTTGTTCGGATGCCTGCTGGGAGGTGATGAAAAGGTTCTGCCTCCTCCGAGCGGCAGGCCTTCCTGTGGATTTCCTTCTCCCCACACCGCCCTCCGGGGCAGCCGGAGAACAATCTCCTTGCCGCTTCCCCAGCGTTTTTCTTCTTTTCAAAAAATAATCCCAACACCGTCTTTCCAGTTTCGTCCAGCGGATGGTTCATGCCTGGACCTCTCTGCAGAATAACAAAGCAACGGGAGCTCGGCAGCGACAATACGAAGAAGCTTCTTGGAAAACGAATATGAGATTTTCTAATTCACATGAACACCTGAAGCTGCCTTGTACCGAATCAGACCCTTGGTCCATCCAAATCAGTATTGTCTACTCAGACCGGCAGCGTCTCTCCAGGGTCTCAGGCTGAGGTCTTTCACATCACCTACCTGCCTAGTCTCTTTAACAGGAGATGCTGGGGGATTGAACCTGGGACCTTCTGCATGCCAAGCAGAGGCTCTACCGCTGAGCCACGGCCCCTCCCCTAACACATGAAGCTGACTTCTACTGAATCAGACCCTCGGTCCATCAAAGTCAGTACTGTCTACTCAGACCGGCAGCGGCTCTCCAGGGTCTCAGGCTGAGGTCTTTTACATTACCTACCTGCCCAGTCACTTTAAATGGAGATGCCAGGGATTGAACCTGGGACCTTCTGCATGCCAAGCAGATGCTCTACAAACTGAGCCATAGCACCTCTTCTTGGTTGTCTTAACAGCCTAACCTCCAGTAGACCCTTGGTCCATCCAAGTCAGTATTGTCTACTCAGACCGGCAGTGGCTCTCCAGGGTCTCAGGCAGAGGTCTTTCGTATCACCTACCTGCCTGGTCCCTTTAACTGGAGATGCCGGGGATTGAACCTGGGACCTTCTGCATGCCAAGAAGATGCTCTTCCACCAAGCCACAGCCCCTCCCCTAAATTCCTAGGTAAATGTACACCTGAGAAATGAAGAATCACATAAAGGCCCTGATTCAAAGCATAATTCATGCCGGACAATTTACCGACAGCACCCACCTGTGGCCTTTTATGCATGGCTGTTTTCCTCGCCGTCACCCCTCGGACAACTTCGGGTCTTTGCCAGTTCCAACTGTCAGGGTTCGTCTCGCTCTCCCCCCGGACCCCCCCGTGTTTTGCCCGTGTTTTCACATTCGAGATTAAACAGGTCCCTGAAAACGCGAGCAAAACGCAGAGAAATGCAGGGGGAGAGCGAGGCGACCTCTGACAGTCGGAAACGGCAAAGACCCAAAGTTATCGGAAGGGTGACCGCGAGGGGAAAAACAGCCGTGCATAAAAGACCTGTGCTTAACTCTTAAATGCTTAGCATTTTCTCTCAACGCCTAATGCTTCAAATTTCAATACAATAACCCCACAAAGCTAGGTCTTGTGCATTGTTCCGGTATGCAGACCGAAAGGATGAAGCAGAGAGAGGGTAGCTTGGCCGAGGCATGATTTGAACTGGAGACATCCTAGTTCACAGTTTAGATTGTGTGTGTAAAGTCTTCCTTGGTGGTCTCCCTTCCAAGTACCAACCCTGCTTAGTTTCTGAGGTCTGAGGAGATTGGTAGGGTTGCCAGCTCCAGACTGGGAAATACCTGGAGATTTTGGGGGTGGAGTCTGAGGAGGGTGGGGTTTGGGGAGGGAAGGAACTTCAATGCCATAGAGTCCAATTGCCAAAGCGGCCATTTTCTCCAGGGGAACTGATTTCTATCACCTGGAGACCAGTTGTAACAGTGGGAGATCTCCAGCCACTACCTGAAGGCTGTTAAGAAAATATATTGAGAGGGAAGACCTCACAAAGACAACCACAGTTGTAAGAAAATTCAGACCACAGGTCTGATAGGCAAAGTACAAAAAACTCACGCGGCGTTATATCAAAGTCAAACACGGTGCAAAGCGCTCACAATCATCAAAGTCCGTATATAAAAGTTAATACAATAAAGCAATGGAGAATAGACACTGCGCAATGGGCTTCCGGTAAATTCCCATTTCATGAAGAATTTTTTCAAGCTTCTAGTCCTTCCGTGTGCCTGAGAATTCATTCACGGATTAAAGGAGTGTACCTTCATAATATATACGGCTGGCCGGATAAGACCGTCCGTATATATTATGAAATTCTTCATGAAATGGGAATTTACCGGAAGCCCATTGCGCAGAGTCTATTCTCCGTTGCTTTATTGTATTAACTTTTATATACGGACTTTGATGATTGTGAGCACTTTGCGCCATGTTTGACTTTGATATAACGCCGCGTGCGTTTTTTGTACTTTGCCTATCAGACCTGTAGTCTGAATTTTCTTACAACCACGGTTGTCTTTGTGAGGCCTTTCCTCTCAATATATTTTCTTAACAGCATCATCCAGCAGTGATATTTATTTGCCTTATTTTCTGGCTTGTGTATTCTTGTGCTTTCCTTTGAATTCCATACTCCTGTTTAGCACTTGTAGCCCTTTGTTTGACTAACTACCTAAAGGCTGGCAACCCTACTCCCCTCCCCAAACCCCACCTTCCTCAGGATCCAACCCTCAAATCTCCAGGTATTTCCCAACCTGGAGCTGGCAACCCTATATTTCTACCATCAAGCCCACTGAAATCAATGCTCTCGGACTAGAGTGAATCTGCATAGAGTTATACTCAGGGTTGCCAGGTCCCTCTTTGCCACCAGCGGGAGGTTTTTGGGGTGGAGCCTGAGGAGGGCGGGTCTTGGGGAGGGGAGGGACTTCCATGCCATAGAGTCCAATAGCCAAAGCAGCCATTTTCTCCAGGGGAACTGATCTCTTGTCGGCTGGAGATCAGTTGTAATAGCAGGAGATCTCCAACTAGTACCCGGAGGTTGGCAATCCTAGTTATACTGTAAGGATATTCATCAGGAAACTTGTCCACCCCTTCATCAAAAAGTCATCCCTAGGATTCTTTGGGGGGGGGGGGGGAACCATGACAGACTAAGTGAAATACAATGAATATATTTGTAGTGTAGCTAGGCCTTTATCCACAGCAGGTTTTAAAACATCTCCGCAGAAGCAATGGGCTATGAACCCCTGAGAAATGTGATTGCTCATAACTCTAAAACGCTTTTTTGAAGAAAGGAAGGCACCCAATGTCCCAGCTCTTTAACCAGAACTTCCCATAATCTTTCATTCCCTTTATTCGCCACCTGCCGGCAAGCCAACCCTCCAGTTGGTTCTCGACATCTGTCTTCCCTTCAGACCCTTCACGCATAATGTTTTCTCTGAACGCTACTAAAAATGGCAGGCGGGGGGAGCGTACAGCATCTGTGTAGCCCAGGCATGCATCTATTTTATCATTTGAACACAAATGGGAAGCTATAGTTGACAGCAGGTTCCCAATGGGGGAGCCAGCATGTGTAGTGGTTAGAGGGTCGGGCTACGGAAAGCCAGGTTTGCATCGCTGTTGTGCTATGGAAACCCATGAGGTGACATTGTGCCAGTCGCTCTCCCTCGGCCTAATTTACCACACAGGGTGGCTGTTGTGAGGATAAAACGGAAGAGGGAAGGACAATTTGTAAATCGCGGAGAGTCCCTATTAGAGAGAAAAGTGGGGCGTGAATATCTAAATAAATTTAATGTAGCAAAAAGTCCCTCTCACAGGCTTAAAAAAAAACCCAATGTACTGGTGGGGTCCCCTCGTATTTTCCCAGTTGCCAGCTGTGAGATCTTAAAACGGGACTGGTCACATCTAACAACTTCCTTTCCCTAGATTTAACAGCCGCTGGTGATCCATCAACCACTTCACACTTTAAAAAGGGGAGATGAAATATAATTTTTCCTTGACGCTATAAAGAGAAAAGTTGCCACCTCTCCCGCGCAATTGACCGATCGATTTGACAGCAGGTAACGCAGTATCCGCTTCTCAGAAAGCGCCTTTAGCTGTTTTATCCAGGGAGTGGTATATTTCTTTTGTGCAACGTTATTTTGTGGACATGCTAAAACAATGCGGGCTAGGGACATCTAACAACCGGTGGTCCTAAGGATCGCCTGATCTCAGGGTTTCATGCTCCTTCTCGGGATCTCCAGATTAAGCAACAAAGTAATCAAGGGGAAAGTCTGCTTGACTTGAGAATTTTGCTATTTACTGCTGGACAACACTGCAGGGGAGGAGGAGGGAGATTAATTTTGTAAATAAATAAAATAAATAAATATTAAATGTCAGAGTGTTTTCACGTGTCACTATGTGTGCTTTGGTGGATTGCTACACATGCTGTTTGTTTGCAAGTGCATAGAATAAAAGAGAGAAGAACGGAAGATTCTTCTAGAGTTGGATTGCTGAGATCTGTGTTCAGATCTCTGCTCTGCCATGAAGCTCACTGTGTGACCCTGGGCCAGTTTCTCTCTCTCTCTCTCTCTCTCTCTCTCTCTCTCTCTCTCTCTCTCTCTCTCTCTTTCAGCCTAACCTAAATGGACGAGGACAGAACCCTGTTGGCGGGAAAGGTGAGTTGCAAATGCGACAGGTAGACAGAAGTTCCAGGTGGCAAGATTTCATCACCTTTCAGTGGGAGAACATTGGAAAATTAGCGCGGTCTCTGTCATATTTGATTTATTTGCAAATTATAGGTGTAGCGCATATCGGAATGAAGCCGGCACTCTCTGAGCAAGCAGCAACACCCCCCGCTCAGATTCCCCACAACAGCTCCTGAACCTTGACTCGCTCAAAGATCCCCGTATCTCTCTTGCTACAAAAGTGGCTCCAAATTCTTTTTTGCCTGCTCCACTCCTGGCGTGTTACTGTCTGATAGCTGCATTCCAGACAATCAGGGGGGAAATCCCCCTTCCCATTGAAGAAAGCTGAGAGGAAGAAAGTAGAATCATAGAATCATGGAGTTAGAAGGGACCACCAGGGTCATCTAGTCCAACCCCCTGCACAATGCAGGAAATTCACAACTACCTCCCCCCCATACCCCCAGTGACCCCAACCCTCCCCCCGCCATGCAGGATCCCACAATCAAAGTAGATTCCTTTGAAAGGAAGAAAGTAGATTCCTCTGAAATGTGGTGTTGGAGGAGAGTGTTATGGATACCATGGACTGCCAAAAAAAACAAATCAGTGGGTTATAGATCAAATGAAGCCTGAACAGACCCTAGAAGCTAAAATGACTAAACTGAGGCTGTCCGACTTTGGTCACATTATGAGAAGACAAGAGTCACTGGAAAAGACAGTCATGCTAGGAAAAGTTGAGGGCAGCAGGAAAAGAGGAAGACCCAACAAGAGATGGATTGACTCTATCAAGGTAGCCACGGCCCTCAGTTTGCAAGATCTGAGCAAGGCTGTCAAAGATAGGACATTTTGGAGGACTTTCATTCATAGGGTCGCCATGAGTCGGAAGCGACTTGACGGCACTTAACACAAACACCGTTTATTTAGGGCCATTAAGGTTCTTTTGTCAAGCTCCATGATCGCCCAGTCAGTCGATGATCAAGAAACTTTGCATAACTGCGTTTCCTAGCCAGGGTCGCTTTTGGTGATGGCGGACAAAACCCCAAAGTGCTTCCAGCGTCAGCAAAAGTGCTCTAAAAGTTCGTTTAGTTTAATTGGAAGTAAACGTAGGCCTTAATTGAAATCAGCTCTCCTTTGTCCCTAGCTGGGACAAAACAACCTTCCCTGCTGGGGGGCTTTCAACCCACCCCAGCCCTTCCTCCTCACACAGGGTGAGAGCATTATGCGCCCATATTGCATGGCGAAGGAACAAGTACGCGAGTGGCTGTTAGGAAAGCCAGGAAAATGCCTTCCCTCAGCAGGACCGAGATATGAATATGGATGCTTCTCAGTTTCCAAACCCCTGTTACCCAAATTGCTGGTTGCTGGGCTAAGTCCCCCCCCCCCCAAAGTAAAATTAAATACTTTTTTTATCCCTCCCCCTGGTTTACTTTCAGAGTAAGAACATTTCCTGTGTTTCTGTATAAGACTTTGTTCGGGGCAGCCTTCTCTAAGGACCAGTTATTCCACTGCATCTCGGCACTACGACCGAATTCAGGTGACCCACACCCACCGGAAGGGACAGAGTATGGATACCCTCTCTCAATTGAGGGTGTTGAAGTGTTTGGAAAAAGCAAGGTGCCCTGAGCAGTAACTCAAACAGAGATGCAACAGGCAGAAGCTGGGAACTTTGAACCTCACAATCAGTCTTTAATTATTGAATGTGTTAATTTTTTTAACTGAGTGTATTCACTTCAGAAAACTAGCTGTTCAGTGTCGGTGAATGGTGGAAATGACAAGAGACCTCAGTGTGAGCCACTTGGAGTCCCAAAACAATTTAATGTGGCTCTTTGTTTGAAGAGGTCTTAGCTGGTCCTACAGAACTGTCCTGCATTACAGTTAGTAACCTGGTTGTCCATTTTAGCAATATGAGGGCTCAGGAGCAGCAGAAGAAGAAGAGTTGCTTTTTTTAGCCCAATTTTCTCTACCTTTAAGGAGTCTCAAACCGGCTTACAATCTTCTTCCATTCTTCTCCCCACAACAGACATCTTGTGAGGTAGGTGGGGCTGAGAGAGTTCGGAGAGAACTGTGACTAGCCGCTTCACATGAGTGGCAGACTCTAATGAGGTGAACCTGGTTGGTTTCCCACTCCTACACATAAACCCTGCTGGGTGACCTTGGGCCAACTCTTCTTCTTCTTCTTCTTCTTCTTCTTCTTCTTCTTCTTCTTCTTCTTCTTCTTCTTCTTCTTCTTCTTCTTCTTCTTCTTCTTCTCGTTTAGTAGCATCCCCTTGGCAGTGGTACGGGCCCGCAATATTATGGGTGTACCTTGCTTGAAGTGACAAAATAACCTTGAACCAATTCTGGACTTTGCGGCTGCTTAAGATGTGAAAAACCTGGGGCAATTTTTTTTTTGGGAGGGGGGCTTTTTGAGCATTTTGTTGTTGTTTAAAATTGGAAGATATTGGAGGAGCACTAAAAAAATCTCCTATGATGTTTTTTTCTTTCAGAATGTGTGTGTGAGTATATTTTTAAGACAAGCTGAAAGTCAATCCGAAAGCATAGTATGAAAAAGTCTGAGGACTCCCCCCCACCAATTTTTTCCAGTGGAACAACTGGGGAATTTTGAGAAGAACTGGAAAAATTCCTATGTCCCCCCCACTCCCAGTTTAGAATGTGTGAAATGCTAGAAAAGGCTAGAAAAATGTGTAGCATGAACAAATTATGTAAAACTTTCTGCAGCATTAGAGAATGATAATTCCTAGTTAGATATATATACAGCTTGTTTTCAGGGATATTTTAAATTGTGTTTTAATTTATTACTCAAATGTAAATAATTTTGGCAACAATTACTATGCTATAATGTGCTTAGTGATACTAAATTATTAAAGTGGTCCATGTTTTCGGTGTTACAAAGTTTACCTCGATATCCAAATATGCTGCTTGTCCTACTGTAGCTTTGTGAGACAATTTCAAATAATGCACTTTCTTTTAAAAAAAAAACTACAAAAATTGTTTTCTAATGTCATTTTTTCCCTCTCTCAGGCATGACAAAAAAAAAAGTATCTATTCTAAGGTAGCCTAAGGTACAGCAGCTTATAGCTCTCTCTCAAGTACTGAGCATATTTTTACAATTTTGCTGGTAGAAACCTAAGCGAGTCTAAGCAGGTTTACTCTGGATAGCCCTGGATAGCCCAATCTCATCAGATATGGGAAACTAAGCAGGGATGGCCCTGCTTAGTATTTGGATGGGCGACCACCAAGGAAGTCCAGGGCTGCGACGCAGAAGCAGGCAATGGCAAACCACCTCTGAAGGTCTCTTGCCTTGAAAACCCCATGAGGAGTCACCATAAGTTGGCTGCAACTTGATAGCACTTTTCACCATCACTCTGAAATAAGTCCCATTTTATTCAGTGAAGTTTACTCCCAGGAGAGTATTCTTAGGATTGTACCTTACGCCATTCTTAACAGAACTTCAGTCTAGCTCTGATGGGATTCAAACTCACTTTATATCCTAGAGTTCTCAAACTGAGCTCCTTCCATCATCCCCCACCCCTGCAATTCCATTCCCCCTCCTTGCATATCTAGCTTTTTGTGATGTCAATAAGTAGGGTGGCCAGGTCCCTCTTTGCCACCGGCAGGAGGTTTTTTGGGTGTAGCCTGAGGAGGACAGAGTTTGGGGAGGGACTTCAATGCCATAGAGTTCAATTGCCCAAGCGGCCATTTTCTCCAGGGGAACTGATCTATAACAGCTGGAGATCAGTTGTAATAGCAGGAGATCTCCAGCTAGTATCTGGAGGTTACAATACAAAATAGGCACCTCCGTGCCAGTACCAATGGTTAGAAAACCTGCAACGGAGTCTTCAGTACAAAAGTAGCAAGAAATCTTATTGGTGCTTACACATATGACTTCAGCAATACAAGAGTGAAAGATACCTATAAGAACAGTCAAAGTTATATACAGTATGTACAATCTAAATAGGGTGCAGTCTCAGTGCACCAATTGCCATGTTCTTTCAAGTAAATGTTGTATTTTCTTCAAAAAGTCCAATAGTAGGTACTTGGTTTCACTTTAGAGTATCCCTCGGGGAACTGAGAACAGAGTGAAAGATTTGACTATTGGGTACGATTTGGATATGTTTACTGTTTGGGGCTGAAGAAAAGATTTGAAACGGCCGTCCCCCACCTTTTCCCAAAAAGTGTGCTTTTGGGATAGTACCTACTATTGGACTTTTTGAAGAAAATACATTTACTTGAAAGAACATGGCAATTGGTGCACTGAGACTGCACCCTATTTAGATTGTACATACTGTATATAACTTTGACTGTTCTTTTAGGTATCTTTCACTCTTGTATTGTTGATGTCATATGTGTAAGCACCAATACGATTTCTTGCTACTTTTGTACTGAAGACTCCGTTGCAGATTTTCTAACCATTAGTATCTGGAGGTTGGCAACCCTATCAATAAGTAAGTGTTTGAGGCTGCAAATTCTAAGCACCTTAGCTAGTAGCTGGACTCTCTGCTGAATATAGATGTTTAGGACGTGTCGCTGGCAACCAAGTTCAAGTTAATTCATGCCACTGTATTCCCTATTACTATGTATGGGTGTGAAAGCTGGACAATGAAGAAAGCTGACAGGAAGAAAGTAGATTCCTTTGAAATGTGTTGGAGGAGAGTGTTATGGATACCGTGAACTGACCCCCAAAACAAATCAGTGGGTTCTAGATCAAATCAAGCCTGAACTGACGCTGGAAGCTAAAATGACTACACTGAGGCTATCGTACTTTGGTCACATTATGAGAAGACAAGAGTCACTGGAAAAGACAATCATGCTAGGAAAAGTGGAAGGCGGCAGGAAAAGAGGAAGACTCAACAAGAGATGGATCGACTCTATAAAGGAAGCCTGGGCACTTAGCTTGCAAGACCTGAGCAAGGCTGTTAAAGATAGGATGTTTCGGAGGACTTTGATTCATAGAGTTGCCATGAGTCGGAAGTGACTTGACACCCCATAACACACACGGGATTGCACTGTTATTGTCCTAAACATTAGTGGCAACAACAAACCCAATCTAATACAGTTACGACAAAACAGATATATGTACGATTCTAATTTATGAAGACAAAGATGTCAAATTATTAGAAGTCAGGAATCCTTCAAGCAAGTGGTTTTGAAATGGTGGATTGGGCTCAAAGTGCATCACGGTGCTCTCACAGGCGGGTCATGAGGCCCTGAGATTGAGAAAGGAATGGGAGGAGCAGTTACAGGAGGCCCTGGGAGACTGGGTGGCAAATTTGGGATTGCCTCTGCGCAAGACCATAAAATACAACCTGTTGCTCAGTAAACACTATGCATTTATAAATACTAAACATGAAAAAACCAAATTATAAACTTGTCATTGTTAACTGATGTGAGATTCCCATGTTTTATCTAGAAATTGGTGCGGGAAGTGCTTTCAAGTCGCAGCTGCCTTATGGCGACTCTTTGTGGGGTTTTCAGACGAGCAGAGGTGGTTTGCCATTTCCTGGCTCTGCATAGCAACCCTGGACTTCCTTGGTGATCTTCTGTCCAAGTACTAACCACAGCCGACCCTGCTTAGCTTCAGAGGTCTGATGAGATCACGCTAGCCTAGGACATCCAGGTCAGGCCATCTAGAAATTACTCCCTGAAAGAGATTGTCTCCTGAGGTTACTTTTCAAGCAGGTCTCGGAAAGTACAGTAAATCCTACTTCAAAAAAGTTTGAGAGCCTCTCACCAGCTTCTCAGTTTGTCATTATGCATATTCTTCTTTTTTTTTTAACTTTCTGTTCTCAGTGCAAAAGAGACCAACTTCTCCATTTACTTGCCAGTAAAAAAAAACCAGGCAAACTGAACTTGAGTCCAAATTAGTAGGGAAGCGGGAGAACGATTGTGAAGTTATCCTCGAGTGTATAAGTTCTTTTGTAAGTAAGCATTTGAACGGTTTTCCTTAACAGGCCAGGAGCATTTGGTGAAGCCCCGGGTGGATAAAAACCTGCCCTGGGGCCAAGACGACATCTTACGGATTGTGAGCCAGAGACATACTTAAGAATGTATCCTGCATTACATGTTTGCTCTTTGGAAATCAATCAGTCGGCAATGGCTTTGGTCGATTAGAAGTTGTGACCTGCTCTGAGCCCGGCCTAGCCGGGAATGAGAATGGGCTACAAATGTAAGGTAATAAATAGAGAAAACAAATAAATTATGGTGACTTCTCATGGGGTTTTCAAGGCAAGTGGCATTCAGAGGTGGCTTGCCATTGCCTGTCTCTGCGTAGCGACCCTGGAGGTCTCCCATCCCAGTGCTAACCAGGGCCGACACTGCCTAATTTCTGAGATCTGAGGAGAACAGGCCAGCCTGGACCATCCAGGTCACCGTGACTTACTTCTACTTTCGTGGAATTGCAGGAATCGTTTGGTCCCCTTGACTGTGTATTTAGAAGAAATCTAACACGCCATAGAATCCTATACTTGATCATCACTCCAGACTTCCATATCACTTTGTGACTGTGTGATTTGGATAGGCTGTACGCTTTACTCGTGAGAGTGCCTTTAACAGACTAAGAAGCTCCGCAGCTCTATATTTATTGAGAACCTGCTAGTACAAGGCCCCAAAGTCACAAAAATTTATATAATTTAGTCTGGTGTGCTAGTGTCTTATAGACCACTGAAGAAGGCAAATATGCTGAAGCGCGTATGGTCTATATGTGATTGTTTGTTTATGGTTTGTGTATGATTGTATTTCCTATTGTACATTATGCCTATAGTGTTATTTTAGTATATGTGTTTGGAAGGCTTCTTGCAAAGCCATATAGGAGTTGTTATCATCATTTGGATTTTAACTTGTATTAAACTTATATGTATTCAGAAATTTTTTTAATGGTTTAGCTTTTAATCATGTTGTCGGCCTCACCCACTGTTTTTTTGCTTGACCTTCTAGGTACTTCCTTCCTTCCAAAACAAATCCTACAAATTTATCAAGACTTATTTTTGGTTCTTGTAGGTTATCCGGGCTGTGTAACCGTGGTCTTGGTATTTTCTTTCCTGACGTTTCGCCAGCAGCTGTGGCAGGCATCTTCGGAGGAGTAACACTGAAGGACAGTGTCTCTCAGTGTCAAGTGTGTAGGAAGAGTAATATATAGTCAGAAAGGGGTTGGGTTTGAGCTGAGTCATTGTCCTGCAAAAAGTAACAAAGGTAATGTGCTAATCATTGTCCTGTAAGTATCCAGATAATGTGCTAATGAGGGTGTGGTATGTTAATATGGAACCATTGTATCCTGAAGTGATCTGTTAATGTGTGAAATCCAAAGCTAATCTGCATGGCTATTGTGGACTGTAGCACATTACCTTTGTTACTTTTTGCAGGACAATGATTCACCTCAAACCCTTTCTGACTATATATTACTCTTCCTACACACTTGACACTGAGAGACACTGTCCTTCAGTGTGACTCCTCTGAAGATGCCTGCCACAGCTGCTGGCGAAATGTCAGGAAAGAAAATACCAAGACCACGGTTACACAGCCCGGATAACCTACAAGAACCAATGAACTCTGACCGTGAAAGCCTTCGACAATATTAAGACTTATTTTATTTATTTGTTTGTTTAATTTATGCCCTGTGCCCCCCCGGGAACCAGGCTCAAGGCAGCTAACTATACATACATATAAATATAAATACATTTTAAAACACAATTAAAATCATAAAAGCTAAATACATGTACATTATGTACGGATGGCACCCTAACTATCCTGTTCCGCCTTAGGGAGTATATTCAGCAAACAGCAGACATCCAGTTAATGATGATATGGGGCCGACAATAAAAGCCGCGATCTTGGTGTTCTGTAGGTTCTGCAGTTCAGCAGCATTCTCAGACGCCTAAATAAACCTTTCCATCTCTCTGTCACAGTTTCTACACACACGCGGATGACTACTGGAGTGTCTAATGTGCTCCAATCTAGTTTCTCATTCAGTCAAGAGCTGTGCAGAAAGGAGATTGTGCAAACACATTTCAACCTTAATGCACTTTTGATATCACCCATGTGCAGATTTGACTTCCAAATTAGCCCTACTACGAGGTAAGGTGAGGCAGCCCTGGCATGTGGCAAATGTTAGAAGGCTTTAAAGGCGGCAGAGTGGGAGATGGACGGATCTAACCACCGGGGCATGATTCATCCAGAAATTATCCTGCATAAATCACACTGAAACAAGCAAGCTTTGCACAAGGACCCCCACGCCCTTGCACAATCGAGACTCACGCATTTCTGCGCAGGAAAAAATGTCCTGATGGATTGTGTCCTATGAGCCAGTGTGGTGTAGTGGTTAGAGTCTTGGACTGGGATCTGAGAGAATCAGGGACGAATCCCCATTCCGTCATGAAAGCTCGCTGAGTGATCTTTGTGTTGCTGTCAGCCTAACCTACCTCACAGGGAGGTTGTCGTGAGGATAAAATGGAGTGAGGGGAAACCTGCTTCGGGCCACTGTTGAGGAGAAAAGCGGGGTATAATATCTAAACAAACAAGCAAACAAATAAATTACATATAGATACCAATGTGTGGGAGTGTTTCTACCCTCAGGCTCCAAAAATGTCCTGGGTGGGCCCTGTCTGCTCATCCTGAAGAACATTATGCACCGTATGGAATAGTATTTCAAGCTAACTGGAAGGGGCTGGAGGGGGAGTCCTTATTAAGTGGGGGAAAACCTTCACTTAGGAATGAAAGCAGTGTGAATGAGCTAGAACAGCGGTGAAGCCCTGGGTGATGATTTAAGCAATTTGCAAGACAAGTGGAAACAAACGTCCTGAGAAATTTGAATCAGAGTTTCCAGAGATAGTGTTATGCCGAGGGGAGATGATGTCAGGAACGGGACACGAGAAGAAAAAGAAGAGAATGATAGGAAACGAGGAAATAAAAGATAAAGGCTGCCGACTGCATGCAGAAATGAGCAGCCGAGACAAAGCCAAACTAGAAAAACCCTACAGGGTCCAAGAGCAGACAATGAAAAAGAAAGGCCTTTTATGCACGGCTCGTGGTCACCCCTCCAATGGCTTTGGGTCTTTGATTTGGTTATGCATGCCGTTTCCCACTGTCAGAGGTCGCCTCGCTCTCCCCCTGCCTTTCCCCGTGTTTTGCCTGCGTTTTAAAATTCGAGATAAAACAGGTCCCTGAAAACGCAAGCAAAACGCAGGGGCAGAGTGGGGCGACCTCCGATTGTCGTAAACAGCATGCATAACCAAAACAAAAGACCCAGGGCTGTCAGAGGGGTGACGGCGAGTGAAACAGCGGTGCATAAAAGACGAAAGAGACCGATATTAACTGGCAAAATATTCCAATAAGAGAAATGGGAGGGGGTCATCAACTTAACTTCCCTTCCAGTGTTCTGTAAATTGAAACAGCAATTGATTTGGATTGGGGCCGCAGTGAAGGGGCAGAGGGGGCAACCCTTCCCTCCCAATGATTTTGCCCATCAAAACTGACCATCACCATCTGGGACTTTTACTAGCCTTGCTTGAGGAAAAAGACAGACACCCTCTGTTTGATTGTCTTTTTTCTCTTCCAGGCTCAATAATAGCCTGGGAACAGGAAATCGTTTTCAAACGGAAAACCGAATAGGTGGAATGATCAGATCTTCTCTTCGCCCACACGTACAATGATCCCAATCTAAACTGGGGTCCCGAGTGGCTAATATTTCCCTTTTTTTTTAATGTTGGGAGGATCCATTTGGATTTCTCCACTTCTTGTCTAGTTTATTAAGCATAGTATCGGTGTCGCACTTCGTACACTATCCAATTTGAAAGAAAACGACGTGTTCGCCAAAACAGAAAGATTGTGTCCTTTGGCGCTTCACACTTTCATCTATTCTTAAATCATAGCAATGTACACATTTGACATTTATGGACTATACAATGATAATAGAGATGGAATGAAGCTAAAATAAAAATTAGATTAAAACAGAAATTTGATGTTAAGTAAGAGATAAGAATGTAGAAGACCTGTCCCGGATGTTAACCCAACAAGACATGTCAAGATATATGTTCCTTATCCCCTTTTCCCTTTCCTTTCTGTATTACCCAAATATCTAATAAAATATTTTTTTTAAAAAGATTGTGTTCTACAAATAAACAGGAACACAGGGGTATTTTTTTTACCTCAAAGGAAATAATTCCCAGATGAGCAAAAAGTAAATGTGCCAAGTCGTCAATAAAGTTACTAGGCCATTGTTGAATCTGAGGTTGAGAAGCCCATGAAAATGGGGTCCTCGAAATAAATATTCCAGCAAATCCTGAGACCGTTTTACTAAATTATACACCAGATATACCAAAAGATCTACGAGACATATTCCTTCATATGTTAACAACAGCTAGAATTAACTTTGCACAATATTGGAAAGGAAACAAATCCCCGGATATAAACAATTGGATAGATAAGGTTGAACACATGAACACACGAAGCTGCCTTCTACTGAATCAGACCCTGGTCCATCAAAGTCAGCATTGTCTACTCTGACCGGCGGTGGCTCTCCAGGGTCTCAGGCAGGGGCCTTTCACATCACCTACTTGCCTGGTCCCTTTAACTGGAGATGCCAGGGATTGCACATGGAACATTCTGCATGCCAAGCAGAGGCTCTACCACTGAGCCACAGCCCCTCCCCATGGCTCTCCAGGGTCTCAGGCTGAGGTCTTTCACATCACCTACTTGCCTGGTCCCTTTAACTGGAGATGCTGGGGATCGAACCTGGGACCTTCTGCATGCCAAGCAGATGCTCTACCACTGAGCCACGGCCCCTCCCCAGGTTAAACAAACGTACGTATTAATTAAGCCGACTTATTATAAAAACGATGAAGATATGGAAGATCTAGATGCTGTCTGGATCACAATAATTTCCAGAATTGAATTTTTTTTTTTAATCTGCGTGGAGAGGAAGACGAGTAATGTTTTTGCTGGCTTTAACGTGCACAGCCGAGTTCGTTATCTTTAATTATGATTACTTTTATCTGTAACGGTATGTAAATTGATTGATATTTTTTGTTTCTTTTTATTTCCCCCAATTTTATGCATGTATGTAATTTTTATGTATGTAATAAAAGTTTTTAAGAAAAGAAAAGAAAATGGGGTCCTTACCTCCCGGTCTCTTGGGTAGCTATTTTTCCTCTGTCCTGTCTCTCTGCAAGTGCTCCTCAACAGGTGTTCGCTGATCTCAGAACAACAACTCTGGCAGAAGAAAGGGGGGGAAACCCAACCCTCATTCTTACTCTCAAACCAGGGAGACGTTCGTCACGTTCAGAAAGCCACTCAGCATTTTCTCATCTTCCTTTAACAGCCTCCGCTTCTCAGCGGAAAGCAGCGAATAAATTGGCGCAGGGTCATACTTCTCAGAGACTTGCAAGAGAGAGGAACTTAACTTTTTGGAAACGGGGCTCCTTGTGGTTTTGAGGAACCTCTCCGCCACCACTTCGGTCGTGACTTCTAATGAATCTTTAATCACATCTCTCTCTGTGATCCAGTTTCCAGCTTCTCGCTGAATTTTCCTTATAGGTCCTCTCTTTTTTGTGTGAGTTATGACTCTTTGTTATACAGGTTAGCCAGAGATCGACATGAAAGAAATTTCATCTCTTAGTGATTCAGACACTCGATGCCAACACAGGTGGACTTTGAACAGGAATGATAGACTTATAGCATCGCTTGTGTTTCATTTTGCTGTTTGGGCTGCACGAAGAAGAAGAAGAAGAAGAAGAAGAAGAAGAAGAAGAAGAAGAAGAAGAAGAAGAAGAAGAAGAAGAAGAAGAAGAAGAGTTGGTTTTTATATGCCGACTTTCTCTGCCACTTAAGGGGGACTCAAACCGGCTTACAATCACCTTCCCTTCCCCTCCCCACAACAGACACCCTGTGAGGTAGGTGAGGCTGAGAGAGTGTGACTTGCCCAAGGTCACCCAGCTGGCTTCATGTGGAGGAGTGGGGAATCAAACCCGGTTCTCCAGATCAGACTCCACCTTTCCAAACCACTGCTCTTAACCACGACACCACGCTTTACTGTTGTTTTCTTTGTTTTCTTCGTGCCGCAGTTGCCTCTTATAGCTGGTACACTCTGGTCGGCTTGTTCACCAGTTACATTTTTCCAGGGCTTAGGCGGAGCATCTGCCAGGGCCCGTGGCTAGGGTTGCCCCTCCTTGCCCCCAGCGGGAGGTTTTTGGGGCGGAGCCTGAGGAGGGCGTGGTTTGGGGAGGGGAGGGACTTCCATGCCATCAATCATAGAATCATAGAGTTGGAAGGAACCACCAGGGTCATCTAGTCCAACCCCCTGCACGTTGCAGGAAATTCACAACTACCTCCCTCCCACACCCCCAATGTCCCCTACTCCATGCCCAGAAGATGGCCAAGATCTGGACATGGAGTAGGTTGGCAACCCTAGGCGTGTGGTGGAGCAGGACCAGAATGTGGGAGAGAGGAGCTTAAGGCTGCATCCACACCACGAGGCTTCTCCATTTTCCTGGGGTTCCCACTGCGATTGCAGAGGTATCTGCCCTGCCAATGGAGTCCACACAGGAATTTGGCCCCGAATTTTGCCTGCCACCATTTCCCCACCATTCTCCACACAACGGGGGGTGGGGGCTTTCAGAAAAATTGGTATTTGTAGATCACTATAGCATTGTATCTACAAAAGCCTTGTGGCTTCCACAGGGACTTTGTATCAGATGTGCGATGAAAGTAGGGGCGGACTGGAGCATCTTTTCTACAAAGAAAGAGTCTGGGGCTTTCTGATTTATAAAGAAGATGATTGGAGGGTGGTGATGTCAATTTTAAAAATTATGCATGGGGTGGAGAGAGTAGGTAGAGAAAGATCAGTTTTTCCTCTCCCAAAATACTAGAGCTCAAGGTACCCAATGAAGCTGATGGGCGATACATTCAGGATTCGCAAAAAGAAATACTTCTTTACTCAACAAAGGATTCAAATTGTGGAATTTGCAGCCAGTGGGTGCCGTGATGCCCACATGCATAGGAAGGCTTTGAAAGGGGGTTAGGCAGATTCTAACCTTAATCATCTTGGTTGGGGAGGGGCTGTGGCTCAGTGGTAGAGCATCTGCTTGGCATGCAGAAGGTCCCAGGTTCAATCCCCAGCATCGCCAGTTAAAGGGACTAGGCAACTAAGTGATGTGAAAGACCCCCTCCTGAGACCCTGGAGAGCCGCTGCTGGTCTGAGTAGACAATACTGACTTTGACGGACTGAGGTTGGGAAATAGCTGGAGATTTTGGGGGTGGAACTTGGGGAGGGTGTGGTTTGGGGAAGGGAGGGACCTCCACCCGGTATAATGCCATAGGGTCCAATTGCCAAAGCGGCCATTTTCTCCAGGGGAACATATCTCTGTCTTCTGGAGACTGGTTGTACTTCCGGAAGATCTGCAGGCCACACGTCTGGAGGCTGGCAACCCTATCCTTTGGGATCTGCTGATGTGGAAGGGGAGAAACTGTAGCGCAAAACATGCAGGTTGCCCAAGAAAGCATTTTTATTTCATTTAATAAAAAGTACTTTTAACTCAGGCCTGTGGTTTTGCACAGCCCTGCTAATTGTCACTCCCTAACAACAGCGCAAAGAGTTCAGCTTGCGATTTACACAATATCCAACCTCCTCCCGTGTCTTTATGGGTGCCATTTGCTACAACAATTTCACACCTACTGGGAGTTCCGTTTCTTAACTTCACAAGCTGCAATGATTTCTCACCTATTTCCTAAAGAAGCCGATTCCAGCAAGGTTTAACTAAATTAAACACTCCGCTCTCTGTAGACCAGACTTACAATGCTTAATGTGAATAGTGTCACTTGTAAGGCGATCAGAGGTGATCTCATGATTGGAGACAATCCTTACGGGCACGGACATCTTCTCTTCTAAAATATCACCATCCTCAATCAGGTGTCTTTAGGAGCTGGCTGAAATCCAAAGCCAAAAAAAGTCCTTACATGGCAAAAGGTTGTGTTTTAGGGTCAAACCAGACTTGTGCTGGGAGTTAGAACTTCTAAGGATTTTCCCCCAAAACAATTTGCAATTTTTTTTAATTTCTGGGAATTCCAAACATGGATTTCTATGGTTGCCAGGTCCCTCTTCGCCACCGGCAGGAGGTTTTTGGGGTGGAGCCTGAGGAGGACGGGGTTTGGGGAGAGGAGGGACTTCAATGCCCTAGAGTCCAATTGCCAACGTGGCCATTTTCTCCAGGAGAACTGATCTCTATTGGTTGGAGATCAGTTGTAATGGCTGGAGATCTCCAGGTAGTACCTGGAGGTTGGCAACCTTATCGATTTCTAAGAGCACATTCGGGTTGGGTCTATTAGCTTGGTTTTCTAGACAAGAGTTGTTTCCTTCTTCATAGATGAATCGTCCAGCATAATATGATGGGACATTCTGATTGTAATAAAAAGAAAGACAATATTCTAGCTTTTAACATCTCTTAGGCCAAGGTTAGGGTAAACGTCTCTCTGTCCCCATGTTGGCTGAACAATGTTTAGGACAGGGGTGTCAAACATAAGGCCCGAGGGCCAGATCCAGCCCCCCGAGATCTCTTATCTGGCCTGTGAGCCAGCTGACCCCCCCACCAACTCTCAATCTGGGCTGGAGAGGGATGGCCCAGCCCAACGAAGTGACATTTATGTCATATCCGGCTCTCATAACAATTGAGTTCGACACCCCTGGTTTAGGAGAAAGTGAGGTCCACAGGCCACATGAAGTTTCAGGGACCAGTTATTAGGGTTGCCAACCTCCAGGGAGTAGCTCCAACAAAATAACAGCGCGTGGCTCAATGTAATGATCAAACACAACATATATTGCATAGGAACAACAACATCAAACATTGCGATACAACCTATCTATCTAATACTATGCGTGCATACACAAAACTCGGCGCTGAACAAAAACAAGCAATATATACAAATATACAAAGGAACGCTACCACCAAATAAGCTACTGTGTAAGTCCAACAATATTTTTCTTAAAGAGAAGAAACAGCTTCTTGCGAAATCGGCTTAGTAAATATCCTGTCCGTGGACTTGGCTTGACACAGCGCTTACAGCGGATCTCCTCCGTCTCGTTTACGTAATTGTGATTCATGTAAACTCAAGTCCCTTGAACGGGTAAATGGTAAATCTGGTGGGGACCAGAACTGGTAGTTGATGGAGATCCCCTGCTATTACAATTGATCTGCAGCCGATAGAGATCAGTTCACCTGGAGAAAATGGCCGCTTTGACAATTGGACTCTATGACATTGAAGTTCCTCCCCTCCCCTCCCCAAACCCCACCCTCCTCAGGCTCCACCACAAAAACCTCCCGCCAGTGACAAAGAGGGACCTGGCACTACGTCCGGTCTTTGCTGCCTAAATTATTGCATTTGCACTTTATGGACTCATAAGAACTGAGCAACTGTGCCTGATATTTATTCATTTGTAACGCCTTGCGTTTTCACGTTGGGTCTTCTTCAGACCATTTGTATATAATTATTGTGGTGTTCTGCTCAATTTGGGTTGTGCTTATTAGAACTAATTCTGAATATATATTTTCTAATAGCAATAACATTGTTGTTATCATCTTTTTTGCACAATATTAACTGGTGCTTTTGCTTTGAATTGCTATAACCTCCAGATGGTGGCTGGAGATCTCCCACTATTACAGTTGATCTCCAAGCGACAGAGATCAGTTCGCCTGGAGAAGATGGCTGCTTTGGAAGGTGGACGCTATGGCATTATACCCCAATGAAGTATTGTCTACTCTGACCGGCAGCAGCTTTCCAGGGTCTCAGGCAGAGGTCATTCCCATCACCTACTTGCCTAGTCTCTCTAACTGGAAATGCTGGGGCTTGAACCTGGGACCTTCTTCATGCCAAGCAGATGCTCTACCACTGAGCCACGGCCCTTGGGGGCAAGAATATGGCTTGGGGTTGCGGAGTAGGAGAATGGGGACTAACTCTTCGCTGAAGCTCTGGCAGTCACTGAAAATGACCTGCCTGGGATGTGTTTCCCAGGCAGGGAAAAAGTACAGGCACAATATGGGCAGCCATCTTTCCCCCCCTAGTGAGGCTTCAAGCGTTGGGGTGGGGAGGCTTTTTGATTGGGGAAACAGCATGTGGGAAAGAGTTAGTCCCCTCTTTCTCAGAGTTGAAGCCTCAGTCAGAGCTGCCCCCCATTTAGGGCAAAATACACAAATCCCGAGACATCTGCGTCACACGTAACTTGGCTCTTACGCCACGGCCGCAACAAGAAGACGAACACCAGATCTTGACTGTTAACACACTGTAAGTAAGTATGATTCGTGATGTTGAATTTCAGTGATTTCTCCTCTTTGGGGGGGAATAAGGTGTGGGGGGGGCGCTGTGGTTTCTCACCCACATTCGGTAGGTTTCTTTCTCTGAATCCCTGTCGAGTAACTGGGAGGAAACCCACAAAGCCCCCGGACGCTGCTGAGATTTCATCTCACGGCGGCCGCCCACTCCTTCCTTGCCGTTGGCACCCCTTGCTCATGTGGGGTGGGGGGGGGAGGTACAGTGTTGGTTTACAGGTGTGAAGTCAGGAAGACATTCGCCGCCTTACCTTCAAGAGATCACAGACAACCATGTCTGAATTGGGGAACAGCGTGAGAACATAAGAACATAAGAACATAAGAAAAGCCCTGCTGGATCAGACCCAGGCCCATCAAGTCCAGCCGTCTGTCCACACAGTGGCCAACCAGGTACCCCTAGGAAGCCCACAAGCAAGACGACTGCAGCAGCATTATCCTGCCTGTGTTCCACGGCACCCAATATAATAGGCATGCTCCTCTGATACTAGAGAGAATAGGTATGCAGCATGACTAGTAGCCATTCTAACTAATAGCCATGAATACCCCTTTCCTCCATGAATTTGTCCACTCCCCTCTTAAAGCCCTCCAAGCTGGGGTAGGGAGTCCCACAACATCCTGGGGTAGGGAGTCCCACAATTTAACTATGCTTTGTGTGAAAAAATACTTCCTTTTATCGGTTTTGAATCTCTCACCCTCCAGCTTCAGCAGATGACCTCGTGTTCTAGTATTATGGGAGAGGGAGAAAAACTTTTCCCTGTCCACTCTCTCCAAACCATGCATAATTTTATTGATCTCTATCATGTCTCCCCTTAGCCCCCTTCTTTCCAAGCTAAACAACCCTAAGCGTCTTAACCGCTCCCCATAGGACAGTTGCTCTAGTCCCCTAACCATTTTGGTTGCTCTTTCCTGCACCTTCTCAAGCTCTGTAATCTCCTTTTTTAGGCGTGGTGACCAGAACTGTACACAGTATTCCAAGTGTGGTCTCACCATAGATTTGTACAAGGGCAGTATGCTATCAGCAGTTGTATTCTCTATTCCTCGTCTAATTATGGCCAGCATGGAATTTGCCTTTTTTACAGCATCAGAAGAAGACTTGGTTCTTATATGCCGATTTCCCTCTACCTTTTAAGGAGAATCAAACCGGTTTACAATCTCATAGAATCATAGAGTTGGAAGGGACCACCAGGGTCATCAAGTCCACCCCCTGCACAATGCAGGAAATTCACAACTACCACCCCCCCCCACGCCCCTAGTGACCAGAAGATGGCCAAGATGGCCTCCCTCTCATCATCTGCCTAAGGTCACAGAATCAGCATTGCTGACAGATGGCCATCTAACCTCTTCTTAAAAACCTCCATGGAAGGAGAGCTTACCACCTCCTGAGGAAGCCTGTTCCACTGAGGAACCGCTCTGTTAGAAAATTCTTCCTGGATGGACATCTCCTTCCCTTCCCCTCCCCACAACAGACACCTTGTGAGGTAGGTGAGGCTGAGAGAGCTCTAAGAGAACTGTAACTGGCCCAAGGTCACCCAGCTGGCTTCGTGTGGAGGAGTGGGGAAACCAACCTGGTTCTCCAGATTAGAGTCCATCTAGGGTTGCCAACCTCCAGGTAGTAGCAGGAGATCTGCTATTTCCATCCGATAGAGATCAGTTCACCTGGAGAAAATGGCTGCTTTGGCAATTGGACTCTATGGCATTGAAGTCCCTCCCCTCCCCAAACCACGCCCTCCTCAGGCTCTGCCCCAAAAATCTTCCACCGGTGGCAAAGAGGGGAGCAACCCTAAGTCCACCGTGGCAACCCTAAGTCCGCCGTTCGTGTGGAGGAGTGGGGAAATCAAACCCGGTTCTCCAGATTAGAGTCCGCCGCTCTTAACCACCACACCACACTGGCTCTCCTTATGCATTATAACTCATATGCATTCCGTATGCATTATAACTCATTATAACTCATAATGGAGGCCTCAGCCAATCGAACGGATGGTGGCCACAGGGTTTTGAGTATCAACAACAAAGCATGAGAGGGATAGGTCAGGACTCTGGGCCACAATTCACTGGGAAGTAGGGTTGCCAACCTCCAGCTGGGACCTAGAGATCACCTGGAATACCTACTGACCTCCAGATGAAAGCAAAAAATGGCTACCTTATGATTATATAACATTTAGTTTTTAATGTTGTTTCGATTAACCATCAGCCTCAATATATCTATAAAATAGTTTCCATTCATCATTAAATTGATTATGAGTCACATCATCAGCTATGTTCATCATATGGGTCATTTTGGCCATGATTGCATACTCCATTAGTTTGTCCTTCCATTCCTCCACATCTGGGAGGGACGGTTGTTTCCATCTTTTTGCAAGGATAACTCTAGCCACAGTAGTAGCATGCTTAAACAAGTCTTTAAGCTGTGAAGAGAGTTCTGTTGGCATTACACCTAGCAACAGGTTCTTAGGATCCAGGGTAAATATTTGTTGGAACAACTCCTTTAGTTCTTTATGAATCGCTTTCCAATAAGATTGCAACTTCAGGCAAGTCCATCATACATGAAAATAAGAACCGTCTAAGGCAGCCTTTACATTTCCATCGGCCTGTGTGTTTTGGGGACTGCAGTCTAATCCAGTTGCTTATGTGAAAGCACCCTTTACTTTTTATTCCATCCCCCCCTCTCCGTTAAGGTTGCCAACCTCCAGGTAGTAGCAGGAGATCTCTTGCTATTACAACTGATCTCCAGCCGATAGAGATCAGTTTGCCTGGAGAAAATGGCCGCTTTGGCAATTGGACTCTATGGCATTGAAGTTCCTCCCCTCCCCAAACCTCACCCTCCTCAGGCTCCACCCCAAAAACCTCCCGTCGGTGGCAAAGAGGGACCTGGCAACCCTACTCTCCATTAGCTGGGCATCTTTGAGTTCTGCCTCGATCCCGCCAGCAACGTTGCTAATTGTTTTTAATCGTGGCTGCTTCCTCTGGGGAGCTTGCAAAAGCCGGCGTGCGTCAGAATTCTGTTTTGCTCTGTGCCTGCCATCTGATGCTCCCTCTGTGAACGGGGGCCCAGGTGTCAGGTGTTCACAAAGAGGCCTTCTCCTCTTTGAAGCTGTTGACAATGAGCTTCGGGGAGACGCTCTTGGGTGGGGACTGGGCATTTTGCTCTTCTCATCGGGTAGACCAAACAGTTACAAGCATTCCCACTGGTCAGGGATGCCAGCCTCCAGGTGGGATAGGGTTGCCAACCTCCAGGTACTAGCAAAAATAGACACTTCTGTGTACATAAGAGTTAAATCAAAAAACACAGAGAGATTCACTAAATAGAAAGAACCCAAAAATATATTGGGAATCAAATCACAAATTAACTCCAGTAAATATCTATGCTACAAAATGGTGTCATACAACTTTGTACAGTCAAATATTTTACACAGGTGAGTATACAACAGTTCTTACACTAATACAATTCTGTTTTTTCAGGAATAATCTCCCTTGTATTCAGGTCAGGTTAAAGAGGAAGGAGGCCATTTCTGTTCTTATGTCTTCATCAGTTCCTCTTCAAAATCATATATTCATCCTTAGAATATCAACCGTGGTCTGTGGCCTACAGATTGGTACAATCTCCTATTAGGTAGATATTAGTCCTACTGCCTAAAGAGGCTAGTTTCATGTGGTATACAGCATGGAACCAACCTGACATGTGTTGAATACAAGGGAGATTATTCCTGAAAAAACAGAATTGTATTCGTATAAGAACTGTTGTATACTTACCTGAAAGCATACGGGCAGCCTAAACTCCCAGACTGGACCTGGCAACCCGATATGCAGGCACACGACTACTGTTCCAGCCGCGCGCCCGCTTCCAAACGCTACTGGACGGCTGCTGCGTGCTCCATTGAAACTGACACAGCCGCTTCTGTGAGCTCCGTGCAGCCAGCAGCTAGGAAGCAGATGCAAGGGCAACCTCCAGTGAACCTGAGAGACTCCATGTTCCTGTGCAATCACTGTTCCAGCCGCAGCCATGTCGTGGAAAGTAGACAGTCACGTAGTCAGTGCCAATGCCTCCCTTTCCCATTGCAACATCAGCAGCTTAATGGGCAATCAGTAGCGATCCTGACAGCAGCGATGAGTCGTTCCTCCAGCCATGCAGCAGCGATCCCCGGACGTTTGCAGAGAACTCACCCATTATTCCAGAATGTTAATCACTTCAGCAGAGATCTCCCAGTTCCTCCCGGGTTGCAAAAGCCATTGGAATCAGAATAGATTTCCAAATTCTCACTACCCCACCCCGGTAGCCGACGATTAATCCTTTTGTCACCTTTTGTCACCTGGGAACCTAGGAGGGATAAACCCACTCTCCCCGCCCCCAGAAAAACAGTATATCTGGGGTGCCCCCAGCCCATTATGTTACCTTAGGTCTTTCCTGGCACCTTTGCCGTTACTCTGTTGGTTTGGGTTTTGTGCAGCCTGACCATGCTCCCTCCCGCCTTGCTGGCCAAGTCTACGGGAACCCCTTGCCCCCACCTTTGCTCTTAATTTCTTCTGTCTTAGTCTACGTGAACTTGGACAACACCGCTTCAAGAAGGTAGATATCACCCCACCTATGATCCCTGCTACGTTGGCATCTGTGCTTGTACTCCTCTCTTTGAATTTCTTAGACTTCTCTGTATGTGTGTATGCAACACTGATTTGATTGAAAAGACATAAACTCTTTTAATTTGGAATCCATTGCTTCTGTCTTTATTTAAAGGTCACAGTTACCGGCTCTGGTATACAAAGGTTGTGATACCACTATAAAAATAAATATTGTAATTTGCCATCTTGCTTGCTAATTCCCCAAGTTAAAGGGCAATTTGGCTAACATACCTGTGTAAAATATTTGACTGTACAAAGTTGTATGACACCATTTTGTAGCATAGATATTTACTGGAGTTAATTTGTGATTTGATTCCCAATATATTTTTGGGTTCTTTCTATTTAGTGAATCTCTGTGTGTTTTTGGATTTGACCTCCAGGTACTAGCTGGAGATCTCCTGCTGTTACAACTGATCTCCAGCTGATAGGGATCAGTTCACCTGGAGAAAATTGGTGGTTTTGGCCATTGGACTCTATGGCATTGAAGTTCCTCCCCTCCCCAAACCCCACCCTCCTCAGACTCTGCCCCAAAAACCTCCCACCAGGGGGGAAGAGGGACCTGTCAACCCTAAGGCGGGACCTGGGGATCCCTTGGAAAGACAGCTTATCTCCAGACTACAGAGATCACTTCCCCTGGAGAAAATGGATGCTTTCGAGGGTGGACTCTGTGGCCAGCGTGGTATAGTGGTTAAGATCGGTGGACTCTAATCTGGAGAACCGGGTTTGATTCCCCACTCCTTCACACAATGCATAGATAAACTGTGGAACTCCCTGCCTAGGGTTGTCAGGTCCCTTAGCTCCATCAGCGGGAGCTTTTCAGGGGTGTGGCTGGGGCACACGTCCCACATGCTGCGCCTACATCACTTTTGGGTTTACCCGGAAGCAACACCGACGCTCTAGCAATCTCCGCAAAACTCTATGGTTTTCATATAGTTTTGGCAGAGGTTGCTAGAGTGTCCACATCGCTTCTGGGTTAACCTGGAAGAGACGTTGGCGCTGCATGCAGGTGCGCATGCACATGTTGCCTTCCCAACCTCAGCTGGTCGGAGGGCAGCAGGGTGCATTTGGCATGATGTTGCCTGCCACCACTGGGCACTTGGCAACCCTGTCCCTGCCCCAGGATGTGGAGATGGCTGCCAACGTGGAAGGCTTGAAGAGGGGAGTGGACATGTTCGTGGAGGAGAGGGCTATCCATGGCTGCTAGTAAAAATGGCTACTAGCCATGATGCATACCTATTCTCTCTAGGATCAGAGGAGCACGCCCATTATACTAGGTGCTTTGGAACATAGGCAGGATAATGCTGCTGCAGTCGTCTTGTTTGGGGGCTTCCTAGAGGCACCTGGTTGGCCCCTGTGTGAACAGACTGCTGGACATGATGGGCTTGGGTCTGACCCAGCCTGGCCTTTCTTATGTTCTTATGGCTTGGAGCGGCACTTAAGCACAATCGCTGGCATGGCCAGGCTCCAAGGTGAGTGGTTGAGCCTGGAGTCATGCTGGCTCAACAATGGGGCGGGGGAGAGATGGGATTTTCCCCCCCTTTACAAATTTCATGGGCCCCCACTTGTGGAGAGCCAGCGTGGTGTAGTGGTTAAGAACGGCGGTTTGGAGTGGTAGACTCTGATCTGGAGAACCGGGTTTGATTCCCCACTCCTCCACATGAGCGGCGGAGGCTAATCTGGTGAACTGGGTTGGTTCCGCTGCTCCTCCCCACGAAGCCAGCTGGGTGGCCTTGGGCTAGTCACAGCTCTCTCAGCCTCACCTACCTCACAGGGTGTCTGTTGTGGGGAGGGGGAGGGAAGGTGATTGTAAGCAGGTTTGAGTGTCCCTTAAGTGGTAGAGAAAGTCGGCATATAAAAACCAACTCTTCTTCTTCTTCTTCTTCTTTTTCTTCTTCTTCTTCTTCTTCTTCATAACATACATGATATATACATGTTAACTGCTGAAACTCCAACAGTTTGTTTCACTTGAATTAAAATGAACTCAGCATTCAAACGCTGTCACGGTTCGGCATGACCAAATCTGTACTGTGGTGTGTCTTTTTAATGAACTGTTGTACTCAATGTATCTGGGACTGCCAGAGTTGAGTATTAAGCTTTTTCCCCCCTAGGGGGAAAAAAAGGTTGGTTATAAATGCATAATATAAATGCATAAATGCCTGTATAATCCTTTGCTTTCCTGGGCTGCAAACTGCTGTTGTTTTTAAATCCAAAAAAGGGATTAAAGGCAGAGTAGCGTTTCGGAAATGCGAAGAACCCTCTTTACCTGTGCACTAAAAGACCGTAACAAAAAGCCCGTTCAGGTTTGCAGAGTGGCTAGGAAAGAAGAAGGGCTGGTTTTTTATATGCCGACTTTCTCCATCCCTTAAGGCAGAATCAAACTGGCTTACAATCCCTTCCACTTCCCAAAACAGACCCCCTGTGAGGTAGTTGGGGTTCAGAGAGCTCTAAGAGAAAGGTGACTAGCCCAAGGCCACCCAGGGGGTTACCGCACTTTGTATTCCCAGCGATGTATTAAGAGTTTGAAAATGTTATAAAAAACATCTCTTTAAAAGGGTTTTTGGATACCACAGCTTATAAATGGTTGGAAGACGTCTTCACAGCTAAAGGGGCCAAACAAAGTGTGAACAGTATTTTTTATAACGTTTTCAAACTCTTAATACATCGCTGGGAATACAAGTGTGGTAACCCCCCCAGCTGGCTTCGGGTGTAGGAGTGGGGAAACAAATCCAGCTCGCCAGATTAGCGTCCGCCGCTCATGTGTCCCCCAGAATAACAGCTCATCTCCAGACTACAGAGAATAGTTCCCCTGGAGAAGACAGATGCTTTGGAAGGTGGAACTGTCTGGCATTTTACCCAGGCGGGATCATGCTGCTGCAGTCGTCTTGCTTGTGGGCTTCCTAGAGGCCCCTGGTTGGCCACTGTGTGAACAGACTGCTGGACTTGATGGGCCTCGGTCTGATCCAGCAGGGCCTTCCTTATGTTCTTATGTTCTTATTGTACCCCACTGAGGTCCCTGTCCTCCCCAGGCTCCATTCCAAAATCTCCAGGTGCGACCCAACCTGGCAACTCTACTTCTGAGGGCCCTCCCCATCCCAAATCCTGTCCTCCCCAGGTTCCCCTCCCCAAATTTCCAGGAATTTCCCAACCCAGAGCTGGCAAGCGTATTCATGGGTAGGTTACCATGGTAGTAGTTGCAACCTCACCCCAGCACTTTGTGCCAGGCGTAAATGGACTTCTTGGCTTGTTTTCAAAGGGCAATGGACATCGCTGACTTTATTACACAGTTTTATGGGCAGGTGCCAACATCACCTACCCAATACCCAGGCAACATTGTACCTTGCCCCGTCTTTTGGAAGAGAAAGTAAGTTTATCCTAATGTTTGGTGTGCTTACTGAGCAGCGCAATTTGAACACATGAACACATGAAGCTGCCTTCTACTGAATCAGACCCTTGGTCCATCAAAGTCAGTATTGTCTATTCTGACTGGCAGCAGCTCTCCAAGGTCTCAGGCGGAGGTCTTTCACATCCCCTACTTGCCTAGTCCCTTTAACTGGAGGTGCTGGGGATTGAACCTGGGACCTTCTGCATGCCAATCAGAGGCTCTACCACTGAGCCACGGCCCCTCCCCCAAATGAACACATGAAGCTGCCTTCTACTGAATCAGACCCTTGGTCCATCAGAGTCAGTATTGTCTACTCAGACCGGCAGCAGCTCTCCAGGGTCTCAGGCAGAGGTCTTTCTCATCACCTACATGCCTAGTCCTTTTAACTGGAGATGCCAGGGATCGAACCTGGGACCTTCCTTGTTTCGAAGCGTCGCTGTGAGAGGATCCTGGAATACACATCTCCACTAGGGCAGATTACTGTCACACGTCACCCAATCAAGAAGGCGATGACACCAAGCGACCTCTGTGGCGCTTTCCTGGCTTTTGTGTGAAGCACGTAAAGGAAACCATGTGAGAACTTGCGAAGCCGCAACTGCAAAAGATGCACCAACTAGTGGAAAGATCACACTGTCCAATTGACAAAATAAAGTGGTGGGAACTGCTGACAACCGTACTGCTTCCTTGCGGTGTGGCTTCCCAGCAGTAGGGTCATAGGCGAAGCATTGATAGGGCATGGCAGCGCACTACCAAGCTTATGCTGTATGTCACAGGTTTCAATCTTACCTTTTTGTTTGGTTTTGCTGTTGCTGGGAGCAAATCCAATAGAGATCAATGGATTTCCCCGATCAAACTATAATACTAGGGTTGCCAGGTCCCTCTTCATTACAGGCAGGAAGTCTTTGGGGCGGACCCAGAGGAGAGCGGGGTTTTTGGAGGGGAGGGACTTCAATGCCACAGAGTCCGATTGCCAAAGCTGCCATTTTCTCCAGGGGAACAGGTCTCTATCGGCCAGAGATTAGTTGTAATAGCAGGAGATCTCCAGCTAGTACCTGGAAGCTGGCACCCTACTCTGTAGTCTGAGCATGCCTATTATTTTGGGTGCGGGAACACAGGCAGGATGGTGCTGCTGCACTCGTCTTGTTAGTGGCTTCCTAGAGGCACCTGGTTGGCCACTGTGTGAACAGACTGCTGGACTTGATGGGCCTTGGTCTGATCCAGCAGGGCCTTTCTTATGTTCTCATTCTGACACAGTGGGTGCACCCCAAAAACCTCCGGCGGGTGGCAAAGAGGACCTGGCAACCATAGCCATTGCCTTTCTCTGCAGAGCAACCCCCATCGTCTCCCATCCAAATAACGTCAAATTTTATTATTTATTAATATGGTCGACTGACCAATAATGTGCCAACACATCAAAAACTCCAGACTCAATAGTTTTGCACCGCAGAATCACAGACTGCCCGTACATATAAAGGCATGAGATCAGTAAAAGCAACCCCTGGTTAAAATTATCATCTTAGAATTGATAAAACTGTAAAATATTCTAACAATCATTTTCTAATAAAGTCCTGTGTATTTTAATAGCAACTGTGCAGAACTTGGCAGTTTGGAGCGTAAGCTGAGGGTCTTCTAATAGGAGCTTCCTTTGCCGAAAACTCAACTGACTCTTCAGGGGATTTACCAAGTAGGGGGGAAATAAGCTTTGATCTAACTTCGTGGTAGAATGGGCAACATATCAGTGCATGTTCGATGGTTTCAATGTCCCCTGTCCCACACGGACAAAACCTCTCTGATCTAGGGATCTTCTTATATTTCCCTTCTAAAACTGCCGACAGTAGGGCCTGGCATCCGGCAAGGGTAAAGGCCTTCCTATAATTAACAGACTCAAGATGATAAAAATAAGCCGCAGGTGAGACTAAGTATCTAACCATCCAAGTACTGATCGTGGCCAACTCTGCTTAACTTCCCAGTTCTGAGGAGCTCGGGCTAAGCGGGGCTTTTCAGGCTTTTCTCTGGTTTTACCTAGATCCTCGTTTCCCCTCTGTTGGTTTTGCGGTGTAGGCTCTAGGTGGCAGCATAACCTAACCAGAAAAGCTTTGCTTGCAGGCCGCTATTTCACTCCAGTGCTGGGAATCCGTGCCCTATGCCCAGAAGTCACAACGATGCCCGAAAATCAGCGCATGAGAATTGTTTGTGCCGGTGTTGCCACTTGATCAGGGTCTTCGTTGTGGGTTTCCCAGGCCAATTACTCAGCTAGCGTTTTAGATACAACCTACATGCTGCAAAGACCTCCTGTTTGTCGGAGGATGACAAGAAGGACGTGGGAGGGGCGGTGGCTCAGTGGTAGAGCCTCTGCTTGGCATGCAGAAGGTCCCACGTTCAATCCCCAGCATCTCCAGTTAAAGGGACTAGGCAAGGAGTTGATGTGAAAGACCTCAGCCTGAGACCCTGGAGAGCCATGGAGAGGGGCTGTGGCTCAGTGGCAGAGCCTCTGCTTGGCATGCAGAAGGTCCCGGGTTCGATCCCCGGCATCTCCAGTTAAAGGGACTAGGCAAATAGGTGATGTGCAAGACCTCTGCCTGAGACCCTGGGGAGCCGCTGCCAGTCTGAGCAGACAATTCTGACTTTGATGGATCAATCTGATTCAGTATAGGGCAGCTTCATGTGTGAATAGGGCTACCTATGCAAGATGTTGGTTGATTTATATGCTGCTGAAACCCCTGTTAAGTGGCTTTTCCTGGTTACCCTTTGGTCCTTTCGGAAAATGAACTGCTACCTGGAGAGCCGTTGCCGGTCTGAGTAGACAATACTGACTTTGATGGACCAAGGGTCTGATTCAGTAGAAGGCAGCTTTCATGTGTTCATGACTTTGTGCAATGCAAATTATGTGCCTCCCAGGTGCATTTTCTGCCCATGTTTTCAGTCTTGGACGCTACACTCTTTTTACATCCTCAAAATGCCCCAAGGTAGGGTTGCCAACCTCAAGGTGGTGGCTGGAAATCTCCTGATATTACAACTTATCTCCAGGTGATAGAAACCAGTTCCCCAGGCAAAAAAGGCCACTTTCGCCATTGGACTCTATTGCATTGAAGTCCCTCCCGTCTCCAAACAGGTTTTTGTACATGTTTTTTTTCTTGTGTTTTAGAGGGCTGTCTCCTTTGTTTAGCTCTCCGAATCCCTACAATCTCTATGGTCTTTGTGGGTGTGTTAAGCGCTGTCAAGTCACCTCCTATGGTCTTTACCATGGGGAAATTCCTAGAGCGTCACCATCAACACTATTTGCCTCGCAAACCTTTTTTCTCCCGCTCCTCAAATCATTGAGGGAAGCGGACTGGGGCTGAGAATGGGAGTTAGAGTTGCCAGCTTCCAGGTACTAGCTGGAGATCTCCTGCTATTACCACTGATCTCCAGCCGATAGAGATCCGTTCCCCGGGAGAAAATGGCCGCTTTGGCAATTGGACTCTATGGCATTGAAGTCCCTTCCCTCCCCAAACCCCACCCTCCTCAGACTTCAACCCCAAAACTTCCCACTGGGCTCCTCCTCCCTGCAAGCCAAAATGCCTGCTGCGTATGAAGTGGTAGAAATGACGCCAGACTAGCCGTGTGAACTTTTCTCAATACGCTTGTAAGAAGAAGCCAACTGCACCTTTGAGGCTAACAGACATGTTCTTAATAGAAAGAGTATGAGGGTTTGGACGTCATTAGCTACTTCAGCGGATACTGGAGGAAAACCTTGGGATACAGCTCAGAGGATACGGCTGCTTAGCATTTTGGACAAGGCTTTCAACCTTTCCAAGCACTTCATCTGCACCCCTTGCCAACGACCCTGTAAGGCCAGTCGGGTGTTATCAGCCCCATATTGCTGATGCGGTGTGACAACGGGCTTGTATAAGTCCTCCTCGGTATGCAAAAGAGTGAGCTTTGACCGAAGGACCCCCTTTGACAGTACAACCTTAAGCAGAGTTATGCTCTTGTACGGCGATTCAGTGGACCAAGAAGGGGGCAACTATGCTTAGCCATGACTCCACAAACCAGCCATTGAGTCAGACAATGGCCTTTTATGCATGGCTGTTTCCCTTGCCATCACGCCTCCAACGACTTCAGGTCTTTGTTTGGATTATGCATGCCGTTTCCAGCCTTCAGGGGTAGCCTCCCTCTCCCCCTGCGTTTCCCCGCGTTTTGCCCGTGTTTTCAAATTCGAGATAAAACATGTCCCTGAAAATGAGGGCAAAACACGGGGAAACGCAGGGGGGGAGCGAGGTGACCTCTGACGGTCGTAAACGGCATGCATAATCAACACAAAGACCCAAAGTCGTTGAAGGGGTGACGGCGAGTGAAACAGCCATGCATAAAAGACCAATGTTTGAGACTCCTTAAAAGGTAGAGAAAAGTGGAGTATAAAAACCAGCTCTTCTTCTTCTTCTTCTTCTCACCCTTGTCTCATCTGTAAGTGTTCAGCAACAAAGCCGACGGGAAACAAAGCTAGAAAGGAACAGATTTTCCATCCATCAAACCTTTATTTATTTCTTAAATCTGTCCAGCAGCAGCCACAGAATCACTCAGAAGCCAAAGGTACAGTATCCGATTTTTCTTTACAGCTTTGAAAGAAGAAGAATAACAATGCATCATCATAATAAATGAATGAAACGTGCTGAAAAGCAACGAAAGGTTTTTTAAAGGTATTTCCATTGACACAGCATGATTGTAAAAACGCATTAGGCAAGCGGAAAGAGTGAAAACAGAGTTAGACAGAACGTTTCTAGAGCCAAGACACTTCCGAATCCTCCAGTCATTGATTGTTTTTCCTGCATCCCTTCTCTAAAGCTCATACTGCCCACGACAAGCAAAAAAAACCCTTTTCTCATAACATTTCCCTTGTTTTATTTAAAACTGTCACCTCAGGTTCAACCTCCCACAGCAGACCAGCGTAAAAACCAGAAGGCATCTCAGAGTTCTTCCGCACCCGTTTTCCACCTCCAGATCAGACCCCGCAGTCTGCTTTGGGTTTCATAGGAGAAGATATAGTTTGAGAACCTCCCGGTTCTCAAATCCTCATGACACCCCTCCAAGTCTGTGCTTCACAGGGCCTTTGGACTCCCCTTCACAGTTGTCATGGACATGACCTTCACTCTTTGTGGTCATCACGGTTCCATCTGCAGGACCTTCTCTTCGTGGACAGCGTCCTTGACCTCTTTTCCCGGAAGGGCAGCTGCTACCAGTCTATCCAGTGCTGGGAAGTTCAGCGAGGGTGTCTAAAAGAAAACATAGGGAGGGATTGGAATGATGTTGCCCCAGAAGGTTGGACCAGAACCAACAGGTCGAAATTAAATCAAAAGATTTTCCGTCTAGACATTAGGAAGAACTTTCTGTTAGAACGGTTCCTCGGTGGGACAGGCTTCCTCGGGAGGTGGTGAGCTCTCCTTCCCTAGAGGTTTTGAAGAAGAGGCTAGATGTCCATCTGTCAGCAGTGCTGATTCTGTGAACTTAGGCAGATCATGAGAAGGAGGGCATCTTGGCCATCTTTTGGGCATGGAGTAGGGGGGTTCACTGGGGAGTGTGGGGGGAGGTAGTGGTGAATTTCCTGCATTGTGCAGGGGGTGGACTAGATGACCCTGGTGATCCCTAACTCTATGATTCTATGATTCCCTCTCTGTTCTGTGCTCATCAGCAAGCGGAAGGACCCTTTGGCCATTGATGCATGGCTGTTTCCTCGCAGTGGCTCTGCCAACCACTTTGGGGCTTTGCTTTGATTATGCTTGCATTTTCCAACCGCCAGAGGTCGCCTTGCTCTCCCTGCGTGTTTCCCTGCATCTTTCTGGATGCTGGTTAAACACAAATCCAGAAGACGTGGGCAAAACGCGCCGCAACACACGGGGAGAGTGAGGCGACTTCTGACGGTCGGAAAAGGCAAGCATCATCGAAGCAAAGCCCCGAAGCAGTCGGCGGGGTGACTGCGAGGAAACAGCCATGCATAAATGGTCTTTGGGGGCAAAGAGAATTACAAGGCAAACCCAGTGGTTCAGATGAAGCCATCTCCATTACCATAAGTCAGAAACAGAGTCATGGCCCATTTATGCTTGGTAATTAGCCGCGCGGTCCAGGCTGAAGCGCCCCGCATATTTTTTTGAGTATTTCAAGGTGAACCATCGTTCAGGAAGTGACTGCGAAGCCGGCGCATACCTGCTTCGCATGACTTAAGAGCCCCTTTAGCGGGACCTTTTGCGTTTGCTCCGCCGCGAAGAATCCCCTCAAGGAAACATGCAAAATCACAGCTGCGCGTTAGCTATGCAACCGGCGATTGCTAATGGCTATGCAAACAAGGAGCCCACGAGTGTGTGTGTGTGAGGGGGGAGGATTTCTCCTTTTGCATCGGGACCGTGAATAGTCATTTTAAAAGTCGCATTTAAAAGAAGAGCTTTGAGCAAGCTTCAGAATTGACCCTGCGTTTCAGGGTTTAATGACTTCAGGATCAATTTGACATTTGGGAGATTATTTGTTCCGGACTTGGTTTGCAAGGTTTGCGTCTCTGCAGTAGGGCTGTCGTTAGGGTTGCGGGGTCCCCTCTGGCTACTAGCAGGGGATGGGGAAGGGTAGGGTTGCCAGATCCAGGTTGGGGAACTCCTGGAGACGTGGGGACGGTGCCCGGGGAGGGAGCACAGGAAAGATGTGATGCCACAGATGCGACGCCCACCAAAGCTGCCCCTTCCTCTAGGGGGACTGATCTCTGTAGTCTGCAGATCAGTTGTAACTCCGGGAGAAATCCAGGCCCCACCTGGATAGGGTTGCCAGTGCCAGGTTGGGGAAATTATGGAGATTTGCGGGTGGAGCCTGGGGAAGACAGGGACCTCAGCGGTGTGCAATGCCAGAGAATTCACCCTCCGAAGCATCCATTTTCTCCAGGAGAACACATGAACACATGAAGCTGCCTTCTACTGGATCAGACCCTCGGTCCATCAAAGTCAGTATTGTCTGCTCAGACCGGTAGCAGCTCTCCAGGGTCTCAGGCAGAGGTCTTTCACATCACCTCCCGGCCCAGTCCCTTTAACTGGAGATGCTAGGGACTGAACCTGGGGCCTTCCGCATGCCAAGCAGATGCTCTACCGCTGAGCCACAGCCCCTCCCCTGATCTCTGTAGCCTGGAGATGAGCTGTAATTCCAGGGGATCCCCAGGTCCCACCTGGAGGCTGGCAACCCTAGTTGGGAAACCCCTGCTTTAATCCGTTTGGGTGTTGTGCAATCAGCCAACACTGTCTGTAAAAATTCACAATCCAAGCAACGGCCCGAAGTTGTCGGTGGGGGCTGGAGAAGAAACGAGGCGGCCCGGGAGCTTACCCTTCGTGTCAAGAGGGTCAGAACTGCTATGGCGACCACCAGGACCAAGAGGAAGGTCACCAGTCCAGACGTTATCTGCCCTGGCACCAAGTTTTGCTGTGGACTAGCAACTTGGGCACCTGCAAAATAAGGGTGCAGTTACATCGCCTGTGGTGGGACAAGCAGATCAAGAAGGGATAAAGCCTGGCTGTCGTGGGAGGGGAGGGGCGTGGCT